>NC_080071.1:73118333-73432731 GCF_949987535.1 Balaenoptera acutorostrata | reverse complement strand
TGATTCCTGGTCATTGCTAAGATAGCAATCATCCCTCAATCTGAAACTCTGTAATATCTGGGGGTATTACCTATAGATCTATCTATATAGTATCCATAGATATTGTTATCTGTGCTACTCAGTGGGAACTAAGCATGAACTGACTTGTAGATGTTAGAGAAATCTCATCTCCAACAAATGCAGGTTCCTAGCCAGAAACTTCACATCCCTGCAATGCTTTGGGGCTGACATTACCTTATCTACCTTACTCTCAAATATTTATAGGGTACATTAGATATAGTTCCATTCTGAATGTTGATACTTAGGAATACTGGCCTCCAAATGTATATTTCTTGATAACCTTTAATGATGTGTTGGTATTATAAGCACAATACTAAAGTCAGGTTTGTCCTCCACAGATGTTTTTAGGTTTAATGTCTAAACCTTAATACTACTGGAAGATTCCATCCTCTTTATTTATTTATTTTTAAAATTTATTTAATTTATTATTTTATTTTTGGCTTCGTTGGGTCTTCGTTGCTGCGTGCGGGCTTTCTCTAGTGGTGGCGAGCGGGGGCTACTCTTCCTTGCGGTGCGTGGGCTTCTCATTGTGGTGGCTTCCCTTGTTGCAGAACACCGGCTCTAGGTGCGTGGGCTTCATTGGTTGTGGCTTGCAGGCTCAGTAGTTGTGGCTCGCGGGCTCTAGAGTGCAGGCTCAGTAGTTGTGGTGCACGGGCTTAGTTGATCTGCGGCATGTGGGATCTTCCTGGACCAGGGATCAAACCCGTTTCCCCTGCATTGGCAGGTGGATTCTTAACCACTGCGCCACTAGGGAAGTTCCGATTCCATCCTCTTTAAATAAAAGGTTACAAATTGTTTAATTGGAAACCAGTATATTACCCCAGTATTGTTCGGAGTAATTAATACTGCCAAGTTTCTTCATCTTACTCTCATCCCTCCTGTTTCCTCCCCTTTGAATAACTCTGCTGTATATAATTATAAGCCAGTAATAAATAGCTTTATCCTGTGTTGAACAGTTTTTGAGTAATTTTTTTGGCTTTATAAACCATTGAAAGCTACTGAAAGCTGAATAAAAATTCTTAAACAATTAAAATTTAAATTTATTTGTATTGGATTTAAATTTTTTATTTGTGATTTTTCTCTAGGTAAGAAGCCATGAAAATATTGCATTTTCTAAGTCCTACTTAACCATAGGCCAGTTTTCCATTGTTAAACATGGAAGCCTTAGTGGAAGGTAAAATAGACTCCCCTGACCCATTGTTCCCAGTTAAGGGCTTCTCTGATCTACTCGTATGATTATGTTTTCAGAAACCAAGTCTTTTATGAAAAAATCTCAAGCTTGGCTGGTTATTATGGGAGGGGAGTCACAAAGTGAGCATTCAGATAATCCTTTTGAGTAGTGGTTGACTGTACTTCTTTGACCATTTTGAGAAAAATTAATATTAGAAATGTTAACTTTTCTATTAAACTTAAACAACTTGGTATTGGATGACAGACTGCCTTGTTGTCTTTACAATTAAAATTTAATTTTATGTACTTTATTTTTTCCTGTTTTATTTTAAACATAGGGAATCATTTATTCCCAGACTGCTTTTAACAACTATGGTCATTTGGCAAAAGACTTATTTGAAGGGTACTTTCAGAAAATCCCAGCTAAAAAAGACTTGGAGCTCCTGAGGAGGTGATGTATATATCTAACATTGGTTGGAGTTACTTTGTTTTATACTTTGGAGACTGGTAATATTTTGGTGTCCTTTTTAAATAGTCTGGTTGGCTAATAGAGAAGATTGCTCCCATGCCAGGAAGCCATTTCTCGTGTTCCTTCTGGCTCCCAGGAATCCTATCCTGATGGTGCTTTGAATACTCACAGGAGCGTTTATTCAGGAGTGAATGCAGTGTGGATTAAGAGCAGCATGTTTTTATTGTTTCATTGTACTTTTCAGCTACTTTGTTTAACACGTGGCATTTATGGTACACAGAAACCTAAGCAGGTCAGACAATTATGACAAAATGAAGTTCCATACACGATTTCTGGAAGGTGGCCAGTTTTAAGTATGTAAAAATCAATAGCTTTCTTAAATGCCAGCAAGATCAGTCTTAAATTGTAATTTTTTTTAAAAAAGGAGATCTTTTCCACAATAATAATAAAAACTAAAATACCTGGAGTAAACTTAACTCTAAATGAAAAAATGTTTATTACTGAAGAACAGAAAAAAAGACCAGAATAAACACAGACATGTAACATTCCTCAATGGAGAGGCTCAATTTGACTAAAAACAAGTTTCCCTAAATCAGTGTATACATTTAATATATTTTGGAATTAATATACTGATTCTAAAGTTTGTCTTGAAAAATATTTATGCCAAAACTGCCAAAAATGTTTTGAAAAAGAATAATGAGGGGATTTGACCCTCCTGCTACCGAAACATACTATAAAACTATACTTATTTACCACATTGGGGGCTGGTACTAGAAGAGGTTAAAATTAGTGGAACAGAATGGACTCTCGTATCAGTACCATATATATACGGGGAGTTTATAGGATAAAAGTAGCATTTCAAATCTGCGACGAAAGGATAAACCATTCAGCAAAAGTCTTGCAGCAATTGGCTGTTCCTTTAGAAATAAATTAGAGCCCCCTATCTCATATCACATGCAAAATGATTTTTAGGTATATTAAAATGCTAAATATAAAAGCAAAGCCATAAAACTCTTAGAGGAAAATGTGTTCTAATTCCTAGAGCTAGCTTTCATTATCAGTTTGATGTATATCTTTTCAAAATTTTACTGTGCACGCTCAAAAATATTTTTATTTACAGACTTTTTTACGAAAATGGGATTCTACTGTATGTTTTCTGCCACTCGCTATGGATGTAGCATAGTATATTTAATTAGACCCTATTGGTGAACATTGAGATTCTATTTATATTTTTTATACTTCAGTAATTCTGCAGTGAACATCCTTCAATGTAGTCATGCACTCTTGGGTGAGGAGGTAACTTTCTAGAAGTAGAATTCCTGAACTAAAATAGACGTGCATATTAAATTTTAGAAGATACTGTTAAATCCAACATTTGATGAGCTATTTTGAGCAAGGTGCTTGGATTTTTATCCTGAAAACTGAGAGTGATTTTTAAAGAATTTTAATCAAGAGAATGATCTAACTAAATTTTTGTTTTGGAGAGAACACTCCTTCTATTTTATGAACTATATTTTCTATATTTACTGTATTAAAAATTGAAATTGAGAAATTTAAGGAATATTTATGAATTCATTTAAAATTATCTTAATAAAGGCATTACATGCTATGAATAATATTTTTACTGAAAAATAGCTACACTTTAAAATACAAAAACAAACTTTTTTTTGCATTTGTTTTACATTTTTTACAAATGGCTTAATGTATGGCTTAATAGCAAACAGCTGGACTCTCACATCTGCTTCTGCATTCAGTCTGTTGCAATATGTTGTTTTGGTTAAAGCATGTGAAGTAAATCTGGCTTCGTGCCAGTTGGAAAAGGGAGGAGTATTTCAATAGCCTTTTTGGGTAATTGTGGATATTCTTCTTTGATACTCAACAAGTGGCAGTTTCTTAAAGATTAATTGCAATGTGGAATATGAAACCATGTCAGTGAACTTTTTTACTCTGTTACATTAAAATTCCTTGGTATTCCTTGCACTTTTACTGGGTCTTTCACCCGTAGATGATTTTGTAACATCAGACGTTGGTCTTTTGGAAAATATGGGTTCACTGAATTACAGACATCTTCTAAATGTTGACACACAATTCATGATACAGTATCAAAAGTTCACATTTGTTAATATCACCACCAATCTCTTCCGAAAAATCTTTAAGTATTAGAAAACTGTCAAACTCACAGTGACATGTACAACTTTTCCAAAATTCTGGTTTTCACTTGAAAGCTCAGATCTTGTCATTGACACCAAGCACTGTCAGTTGTTTTCAGCTGCTTGACGTGGCAGTCTCACTTGGTTCATTTTTGGAAAAAATGTCTGCCAAATACCCAAGTGTGAATAACTGTAGTTTGTTAGTCATTCTTTCAAGTAAAAAATGATGTTTTGTGAAAAAAGTGACCAGTTCGGTTCGTAGCTCAAGCACACGTTCTTCTCCTTGAGACAACCTTTATACTTCCATGTGCAGCACAAGAGCTGAAGGTGTAATTCTCACCTCATCACACAGGATATTAAAAAGATGTGTACTCAATAGTTGAGATTAATAATTTTCAATGCTCATCAAGGACATCTGAAAGTGAAACAGACTTCCTCCCACCAGGAGTGCTTGCTGGTGAAGAATATCATGATCATGCTAGTATAATGATCCCTACTTCACGTTTGTGTTCCTGCCGTGATTTGTGCTGAGGCTGCAGCTATTTTTCCCATCACGGCTTTGACACCGTTAGTACAAATGTCAACACTGTGAAAAAGGTAGATAAGGACTCAGTATTGTTATGAAAACAGTTTTGACCTCGCAAATCCCCTGAAAAGGTCTTAGGTATGCCCAGGGTTTTGCCAACCGTGCTGTGACTAATGTAGGTAATACCTTCAAAAAGTTTGCTTGTAAGGGGAAGAAGAGGTGATGAATTGCCATGAGTTGCAGAATAAGGAGAGCGTTTCAGCCTCTGCTTGATAGGGTCCTAGCATCCCTAGGTCATGTTTCCAAGCTACTCTGATTGTCCCAGCTAATCACTAATGCCCTTTTTGGGGCAGAACTTTCACAACAGGCTATTGGTGAACTGCTTATCAGTGAGTTGTCTTCTTTTAAGTGACGGTTCCTGAGACTGAATCAGGAGGGTCAGTGTAGCTGTAGTTTTATTTTTTATTTATTTATTTTTTTTAAAAAATTATTTATTTATGGCTGTGCTGGGTCTTCGTTTCTGTGCGAGGACCTTCTCTAGTTGCGGCAAGCGGGGGCCACTCTTCATCGCGGTGCGCGGGCCTCTCACTATCGCGGCCTCTCTTGCCGCGGAGCACAGGCTCCAGACGCGCAGGCTCAGCAATTGTGGCTCACGGGCCCGGTTACTCCGCAGCATGTGGGATCTTCCCAGACCAGGGCTCGAACCCGCGTCCCCTGCATTGGCAGGCAGACTCTCAACCACTGCGCCACCAGGGAAGCCCTAGCTGTAGTTTTAAAAGGAACTGCCAGGGCTCCTGCAGTGCCCTCAACGTCTCTTAGAAGGGACTGCAGCACTTGGCAGGCCCTTCAGACGGCTTATACTTACACTGTACACTCATTTTACAAATTAAGAAACCAAGAGCCAGTGAGGTTCAGTAACTTGCCGAAGGCCATACTCAGGTCATGGTACTAGGATTCAAACCCAAGTCTACTTATTACTGCAGCCCTATTTACAATAGCCAGGACATGGAAACAACTTAAATGTCCAGTGACAGATGAATGGATAAAGAAGATGTGGTACATATATACAATGGAATATCACTCAGCCATAAAAGGGAACGAAATTGGGTCATTTGTAGAGACGTGGATGGACCTAGAGTCTGTCGCACAGAGTGAAGTAAGTCAGAAAGAGAAAAACAAATATTGTATATTAACGCATATATGTGGAATCTAGAAAAACGGTACAGATGAACCTATTTGTGGGGCAGGAATAGAGACGTAGATGTAGAGAACGGACATGTGGACACGGGAGTGGGGGGAAGAGGAGGGTGGGACGAATTGGGAGATTAGGATTGACGTATGTACACTACCATGCATAAAATAGATAGCTAGCGGGAACATGCTATAAAGCACAGGAAGCTCAGCTTGGTGCTCTGTGACGACCTAGATGGGTGAGATTGGGGTGGGGGGGTGGGAGGGAGGTCCAAGAGGGTGGGGATATAGGTATACATATAGCTGATTCACTTCATTGTACAGCAAAAATGAACAACATTGTAAAGCAATTATACTCCAATAAAAATAAATAAATAAAAAATAAAATAAAATCCCTGTGATCTTTAATAAACAGAGCTGAAAGTAAACGGATAACTGAGCTAAAAGAGGTGTTACCCACATAGATGACGTGGATACAAGTTGCTAGACTCCTGTAGTGTTTATTGATTGATAACATGCCTGATTTAGTACTTCATCTGTCAAATGGATTCCATTAAAATGAAAGTTAGGAAGAATCTATCTGAAGGTATTATAATAGTGCTTAATTTGGTAATTATAAAAAATTTTTTAGTTCATTTTACCTCCATGTTGAGTTCCAAAAGTAAATCAGGTATCGTGAATATTTATGTCTTTTATTAATACCTCGCAGGTAGTTTCAGTCCAATTCAGTATTATTTAATGGTGCCTAGTCTGTTGGCAAAACACTGTATTGAGAGCTAGGCAATGAAAAATCCCTCTATTTGAGGGGGAGAGGTGCAAAAAGATTCTTTCCCTCCGTCAACATTTATTAAGTAGTTATTTTATGCTAAACGCTGTCAAAGGATGGAACCACTGCTCACTATTTGAAACAAAACTCAGCACAAAACCACATTTATTGCTGGTCAGGCACAGTCTCTTGGAGTAGGCTACTGAGGCTTTTTTTTCCCCCCCTTGTGGGGAAGTATGGTTTTAGAGATTTGCAGAAGTCATGGTTACTTGGGTGAGAGGGTTGCTGTTTGGCTGACACTCAGAAAGGAGCTTATTGGACTGAGTCTTCCTGATTGGCTAACTTGCAGAGTCAAAGAGCTCTCACCGATTGGTTGACTAACAAAGCGTGTTCTCAGGGCGAGTTGTCATTGACTGATTACACAGGGTAAAACTAGTTCTGATGGTTACCTGTTACTAGGCCCCATCAGCCCTTTCCCAGGAATGTGGGAACTTTTAAATTATTAATTCTATACTAACTCTGTCCTATTATCATAGAAATGTGATAATAGTCACATATGTAATGTTAAACTTCATAATAGCCACATTAAGAAAAGTTTTAAAAAGAAGTGAAATTAGTTTTAGAAATATATTTTATTTAACCCAATATATCTAAAACATTATCATTTTAACATGTAATCATTATAAAAATTATTAATGAGATTATTTTACATTCTTCTTTCCATACCAAGTCTTCAAAATCTGATGTGTGGTTTTACACTTACAGCACATCTCAATTCAGACTAGCTGTATGGAAATGCTTTGGTTGTGTCATATGGCTAGTGGCCTCCATTTTTGACAGTGCCGTCCTATAATAGCTGCTGGGGATACAAGGATGGAGAGAAGGCTATGCTTCCCTCCAGGGTCTCAGAGTCTCAAAGAGGCACGGCCATGTAAACAAACATGCTATAGTGCTCTATAGAGCTCTATAGTGCTCTGTGCAGGCCCAGGACTGGGGTGAGGCAAGCAAGGTACAAACACAATATTTAAGGACCCACTTGCTCTCAGGGTTGCATAGGTGCAGGGTCTGCCCCCAGGGTGAGCACCTCCTTAACTGCTGCACCCTTGACCCCAAGCACCTTGTTAGCCTCACCCTAGTCCCAGCCCTGCTTGGCAACCTGATCAAATGGCAGATTCTGGGGCCCCAACTCTAGAGCTTACAATTCAGGCAATCTCAAGTAGGGTCTTGGAATCTGGAGTTTCAGTAAGCACCCCTAGGGATTCTAATGCAGGAGTTTAAGATCACCCTTTGAGAAACTCTGCCTGTGCCAGCAGCCTCATGTGAGCGTTCCTTTACATCCAGTGAAATAATTTCTGTCTTTCTCTTTGGTTTTGGAAGTAGATGTTGCTAAACTCATCAATTACCTATCTGTACTTTTCGGGGCTGCAGTGGGATTCTCAGGTCCCTCTGGTAGAAAGCTCTGAGTTGCTGGGCTTTTGGCCTAAAAGCACCATGGACTAAACAAACTAGAATGCCAGTTTATTGTTATGCAGACACAATGACTATTTCAGGGAGAAAACTATAAAAGGCATGTGGTGGTGTTGAAAACAATGAGGAATTGTGGAAAGAACTGAATTATTTGAGATGGGAGAGAGCAGACCCTGAGCACTGCATGCATGCACTTTTGGCTGCTTCACATTGTGTAGTTCGTTTGACACTGTCCAAGGCTCCTTTTATCTTGCCTTCACCCTAGTCACGTACCTAATTTTAATGATGCTCAAATAGAAAAAGGCGTCTGTCTATGCACCTTCAGATTATAGCGCACACAGACTGGCCTTCTAGGCTGTAGGATTCAAGATACAGACTTGTAATTTCAGATGCGTTTACTCGGGAATGTGAAGCAGCCAAAAATGAGGAGTATCTGATTTTTCGTATGCATATGTGTGCTTCTGTCTCCACCTTGGTATGCTTCCTGCTGTCTCCTGCAGCTTCCTTTATCACCGGACATTTGGTGGACGTGGATGGGGGCCAGTCTCTGTACACACACTCATTTGAGATACCAGGTGAGCAGTCGAGAAATGAGTAGTCACTCACTTTACGCCTTCTCCTGTTCAGGTTTTCAAAAGTTCTTTAGGTACTTAAGACATAAGCGGTTTTTTTCTTGTAGAACATCAAAAATATACAAAATATTTATAGTCATCCTATGATTTTTAAAGGCAATGTTCCTAGTCCAGAAAATATATGAATATATTATAGCACCCAGCTTTACATATTAAAAAAAGTTGTTTGTGTGTGCACAGGCTGGTAAATTTTAACCTTGAAAAATACTCTCAATATGAGTATATATGTACAAGGAAGAGATGGAACAGAGGCAAGAAGCTGCCATACTTTTGAGATTGAACTTCTCTTTGTTTCTCCAGTAAGTGGCTTGTGTATCTGAGCGGAAGAGTCAGACCTGTTAGGTGGGGAGGGATGATCTGGTGCTATTTTATACTATCTTTGGGTTATAGATTGAATGAAACCATATGAATTTGCTGTGCTCATTCATTTTTGATGTACAAAACAGCAGTATTATAAGGTTCATCCAAATGTAGATATTACACACAAATATCTGTGTGTGTGTGTGTTTATCTTATGGCTGGACCTTAGAACTTTGGGGTTGGAAGGGTCCTAAAAAAATCTGTCCAGTATCCTGATTTTACAAATGACAAAACACATCCATGGATTCAAGGCATGTCCAAGCTAATCACTCCCAAAATGTAGAAAAGAATATGAAATTCAAATGTGTTTGAACTGTTGCTAAAGATAGTTGATTAAATGGCTGCTAGTGAATTAAAATATGGTTGATGTAACATATGTGTACTTGAATTTAGTATGAGGGACTTACTCTTTTCAACCTACTCTTTTATGTGCTAATAGTCTTATCAAGGGTTCAGACCTTCTTTGCATTAATCACTGATTAGTTTGGATCTGTAATATTACTTATTATTTTCCCCTCCCGTATATTTCTTTACTAATAGCACCAGTGTGGTCATGTGCGTAAGATACTGTGGCTTTAAGGATCTCATTTGGAAACACAGAAATGCCTACATGGTTATACAGTATTGTTTTCTGATAGTATTTAATGTAGCAAGGGTGGGGGGAAAATCTTTCCACTCCCCTCACCAGTGGAGTTGAGTCAGTATTTGTTAAAGTGAGGTACATCGTTTTTCCTCTTTTTTTTTTTTTTAATTTATTTTTTGGCTGTGTTGGGTCTTCGTTTCTGCGCGAGGGCTTTCTCTAGTTGCGGCAAGTGGGGGCCACTCTTCATCGCGGTGCGCGGGCCTCTCACTGTCGCGGCCTCTCTTGTTGCGGAGCACAGGCTCCAGACGCGCAGGCTCAGTAGTTGTGGCTCACGGGCCTAGTTGCTCCGCGGCATGTGGGATCTTCCCAGACCAGGGCTCGAACCCGTGTCCCCTGCATTGGCAGGCAGATTCTCAACCACTGCACCACCAGGGAAGCCCCATTTTTCCTTTTTTTTTTTTTTTTAATTTTATAGCTACTTTATTTATTTATTTATTTATTTTTGGCTGTGTTGGGTCTTCAGTTCGTGCGAGGGCTTTCTCTGGTTACGGCAAGTGGGGGCCACTCTTCATCGCGGTGCGGGGACCGCTCTTCATCGCGGTGCGCGGGCCTTTCACTATCGCGGCCCCTCCCGTTGCAGGGCACAGGCTCCAGACGCGCAGGCTCAGTAGCTGTGGCTCACGGGCCCAGCTGCTCCGTGGCATGTGGGATCTTCCCAGACCAGGGCTCGAACCCGTGTCCCCTGCATTAGCAGGCAGATTCTCAACCACTGCGCCACCAGGGAAGCCCCCCATTTTTCCTTTTTAAAGAAGAAAAAAAAACCTCGAGGTGACTGCTTCTCCAGGCCTCCAGTGAAATGGTTTTCTTTTGTAATTCTAACACAGTTTTTTCATCAGTACAGAGAACATTTTTTAAGTTTTTGAAGAAAACAGCCACATCCATCTGTTAAGAATATACTCCCCCCAGATAATGAGCAGGCACAGTAAGCCTTTCCTTCTAAAGTTTTCTTTAAGATTGCCAGCCCTGCAGTGAGAATGCCTGGGATGGAAGCTTGGCTATACCCTTATTAGCTGATGTTCTTGGGAAAATTCATTTCTGGAAGCCTTCATTTTCTTTTCTATAAAGTTAGGTCCCTTATAGTATTCATTTCATCAGCTGTTGGGAGGATTAGATTAGTTAATGCATGTTTAAAGTCCTGTGTCAGATAGGATGCTTTTAGCTACAACTCAAACTGGCTTAAACAATGAAGGAATTTGTTGTCTCAAATAACAGGTGAGACTTGACTCTGCAGCTCAGTGATCTCATCAAGGGCATTTTTTTCCTTTTCCCTCTGTTTTTGCTGCTATGATGTTGGCCATATCATAAGATGGACTCTCCTGGTAGCAGGATGTCTGCCTGCTGCACCTGCAGCTACAGGCTTCTTTGTTCACATCCACCTGGACAGAGACAGAGGGGAGGGAATGACTTTGTCTCAGCATTTCTAACCAAATTCTGAGACTCCCTCTGCTTGGGAGCAGCTTATGCAAGTGTCCATCCTCAGCCAGTAACCCCAGCCAGGGGAACAGAGTGCACTTATGACTTAGATCAGTCAGTGATCTGAGTAGGGTCACTTCCCCAGAACCTCATGGTTTTCTAAATGGAAACTGAGGCTGTTGGAGAGAGGAGATGGGAGACTGGCTGCTGGGGGTGTGGGCAACTCTAAGTGTCTGGTACAAAGTAAGCATGTTTTAGAAGGTGTTATTATTAAGGAAGTAAGATTGATTGAATATCTACATTATGTCCAGCACTGTACATAGGAATCACATTAACTCTCTCAACTTTAACAGATAGATGTTGTTATCCCCTTTAATAGATGAGGAAACTGAGGCTCAGGAAGAGTAACTTCTCCAAATCTGTAGAAGTAACTTCTACAAAGGCTACTAAGTGGCGGAGGTGGGATTCAAATTGAGATTTTTTTCAAAACCTTTGCCATTCGTCCCAGTAATTTCTTTTTTCTTGCTGAGAAAAGGGGTGAACCAGGGAAAATGACAAAATGGTTTGGTGGAAACTAAGAGGACTAATGAGGTTAATAGATTTGCGTCTGACCTGAGGTTTTCCACTTACTTAACAGATCATGACAACTGGCCCGAGGGAGTAGGGGACCTTTCTTTTGTCAAAAGGATGAAAGAGTCTTCTAAGCAAAGAGGCAAGCTCTAGGCTAAGGAAACATGGAAGTGTCCTTTGTCCCCAAATGCCTTAACATCTCAACAATGCACTTCTATACTTTACAGGAACATATAATCTGTATGGAAAACTTACATTCTGATTTTTTAATATTATCAATTACATCTATGCAAAACTATTCCTGAAATAAATGCATTTTTAAGTCCCAACCAATGCCCTTTAGCTTGTGATCAAAAAATTTTTTAGGAATGGAAGTTAACATACTTTATGATTGTACTTTTTATTTCTAAGAATGGTATTTGAAAAGTGAAATATTTCAAATTAATGATAGGGGTATCATGATCTCCCAAAAGGATTTAATATTTAATTGTAAAGGTAGGCAGTAAATCTAAATTGTGGCGTCATTATGATTTTTACAACAGAAATATACAAAGAATCATTTTTGGTGGCAGATATAATACTTTTGGATCAGTAAAGCTTTATGTAATTATTGCTGCCTGGTTTGTCCATGAAGCCAAACTTGTGTAAACCCTCTTAATTAAAAAGAAATATAAAGTCATAAGTAGTATTTTTTGCAGTGCTCGATATGTGTCTTGATTTCTTAGCCAAAGATTCCTCTTTCTCCATGTTTCTCCTTTTGTATGCAAAAAAATTTTTTTATTTAAGATTTATGCAGTTGTATTAAGGTTCAGGATTCTTCCTTCAGTTTATCCTTTCTGGCAATCAGTCCCGACTTATGAAGTGCCATCTACAAATCATGTGTGTTCATTTCTTCTCTTAATCAATTAAACCTCTTTAAAGTGACTTCTTCCCTCTTGAAGTGAAGTAGTTTCTTTATCAGTAACAGTCAGTTCAAAGTATATGATTGACCAAGCTCTGGGGTGGGGGGCCCAGAATCTGTAATTTTAGCAGCATCCCAAGCAGGTCTGGGACTAGGATGAGGCTAATGACCTGCCTTGAGCCCCATGTAAGGAGGTACTCACCCTCGGGAGTGAACCAAGTGCAAGGTCACCCTTGAGAGTGAGCCCATGTTCACTTAAACGTTGTCCTCATTCTGTGAATGTGGAAAGATCAGAAATCTTCTTTTCCTCCTAGACTACGTTTTTAACAGTAGCCTTCTGGAGATGATAACATCACAGCTTCTAAGAATTACAAGCCACTTTAGAGGGCAGGGTGGCCCCAGCACAGGCTGGTGCGGACGATGGAAGGTGCAGGGCTTGCTTTCCAAATTACTTCATGTTGATGACTGCTGACAACCCCTTATATCTCCATAGGTTGACATTTGCTTATTTCTGTTTAAGACATGGAGGCTGCCCTACGTAGTACTAAACTTAGCTCCGACTCCTTATTAGATCTTCTTGTTCGACTGTCACTGTACAGCTGATCATGTTCTGTGCTCTAGAAATATGTCTGCTCTCCAGGATTTCTGTGTGTGTCATATCAGTAATGTTCTTCTGCTACTACACTTGGTAAATTTTGCTGTAGATTGGATGTTCCTGAATAGCCTTACTCATTCATTCAACTAATAATTTGGAGCCCCTACTATGTGCTCAGCATTATGGTAGGAGTTGGGTGTTCAGTAGTGAAAAGAAGTGTGCACAGAAATTTAAAATTCCCAAATAATCTTTTTTTGTTTTATTTATTTATTTTTATTGAAGTATAGTTGATTTACAATGTTGTGTTAGTTTCAGGTGAACAGCAAAGCAATTCAGTTTCATATATATATATATATATATATATATATATGCACACATATATATACATATACACACACACACACACACACACACACACATATATCCTTTTGCAGATTCTTTTTCCATTATAGGTTATTATAAGATATTGAATATATACTAGTGTGTATCTGTTAATTCCAGACTCCTAATTTATCCTGCCTTTCCCCTTTGGTAACCATAAATTTGTTTTCTATGTCTATTTCTGTTTTGTAAATAGGTTCATTTGTATCATTTTACATGTAAGTGATATCATATGATATTTGTCTTTGTCTGTCTGACTTATTTCACTTAGTATGATAATCTCTAGGTCCATCCATGTTGCTGCAAATGGCATTATTTCATTCTTTTTTATGGCTGAGTAGTATTCTGTTGTATATATGAACCACATCTTCTTTATCCATTCATCTATTGATGGACATTTAGGTTGCTTCCATGTCTTGGCTATTGTAAATAGTGCTGCTATAAACATTGGGGTGTATGTATCTTTTCAAATTAGAGTTTTTGTCTTTTCCAGATATATGTTCAGGTGTGGGATTGCTGAATCATATGGGAGCTCTCTTTTTAGTTTTTTAAAGAACCTCCATACTATTTTCCATAGTGGCTGCACTAATTTACATTTCCACCAGCAGGATAGGAGGATTCCCTTTCTCCTCTCCAGCATAAAATTCTCCATTATTTTAAGTGCTACAGAGGATAAGGTCATGGTACTAAAGGCATATAACAGGAAGAAAAAGACATCTCGAGAAAAACAAAAGCAATTCTATAATCATGTTAAAAGTGGTTGTTGATAAGATGACCTCTGTTATCCCCTTCCACACACACTGCTCTTTTGGTTCGTGGCTTGTGTTAGTTCAGGTCCTCAGAGAAGAAGATGCCAGGGAAGAGTAAGATGTGCTTGAGACTTCTGGGGAATGTGCCCATGGAGGGTAAAGGGCAGGGAGCCTGAGAAGGCATCCATAGCCTTCAGACTGTGATGGAGTCTGACACCTGTAAAAGAAGGAGGAAGAGAGGAGTGGGCAGGAAGCACCTTGGACTGTAGACACGGTTGCCACACGTGCGCGAACACAGTCACAGTGCAGCAAAAGGGTATCAGGAGGCATTCAGTGGGTCACCTGGTTCCCTGTCCCTCCCTGTCCCCACTGTGTAAGAGTAGCTCTGACTCCTTCTGCTGGTGATGGCAACTCCTTTTCTCACCAGCTGGTACCTGGTCACAGGGAGTCCAAAGTGCCCTAGAATCAGACACAGTTTAGTTCAATGGAACCTTGCTGTGTCCCTTGACAAGAGTTGCCCCTTTGGGACAAGGACCTCCAACGCCGCAGATCCCAGAATTGCAGGGATGGGGAGGACAGAGTCCCATGGTGGATCTTAGGGAGTGATGGCAAATAGGGCCACTCCCTCTTCCACTCCTTGGTTCCCAACGTGTTCCCAAAGCCAATGGGGACATGCGTCCTGAAAAACAGTACTCCGTCCTTTCAGATGGTCGATGGCACTTCAGCTGTGCCTGGGCTGTCGTAGTCCTCTGTGAGGCTGGCTGCTCTGGAAGTGTGGGGTGTGACACAGTCAGTGGTTCCATGATCAGGGACCCACTCTGATCACCTGGTTGGATGCTGGTGCACGGCATTCCACACCTGTGGATCCCACCCTGTATAAGCCCCCAGATAGCAGTGATGTCTGAGTCCCTGTGAACAGGAAAGGCAAACTCTTACCTGGAATGGTATCTATCACTTCTCTCTCTGTAAGGTGTGACACAGATACTATGCAATCATTTGAACAGGGAAAGTTTAATATAAAGAATTATTAACTCTAACAGGGGATTGGCTAGTAGGAAGTAAAGAGAACTTTAAAGAATACAGGAATAGTAGACAGAAGGAGTAGCTATACAGGGCTGATAGAAAGAGAACAGCCCATCCACCCACCCCTCCGCCCAAGGGCTGAGGGAGGGCATGACTGTGGTTCACTGGATGGCAGAGAAGTCACTCATCATCTGTGGTGCTCTGCTGGTGGAATTTGCTAGAAATCCACCCTCTAGGGTGCCGGGGGCAGCTGCTGCAGTTGCTGGCCGTGGTGCACTGCTGACTGGGGGCTGCCGGGTGGCGGGCAGTCCAGGAGTCCAGAAGCAAAACCCTTTTCCTCCCGTGTCTCTCCATCGCCCTCTACTGACAAAGCTTTGGTGCTAGCTGGCAAAGGAGAAGCTACGTAAAGGGCCTGGATCCAGTTTCATGGAGCAGAGAAGCAGTACATCCATAACTGACCCACGTGTTGACTTGCCGTCCAGCAGCACTTGTTCACCACGAGGAACGTGCCATCTCGGGGCTCAGCGTTGGTCTCTGTGTGGACAGATTGGACATTCAGGGGCAGCACTAACTATATGGGCCTTGGGTAATTGGGGTTACATGCTGGATTTCTGCTTTCCTCCATCCCTGAGCCCATGGTGCCAGTTCTGGGGTGGCCGATGAGGAAGCCCGCGCAACACCGACGGGCTGAGTCTTCTTTTCTACTTGGTTATTCTGTGCCTCTTCCATGATGGGTGCTTTCTGGGGAGCATTACTGTGTAAGACAGAAATAAACACTTTGTGCCCACTCCCCTGTGTTTATCCTCATGTCTCTACCCCAGACCCGCTGGCTTCCAATCTTTCAGTCCTTTTCCTTCCAGGTTCTTGGCCAAAGAACCAGACCTTGGGCCACTGTGCAGGAATCTGTACATTCTCACCTTGGGCTTCCTTTCTTTCGAGTGTGGATACCAGCTGCACTGCCTGCAGACTGCCTCTGAGAAAGATTTTTCCCACTCCACTGTCTTACAGGGCCACCCCTGAACGTGGCTATAATGAAGTTCTGACAACGGTGAAGGAGAGAGGGAAGGAAGGAGGCCTGTGTAGGAAGAGTCTCAGACTGCCGCATGGTCGGAGGAAGGGTCCACCAGGCTGACCCATCAGCTTCCCAAGTTTTTGGGCCAGAGTCACCCATTGGTCTCTCAGGAATGGGTGTGAATGAACAGCTTAGCTGTGCTCAGTCTAGGTGGGAGCAGCCCAAGGGCAAATGCAGTGGTGGATCCACCGGTGCGGCAGCTGGAGCTGTCAGTCAGCTCTGTTCCCCATGGCAGGAGATGTAAACAGTGCATTTTCATGGCTGCCACGGGGCTAGATGCTGTACCTGTAAAAGTTACCATTGCCCACATTTGTTTTTTGTTTTTTTTAATAATTTTTGAATTTTATTTTATTTATTTTTTTATACAGCAGGTTCTTATTAGTCATCAATTTTATACACATCAGTGTATACATGTCAATCCCAATCTCCCAGTTCATCACACCACCATCCCCACCACCCCGCAGCTTTCTCCCCTTGGTGTCCATACGTTTGATCTCTACATCTGTGTCTCAACTCCTTCCCTGGAAACCAGTTCATCTGTAGCATTTTTCTAGGTTCCACATACATGCGTTAATATACGATATTTGTTTTTCTCTTTCTGACTTACTTCACTCTGTATGACAGTCTCTAGATCCATCCACGTCTCTACAAATGACCCACTTTTGTTCCCATTTATGGCTGAGTAATATTCCATTGTATATATGTACCACATCTTCTTTATCCATTCATTTCTCGATGGACATCCTTGTGTTGTTCCTGACCTGAGAGGAAATGCTTTCAGTATTCGCCATGGAGAATTATGTTTGCTGTGGGTTTGTCGTATGTGGCCTTCATTATGTTGAGGTAGGTTCCCTTTGTGCCCACTTTCTGGAGAGTTTTTATCATTAATGTGTGTTGAATTTTGTCAAAAGTTTTTTCTGCATCTATTGAGATGATCATATGGTTTTTATTCTTCAGTTTGTTAATATGGTGTATCACATTGATCGATTTGCGTATACTGATGAATCCTTGCATCCCTGGGATAAATCCCACTTGATCATGGTGTATGATGCTTTTAATGTGTTGCTGGATTCTGTTTGCTAGTATTTTGTTGAGGATCTTTGCATCTACATTCATCAGTGATATTGGTCTGTAATTTTTTTTTTTTGTAGTATCTGTGTCTGGTTTTGGTATCAGGGTGATGGTGGCCTCATAGAATGAGTTTGGGAGTGTTCCTTCCTCTGCAATTTTTTGGAAGAGTTTGAGAAGGATGGGTGTTAGCTCTTCTCTAAATGTTGGATAGAATTCACCTGTGAAGCCACCTGGTCCTGGACTTCTGTTTGTTGGAAGATTTTTAATCACAGTTTCAATTTCATTACTTGTGATTGATCTGTTCATATTTTCTATTTCTTCCTGGTTCAGTCTTGGAAGGTTATACCTTTCTAAGAATTTGTCCATTTCTTCCAGGTTGTCCATTTTATTGGCATAGAGCTGCTTGTAGTAGTCTCTTAGGATGCTTTGTATTTCTGCAGTGTCTGTTGTAACTTCTTTTTCATTTCTGATTTTATTGATTTGAGTCCTCTCCCTCTTTTTCTTGATGAGTCTGGCTAATGGTTTATCAATTTTGTTTATCTTCTCAAAGAACCAACTTTTAGTTTTATTGATCTTTGCTATTGTTTTCTTTGTTTCTATTTCATTTATTTCTGCTCTGATCTTTATGATTTCTTTCCTTCTGCTAACTTTGGGTTTTGTTTGTTCTTCTTTCTCTAGTTCCTTTAGGTGTAAGGTTAGATAGTTTATTTGAGATTTTTCTTGTTTCTTGAGGTAGGCTTGTATAGCTATAAACTTCCCTCTTAGAACTGCTTTTGCTGCATCCCATAGGTTTTGGATCATTGTGTTTTCATTGTCATTTGTCTCCAGGTATTTTTTGATTTCCTCTTTGATTTCTTCAGTGATCTCTTGGTTATTTAGTAACATATTGTTTAGCCTCCATGTATTTGTGTTTTTTATGTTTTTTTCCCTGTAATTCATTCCTAATCTCACAGCGTTGTGGTCAGAAAAGATGCTTGATATGATTTCAATTTTCTTAAATTTACTGAGGCTTGATTTGTGACCCAAGATGTGATCTATCCTGGAGAATGTTCCGTGCGCACTTGAGAAGAAAGTGTAATCTGCTGTTTTTGGATGGAATGTCCTATAAATATTAATTAAATCTATCTGGTCTATTGTGTCATTTAAAGCTTCTGTTTCCTTATTTATTTTCATTTTGTATGACCTGTCCATTGGTGTAAGTGAGGTGTTAAAGTCCCACACTATTATCGTGTTACCGTCAATTTCCTCTTTTATAGCTGTTAGCAGTTGCCTTATGTATTGAGGTGCTCCTATGTTGGGTGCATAAATATTTACAATTGTTATATCTTCTTCTTGGATTGATCCCTTGATCATTATGTAGTGTCCTTCCTTACCTCTTGTAACATTCTTTATTTTAAAGTCTATTTTATCTAATATGAGTATTGCTACTCCAGCTTTCTTTTGATTTCCATTTGCATGGAATATCTTTTTCCATCCCCTCACTTTCAGTCTGTATGTGTCCCTAGGTCTGAAGTGGGTCTCTTGTAGACAGCATATATATGGGTCTTGTTTTTGTATCCATTCAGCAAGCCTGTGTCTTTTGGTTGGAGCATTTAATCCACTCATGTTTAAGGTAATTATCTATATGTATGTTCCTGTGACCATTTTCTTAATTGTTTTGGGTTTGTTTTTGTAGGTCCTTTTCTTCTCTTGTGTTTCCCACTTAGAGAAGTTCCTTTAGCATTTGTTGTAGAGCTGGTTTGGTGGTGCTGAATTCTCTTAGCTTTTGCTTGTCTGTAAAGCTTTTGATTTCTCCATCGAATCTAAATGAGATCCTTGCCAGGTAGAGTAATCTTGGTTGTAGGTTCTTCCGTTTCATCACTTTAAGTATATCCTGCCACTCCCTTCTGACTTGTAGAGTGTCTGCTGAGAAATCAGCTGTTAACCTTATGGGAGTTCCCTTGTATGGTATTTGTTGTTTTTCCCTTGCTGCTTTCAATAATTTTTCTTTGTCTTTAATTTTTGTCAGTTTGATTACTATGTATCTTGGCGTGTTTCTCCTTGGGTTTATCCTGTATGGGACTCGCTGCGCTTCCTGGACTTGGGTGGCTATTTCCTTTCCCATGTTGGGGAAGTTTTCGACTATAATCTCTTCAAGTATTTTCTCTGATCCTTTCTCTCTCTCTTCTCCTTCTGGGACCCCTATAATGCGAATGTTGTTGTGTTTAATGTTGTCCTTGAGGTCTCTTAGGCTGTCTTCATTTCTTTTCATTCTTTTTTCTTTATTCTGTTCCGCAGCAGCGAATTCCACCATTCTGTCTTCCAGGTCACTTATCCGTTCTTCTGCCTCAGTTATTCTGCTATTGATTCCTTCTAGTGTAGTTTTCATTTCAGTTATTGTATTGTATTGTATTGTTCATCTCTGTTTGTTTGTTCTTTAGTTCTTCTAGGTCTTTGTTAAACATTTCTTGCATCTTCTTGATCTTTGCCTCTATTCTTTTTCCGAGGTCCTGGATCATCTTCATTATCATTATTCTGAATTCTTTTTCTGGAAGGTTGCCTATCTCCACTTCATTTAGTTGTTTTTCTGGGGTTTTATCTTGTTCCATCATCTGGTACATAGCCCTCTGCCTTTTCATCTTGTCTATCTTTCTGTGAATGTGGTTTTTGTTCCACAGGCTGCAGGATTGTAGTTCTTCTTGCTTCTGCTGTCTGCCCTCTGGTGGATGAGGCTATCTAAGAGGCTTGTGTAAGTTTCCTGATGGGAGGGACTGGTGGTGGGTAGAGCTGACTGTTGCACTGGTGGGCAGAGCTCAGTAAAACTTTAATCTGCTTGACTGTTGATGGGTGGGGCTGGGTTCCCTCCCTGTTGGTTGTTTGGCCTGAGGTGACCCAGCACTGGCGCCTACAGGCTCTTTGGTGGGGCTAATGGTGGAGGGCTCACGCCAAGGAGTACTTCCCAGAACTTCTGTTGCCAGTGTCCTTGTCCCCATGGTGAGCCACAGCCACCCCCTGCCTCTGCAGGAGACCCTCCAACCCTAGCAGGTAGGTCTGGTTCAGTCTCCTATGGGGTCACTGCTCCTTCCCCCTGGGTCCCGATGTGCACACTACTTTGTGTGTGCCCTCCAAGAGTGGAGTCTCTGTTTCCCCCAGTCCTGTCGAAGTCCTGCAATCAAATCCCACTAGGCTTCAAAGTCTGATTCTCTAGGAATTCCTCCTCCCGTTGCCAGACCCCCAGGTTGGGAAGCCTGACGTGGGGCTCAGAACCTTCACTCCAGTGGGTGGACTTCTGTGGTATAAGTGTTCTCCAGTCTGTGAGTCACCCACCCAGAAGTTATGGGATTTGATTTTACTGTGATTGCGCCCCTCCTACCATCTCATTGTGGCTTCTCCTTTGTCTTTGGATGTGGGGTATCTTTTTTGGTGAGTTCCAGTGTCTTCCTGTCGATGATTGTCCAGCAACTATTTGTGATTCTGGTGTTCTCACAAGAGGGAGTGAGAGCACGTCCTTCTACTCCGCCATCTTGTTTCCTCCATCCACATTTGTTTTTAACACTATCAGGCACTTGGCTCAAAAGTGTCACCCTGTGGTTAATTGTGGAACACCATCCTGTCTGAGCAGCGCCTTCTTGGATTTCCAAGATCTGGCTGCATAGCTTCAACTTGAGCTGTAGTTTCCTCTCTTAGGATTTCTTCTGCACTCCTAGTTTATGAGGGTTTCACTTCACCAAGTAGCTGTTGATTGAAATAAGACCAACTGGCAGGAAGGTTTGAAACCATATTCAAAAAAAGCCTATTAGATCAAAAGCTAGGGATTATCCAGCCTTTGTTTTGAGACAGTTATCTAAAGGGATACTTAAATCTCCGGTTCTCTAAAGGGATCTTTTGAATCTTGTCTTGTGGACAGTGCTATTTTTGATTTGTATGGCGACCAAAGCCATCTGCTGGTTAGTGTCAGCTTTTGCCCAGCTGTGCCCCGTTGAGTGAGAGGCACATCTGCACTTCACCCTAGTGGGAGTCAGATTGTGGGGACCTGCCAAGTCCCGATGCTGTCAACATCAGCACTGCATTTCTGGGAGTCTCCTGACTCCTCCTCTGCCCTCCCACCTGGTTCCATCTGCAGCCTCCAAACTTGCTCTCCTGGAAGCTGTCAGTTCTCTAAAAGGAAACACCTTGAAAACCCCCTCTGATTGAGGCCACTTTGCTGAGGTTACTAACAACCTTTCTGCTTATTGCTTCGTTTCATCCTCTCCCCCTGCTTATTTTGTCCTTTACTGTCCATTCCTGCAGAGCTCTTGGTGAACTCTCTCTTTCCATGAGTTATAGATTTTAGGGTCTGCTGGAGTCCCAACTGCCTGGGTTCAAATCCCAGCTTCTACCACTTACTTGCTCTTGTGACAGCTTTGAGACAATTGAGGAATTTGAATATGGATTGGGTATTAGTAGGTAATGTCAGAGAATTACTGGTCATTTTGTTAGATGTGCTAATGGCATGGCAGTTACATTTTTCTAAAATACCTTTACCCATTCGGGAAGAAATGTTGGTATCGGGATTTGCCTTAAAATACTCCAGTTTAGAAAAAAATGGTGGTGGTGGAGGGAAGCAGGTGAAACCACATTGGAGGCGTGGTAATAACTGTTGAAGCAAGGTGACGGATACATTATATGTTATATGGCTAATCCTACTGTGCTCTCTACCTTTGGATAAGTTTAGAAATTCCCAAAGTAAAAAATTGTAAAATAAAAATGGTCTCATTAATTATTTGGGTAGAGAGTAACATGGACAAGAGTTAGTTGGTTATAAATAAAGGTTATTTGGGAGAAACAGGAGGGAATTTGCACTGGACAGCTGGTGGTTTATGGGAGTACACAGGTGTGGCAGAGGGCGTGGAAGCCCAGATTCAAAATGGAATATGTATTTAGTGGTGCCATTGCTTCTTAAACTGAATTCTGCCCTGCAGACCCTGGACATAACCCATATGCTCCTGGCCAGCCTCCCACACTGGCTTAGTCAATATTACCAATTAGTCAGCTCCAGCACAAGTCAGTTGAGTAAACATAGAGGCTTGCCAGAGATGGACTCTAGTCCAATTATTCTGGTAGCACTGAGGTACTTGAGTTCGTGTATTGAATGGGAAAATGATATCCAGTTGGTAAATGTGGAACAACTCAAACAAATCAGCAAAGTAAAAACAATATTCCTGGTTTCACTTGCATATTTTGGATCATTCAGTTTCTTCTTTCATCTGTCCTGACTGAAGCACAAATTTATTTAGAGTTTATAGTTCTAAGTGTGACTCAACAGAGTCACCTTCTTTCAAATGCTAATAATTATCATGGACTTAAATAGCAAAGATTTTAAAAAAGTCATTTCTATGGGTGATTCAGAGTAGATGTTATTCAGAATTCCTTACCCTGTAATTTTAATGTTCTGAAGTAAGAGCTGTATATCAAAGCTTGTTTTGTTAGATTTCTTCAGCTTCTTGTTTTCAGATGAACCAAGAGGAATAGTCTGTTTCTTCCTGGAGGAAGATTCACCTGTAAGGCATTGAGTCTGGATTTGGTGTTAGTGGGATTGACTGGAGGGGAGGGAGAAGAGATGGAGCAACCTTCTCCTATATTGTTGGGATGGAGATTAGGGGACCTGGGAGGGTGGATGCCTTTATCTGATTCTTTTTAATTAGTTCTTACTATTTTACTTGGAGGAATGAAACTACAGAGATTTCAGTGGAATACAGAAGAGCAGATTTTGATGAGCTAGCAAAGTGTGTGAGTGTGTCTGTGAGTGTGTGTGTGTGTGTGTGTGTGTGTGTGTAGGAATGGGCCTTGTAGTTGGCTTATGAGCTCATATTGGAGAGTAGAAGTACAATGCCCACAAAGTTAAACTATAGAATCAATACGTGATAGATAATAATAGGTAGCATTTATTGAGCTAGTACTATATGCCAGACACAGCCAAGCACCTTCCACGCAAGATCTTATTTTTAACCTTACGAAAACCACATGAGGTAGATTTCATCAGTACCAGCGTTTTACAATGAGGAAACTGGTACAAACAGATCAAGTAACTTGTTTAAGATCTCAGTTAGCAAATGGCAGAAGTGGGATTTGAACTAAAGGAGTTTAGTTTTAGAGCCTGTGACCAATGCAGTATACTGAGAAAGACCAGAACCAAGACATCAAGAAATAATTAAATAAAAAAACTTTAATGGAACGATTCGAACACACATTAAAATAAAGAGAATTGTATAGTAATATCCACTCCCCAGCTTTAACAATGATCTATATTTTTCCAAATCTGTCTTTCTCCCCTACTTGATTTTTAAGTATTTTAGGGTAAATTCCAAATGTCCTGCCATTTCACAGAAAGTTAATTTTAATCTGACTGAAAATATTAACGTGAACAGAAAAACATACATCCCTGTCAAAAGTGGGAGAGTGATCCACCGTGGTAGCGTAGGAAAAACCCATGTGGCCACCAACAGTAGTGCCCGCCTACCACTAGCTATAAGGCACATGCCCCATCCAAGGGCTACAAATGTTCACTTTGCTTGGCACATACATCCCTGTTTTGCAGAAGGATGCATCAGACTCTCAGTGCTAAATTCATTAAACCATCTCCCTTTCTTCCAAAACCATGTCCAAAAATAAATTCAAAAATTTGATTTTCTGGGCAGCTTTGCTAAAGGGAGCTAATGGGCTGCTCTGGCCCATAGGAATTTTCAGCCAGCTTGGGAGTTTTATTAATTAATTAATTAATTTAATTAATTATATTTTTGGCTGCGTTGGGTCTTCGTTGCTGCACGCAGGCTTTCTCTAGTTGCGGCAAGCAGGGGCTACTCTTCGTTGCGGTGTGTGGGCTTCTCATTGCGGTGGCTTCTCTTGTTGTGGAGCATGGGCTCTAGGCGTGCAGGCTTCAGTAGTTGCAGCACACGGGCTCAGTAGTTGTGGCTCGCAGGCCCTAGAGTGCACAGGTTTCAGTAGTTGTGACGCACGGGTTTAGTTGCTCCATGGCACGTGGGATCTTCCTGGACCACGGATTGAACCCATGTCCCCTGCATTGGCAGGCAGATTCCCAACCACTATACCACCAGGGAAGTCCCATGCTTGAGAGTTTTAGGTAAGTCTAGACAACATCCTTCAATTTCTGGTGAGTTTGTGAACATAATTCAGCATCCTTGAATTCTGAGAACTCTGGACAGCTGGATAACAAGTTTGAGTTTCTACACCTGCAAACAGGTTTGAGTTACTAGACCTGGAGCGCCAGCCTACTGGCAGTGAGAATTGTTTATTACACTTCCTGCCTGGTTTTAATCATTTGCCTTGGCTGCCCTAACTTAGCAGCCTCAGTCCTTCTTTATATCACCTTCCATGATGCTATACAAATTCAAATTTTCAAAATTCAAGTATGTTTGAGAAAATATCCAGACTATATCAAGATCAAGTAGAATTAAATTAATACACTATAACTGGGAAAACATCAAGATATGACACATTTAAATCCTGCCTGGAAAGATCAAGTGGAAACTTTGCTGTTGATTTGTATATATTTTTGGATTGTCTAAGTTTTTTGGAGTCAATTTCTAAAAGACATCTTTGGTTTACAAACATAACACACTTCAAATGTAGTTTATTTCAATTTAAAGCACATGTTTTATATCATATTTACATGAAACTTTAGCTTGTTAAGTTTTAGTGCAGAAATACAAATTCTTGTATGGAATTCAAAATGCCATGTCTCAAATTTAAAATTTTTAGTCTGGAGTAACTGTACTGAAGAGAAAAAAAGAAAATTGCATTCTTGAAAATTCAGGTAAACATTAAAATTTTAAATTGCATTATGTAATAGGTTTTAAATATGTTTTGAAATTCAGAAAGTATTTTATACAGAATCTTCAAATTTGGAATGCTTTAGAAAAACAATGAAATTTATAAATAGTTATTTTATCAGAGAGGATGGGGGAGAGGATAATTGATTTGACTCTCACTTGCCTAGAGCATGGACTTTTGCTGTTAGGCATATTTTATTTATTTTTATTTTTATTTGTTAATTAATTAATTAATATATTTATTTATTTATGTCTGCATTGGGTCTTTGCTGCTGCGCATGGGCTTCTCTAGTTGTGGTGAGCGGGGGCTACTCTTCGTTGCGGTGAGCGGGCTTCTCATTGCAGTGGCTTCTCTTGTTGGGAGCATGGGCTCTAGGCGCGCAGGCTTCAGTAGTTGTGGCTCACGGGCTCTAGAGTGCAGGCTTAGTTGCTCCACGGCATGTAGGATCTTCCCAGACCAGGGCTCAAACCCGTGTCCCCTGCATTGGCAGGCGGATTCTTAACCACTGCGCCACCAGGGAAGTCCCTGTTAGGCATATTTTACTTCGACACTTGAAGGTCCTGGTATCTTAACTGTTTCATGGGTTTTGGACTATTCCTTTAACTTCAAAGTTAAATTTCTCTTATGGAATTTCAGACTATGCTCGGTAATAGTGGTGGAGTGGTCGTAGGGGTAAAGGGTGTTATTTGTTTAAATATAGCTTAATTCACATAGCATTTAGCTTCAAACAAATATATTTACACTGTTACTCTGTCTTTCTTGTCACCAAACACCAGACACATTAAAGCAAAGTATTCAGATGCAGTTCTTCATGTTTTTACCAGTAAAAGATGAATGTTTTTCACCAAGTATTTAAAAAAATTGTTTGTTTGGAGTGTGCCTTTCCAAATCATTTTGGAGATCCTGAAATATCTGAACATTATTTTTATTTCAAAAAATATTTCAGGCTGTATTAATCACAATACTCCGAACTCCTTTTGAAGGAAAATATCCTTTAGTTGTAAACAGAAATTACTTGCCCCGTTTAAATGAGTTGCTTATAGTTATACATAATTTTGTTATCTATTCAGTATCTACTTGACTAGGATGCTTGATTTTAAATACAGAGTTTTACCTGACTTGCCTTGTGTAATCTAAATTTACTCTGAGGACAGAGTTACAATGTTTTGATAATATCCAGTTACTCAAAAGTGGGAGGCTCCTACAGTAGAGGGTTAATTTTTTTTCTCTTTCTTTTTTTTTTGTGGGGGGGCCGCTGCGGTGTGGCTTGTGGGATCTTAGTTCCCCAACCAGGGATTGAACCCGGGCCCTGGGCAGTGAAAGCACGGAGTCCTAACCACTGGACTTCCAGGGAATTTCCAGCAGAGGGTTAATTTTAATATAACAGACTGCCTCCAAAGAAGAGGATTTTTTTAAAAACTCATTTTAAAAAACGGAGGTGAAATTGACGTAACATAAAATTAACCACTTTTAAATGAACGATTCAGTGGCATTTAGTATATCACAGTGCTCTGCAACCACCACCTCTATCCAGTTCCAAAATATTCCCAAAGGGAAACTCTATATTTATTAATCAGTTGCTCCCCATTTCTCCTCCCTGCAGCCCTGGCAACAACCAGGTGGAGTTCTATCCCTATGGATATACCCACTCGGGATATGTCATGTAAATGGAATCATACAACATGTGACCTTTTGTGTCTGGCCTTTTTCACCTACCATAAGTTTTTGAGGTTCATCCAAATTGCAGCATGTATTTTTAATCAATTTAATATAGGTGGGATTGCCTCCACTGTTGGAGAGAATTCTCTGAGCCTTGATTTCTAGAATGTTCCCTCCTAAGAGCAGAAGGATTTTGTGATAATGCCTGGAGGACTTAATATATTTTACCACAGTAAAATAAAGGAAGGAAAAAAAATAAAGATCAGCCTATCTTATTTTGAAGTAATCTGATAAAAGAATTCCTGGCATTTCCAGAGGAAGGAAATTCTGAGCTCGTGGACCAACCACAGGGATGGATTTAGGTCTAGGGGCTGCTGGGCAGCAGATGCTATGACGTGCCACGAAGATCCTCCCTCAGGAGGAAGGGAGTTCCTGGGCCGGCTGCTAGAAGCGCTGCCAGCAGACAGCCCTCAGCTGTCAGCCCCCTGCTGGACAACCTCAGCTGAAGAGAGCTGCCCTAGCCAAGGTCATGTTCCCTTCCCAGGTGGCCCTCATCCCGAGGTTGATTATCATGGGAGTAGAAAGGCTCAGCCCTGTCTTACCAACCCAAACAGCTCAGCCATGAAGTTCCCCTAGGGCTGGCTGAAGCCCAGCCCTTCTCCCTTTTCTTCCCTTCCCTTCCACAGGTGTTGATTCCATGAGTGCTTCCCACTAGGCCTCCTGTAAGCCACGAGTGCTCCCTAGTAGGCTTCCTGCAAGCCATAAGTGCTCACCTGTAGACCTCCTATACCTGTGAGTGCTCCCCACTAGACCTCCTGTAGGCCGTGAGTGCTCCCCACTAGACCTCCTGTAACCTGCGAGTGCTCCCCACTAGACCTCCTGTAAGCTGTGAGTGCTCCCCACTAGACCTCCTGTAGGCCGTGAGTGCTCCCCACTAGACCTCCTGTAACCTGCGAGTGCTCCCCACTAGACCTCCTGTAAGCCGTGAGTGCTCCCCACTAGACCTCCTGTAGGCCGTGAGTGCTCCCCACTAGACCTCCTGTAACCTGTGAGTGCTCCCCACTAGACCTCCTGTAAGCCGTGAGTGCTCCCCACGAGACCTCCTGTAGGCCGTGAGTGCTCCCCACTAGACCTCCTGTAACCTGCGAGTGCTCCCCACTAGACCTCCTGTAAGCTGTGAGTGCTCCCCACTAGACCACCTGTAAGCTGTGAGTGCTCCCCACTAGACCTCCTGTAACCTGTGAGTGCTCCCCACTAGACCTCCTGTAACCTGTGAGTGCTCCCCACTAGACCTCCTGTAACCTGTGAGTGCTTCCCACTAGACCTCCTGTAGGCTGTGAGTGCTTCCCACTAGACCTCCTGTAGGCCGTGAGTGCTCCCCACGAGACCTCCTGTAACCTGTGAGTGCTCCCCACGAGACCTCCTGTAAGCTGTGAGTGCTCCCCACTAGACCTCCTGTAAGCTGTGAGTGCTCCCCACTAGACCTCCTGTAGGCTGTGAGTGCTCCCCACTAGACCTCCTGTAACCTGTGAGTGCTCCCCACGAGACCTCCTGTAACCTGTGAGTGCTCCCCACTAGACCTGTAACCTGTGAGTGCTCCCCACTAGACCTCCTGTAGGACGTGTGTGCTCCCCACTAGACCTCCTGTAACCTGTGAGTGCTCCCCACTAGGCCTCCTGTAGGCCGTGAGTGCTCCCCACTAGGCCGCCTGTAAGCCACAAATAATTCCTGCTAACCCTCTGTAAGCTCACTCCATCTCAGAGTCTGCTTCCCTGGAAACCCAGTGCATGATTCCAGATTTCTTGCATGGTTACATGAGGTGTTGCAATGGAGGAATGAAGGCCTGCACCTCCTCTAAACTGAGAAGCTTTGCTTTTTTCCTACTGGAGACTTGCTATTGTACCAGAGGTCTTCTCTCCAAGTTAAAAAAATTTTTTCCTCTCAAGGTCTTTAAAGCAACCTCTCTTCTGGGTATCGGGGGTGGGGAGCAATGAAGGATTTTGCCTTTATTTTCAAGTCTTACTTTCCCCTGGAAATCATTCTCCCATCTGGCCAAGATGTGCATGTTCAAGGGTTCTTTCATCTTGTCAAGGACATCAGTGACGCCAGGAATCATGAAGGGGATATACTCAAATTTTGGGTTAAACTGTTATACCAGTTCTTCATGTTTATAATACATTTTCTAGAGGCAGGAAACCATCAATGTTTAATATGAACCGGGCAAGGGTGGGTCTCCCTTGGACTGAGGAGTCCTTATGATCAAAGTAGCCTGTGGACAAGAAACAGGACACGTCATCTTCTTACGGGGTGTACAGGAAAGATGTAAGAGATAAGGAGGGTGGCTGCATGTAAAATCCCTCCCCGAAGTGACAAAGGCCTTTCTAGATTGGAAACAGCTCAGGCAGAGCTAATGCAGGGTTTAGCAAGGGAAGGGAGAGTGGAGTTTACAGACTCGGGTAGCAAACTTTACAGTCAAATGAAAGGACCCTCTTGGCATATACTTAAAAGAGCCAGAACTTTGGCCAAGTAGAGCATTAAGCATCTATCGCTTTGTTGAGGGTTTGACTCTTTCCCAGTCTAAGCACTGGCATGTGGTGCTATTGCATGATGGAGGGGCGGAGGACCACCTCCCTTCAGGTACAACTCACTGCCTGTGCTCTTCTGGTACCGGCCTCGCTCCTTCCTGCTCCATCTTCTCTGTTCCAGCTTGTCCCTTTTCCCTGCTCCTCACACTCATACTTGGCCTCCATCATTACGCAGAACAATGTAGTTCTCTTTTTTCCCCCTCTTCTACCCCCTTTGTCAGAGGGAATCTTTACACAGTCCAAATGGCCTATCAGCACCTTTCACCAAACTTAAGTTCTTTCCCTGGGAAATTGCACGCCCACCTTAGAATTTATGTCATCCAGCCGTTTCCAAGATAGATTTATTTAAGTCGATAAAAAGCAAAATAAAATAATAAAGTGTAAAACCAAAAACGCTTCCATTTTAATCATTTATTTAAATTACTCCTTTTAGATAAGTCAGGAAATATAGGTAATAGCCTCTGCTCTTTTCCATGGTTTTCAAGCTAATAAATCAAGTAGCAATGCTTAATAAGATCAAATGAAAGATTTAGACAGTAATTGTGCAGTTTGGCCCATGCTAGTCAAGAGAAGGGAGGGCTTACTGCTCAATTTAGCAGCGCCCTGACAGGTTTAGAGTTTAGCCTCGAGCCAGTTTAAACCTCCAATTTGAGTATTGCAGTGGCCCTTTACGATCTCAGTCTGCACAGGCTTTGTCGCTGCAGCAACTTTCCCTGTGTTGAGTGAAAGGAAGCTTTCTAACCTATGTCAGATCCTTAGTCCCATCTCCGAAGAAACTGCAGTTCGTTTACAACGGAAGCCCATGAGATGGCAGCATGGAGAATTACAGGAGGGTTTATAGGGGAAGATTTACCTGGTCCTTTTACATTTGTAGAACTTGCATGGAAAATTTCCAGGGTTTTGGCCTGTTTCTGCATCCCTGTGAGTGTTATGGAGAAAGAAATAATATAAATGAGTGGGAAACTAAAAACCCATTGGCATAATTTTTGTTGTCTATTAACATTCATATTGGTAGGATCTGGGTGTAAGTTGGGACAAACCTTTAGGGGCCTTTCATAGCAAATATGAATGGTGGTAATGTTTTCTCCATTATTATAGTTTTTGATGCATGTCTCTTATTTTAAAACTTTGTGTCACCTTGTGTAGAGCAGATGCTTAATAAATGTTTATGAAGGTGAGTTAAATTGAATTAGGAATAAATGTGGCATGATTAATGGGTCTGGGTTTATGTTTAATTTAGTTAGGTAGAATGTAGAGAGACTTTGGAGAATGTAGAATTCTTGGGATTGTAGGGGGAGGTGGTTTTCCAGAGGTGGGAAAAGGTCCGATTCCAGATCACATCTGAAGATGTGAGAACTGAGGCTGCTCTGGGCATCTGAAAAGTGTTGTTGTAGCAGGATAGTTAGCTATGACAGTAGAGTTAGATAAACTTATAGTTAGATGTGGGAATATTGTCAGAGGGAGCAGTATAATTAGCTATGGGAGTATAGTTAGGCATGGCAGGATAGTTAGCTATGGGGCTATAGTTAGTAAAGGTATGACAGGATAGTTAGTTATGGGAGTATAGCTAACTCCCATAGGAGTTAGGTGTGGCAGTATCGTTAGGTATGGCAGCCTAGTTATGCATGGCAGTATTGTTAAACATGGGAAAGTCGGGAGTGAGGCAAGGAAGGGCACGTTGCAGGAATCAAAATGATGGGTGCATTGCAGCACAGATGGACATTTCAGTTTCATAATTTTCCAGTTTTTACTCTTGGTAGTGCTCTGAAGATGACTACTGCTTATTTTTCATCTTTGATTCCAGAAGAGGTTGAGCACAGTGCTATGTTTATAAAGTTGACACCCAATAAGTATTTGCTAAGTTGAATAATTTTAGGTGGTCACAATTGGCTGTGTAACGTGATGGGTTAGAAGCTGACTAAAGTACATATGTTTTATTAACAACGATGATCATAGCTAGCATTTACAGGGTGCTTGCTTCCCATTTTTCATGAAACTGTACGAAGTGCTTTACGTGATTATCTCACCTAATCCTGACTGCAGCCACAGGGGGGCAGTGTGATAGCAGAACCCCTGCTCTCAACAGCCTCGACACCGGTTCTCAAACATGGTATGTGTATTGGTTTGCTGGGGCTGCCATAACAAATACCACACTGGTGGCTTAAACAACAGAAATATATTTTCTCATAGTTCTGGAAGCTAGAAGTCCGAGATCAAGGTGTCAGCAGGGTTGATTTTATTCTGAGGTTGGCTCGTAGATGGCTGTCTTCTCCCTTTGTCTTCATATGGTCTTCAGTCTGTGTCTGTGTCCTAATCTCCTGTTCTTATAAGGAGACCAATCATGTTGGATAAATGCCCTCATTTAACCTTAATTACCTCTTTATAGGCCCTATCTTCAAGTACAGCCACATTCTGAGGTCCTAGAGGTTAGGACTTCAACAAAGGAATTTTGGAGCAGACACAATTCAGTCTGTAACAGTGTGCTTCAGAATTCCCAAGCCTTGGGAGCAGGGCCAGGACTAGGGTGAGGGAAGTGAGGGGCTAGGGTGGGACTCTTAAGGACCTGCTCACTCTCAGCGTTGCACAGGTGCAGGGTCTGACCCCAGAGTGAGCACCCCCTTGACTGCTGCACCCCAAGCACCTCATTAGCTGCACCTTAGTCCCAGCCCTGCTTGGCAGCCTGATCAAATGGCAGATTCTGGGGCCCCAACCCCAGTGCTTACAATTCAGATGATCTCAAGTAGGGTCTAGGAGTCTGGAGTTTCAGTAAGCACCCCTAGGGATTCTAATGCAGGAGTTGAAGATCACCCTTTGAGAAACTCTGCCTGTGCCACAGCCTCACGTGAGAGTTCCTCTACAGCCAGTAAAATAATTTCTGTTTTTCTCTTTGGTTTTGGGAGTAGAATTGCTGAACTCATCACTTACCCATCTGCATTTTCAGGGACTGCAGTGGGATACTGAAGTCCCTCTGGCAGACAGCTCCTGTGCTCTGAGTTTCTGTGCATTGGGCCTGACGGAACCATGGACTGGCTCTTCTTTGTGCAGCCCTTTCTGTCCATTCCATATGGCCCTATCTTCCATGCACACACGACCATGCTTGGACCAGTGCATCAGCAGCTGCCACTGCTGAGTGTAGTTGGCATATGTTGTTTTTCCTTGCCAGCATCCATTCCCTTTTTTGGTTGCTCCATCTGATTTTCCTTAGGAAACTCTCCCACTCTTAGTACAATTGGCTTACTTTTTCTGTCTCCCCCATTCCTCTTCACTTGAGCACTGCAGGAGTGTACATGAGACTCAGTAGGTGTATTTCTCCCTTTGAAAATTCAGACCAATTAAAGTTGGGCCCAGGCCTGCTGATCAACTGGGAAGGAGCTGTTCTCTTTCTGCTGAGATTATCGGCAGAAAAGATGGTGAAATCCAGGGCTACCAGGGACCTGTGAGTGTCACCAACTCAGACCCAGAGAAGAAAAGAGAGTGTCTTAGTCTGTTTGGGCTAGTGTAACAGACATTCTATAGACTGGGTGGCTTTTAAACAACAGAAATTTATTTCTCACAGTTCTAAAGGCTGGGAAGGCCAAGATCAAGGCACCCGTAGATTCAATGTGTGGTGAGGGCCTGCTTCCTGGTTCATACACAGCTATCTTCTCACTGTCCTCACATGGCAGAAGGGGTGAGGGAGCTCTCTGGGGCCTCTTTTTTTTTTTTAAAACTTTGGGTTTATTTATTTATTTATTTATGGCTGTGTTGGGTCTTCGTCTCTGTGCGAGGGCTTTCTCTAGTTGCGGCAAGTGGGGGCCACTCTTCATCGCGGTGCGCGGGCCTCTCATTATCGCGGCCTCTCTTGTTGCGGAGCACAGGCTCCAGACGCGCAGGCTCAGTAATTGTGGCTCACGGGCCTAGTTGCTCCGCAGCATGTGGGATCTTCCCAGACCAGGGTTCAAACCTGTGTCCCCTGCATCGGCAGGCAGATTCTCAACCACTGCGCTACCAGGGAAGCCCTGGGGCCTCTTTTATAAGGGCACTAATCATATTCATGAGGGCTCCATCCTCATGACCTAATCATCTCCCAAAGGCTTCACCTTCAAATTCCATCACATTGGGGATTAGGTTTCAACATATGAATCTGGGAGAGACACAAACATTCCATCTCTAGCAGAGACCAACCCTTATTGAGTGCCTGGATCCATTTATGTTTAAAGCTAGCATCACTTCTTGAATTTTCCAGATACTTGAGCCAGTAAATTTCCTTTTATACTTAAACTAGTCTGAGTGATGTTTTTATCATTCACAATTAGTTGCTGATTAATACCCGGAGGATTATCACAGAGGTCACAAAGATCTAGACAAAAAAGTATTATACAGAGTTGACACACAGTAGGGTTAGATTCCCTTCATGCTGGGACTATAAGAATCCAGTTTTCAGGGACTTCCCTGGTGGTCCAGTGGTAAAGAATCTGCCTTACAATGTAGGGGATGCGGGTTCCATCCCTGGTCAGGGAACTGGGATCCCACATGCTGCGATGGGTAACTAAGCCTGCAAGCCACAACTACTGAGCTCTCGCGCCTCAACTAGAGAGCCCACATGCTGCAAACTACAGAGCCCACGCACCCTGGAGCCTGCACGCCACAACTACGGAGCCATTTGCTCTGAAGTCTGCGTGCCACAACTAGAGAGAAGCCCACGCGCCTCAGCGAAAGATCCTGAAAGCTCCTGCATGCCTCAACGAAGATTCCACGTGCCGCAACTAAGACCTGATGCAGACAAAAATAAATAAAATAAATAAGTAAATAATAAATAAATCTTTAAAAAAAAAAGAATCCAGTTTTCTTGAAGAACCTCTCCATATGCTTTATACCTGTTCTAGCTTACTTTATGTGTTTTTATTCTCTCCAAGGGCATCCTTTTAAAAGGTTAGACATTCCTGAGTATGAAGTTATTTAGAAAATTTTGAGGACAGCCAAGATGTTTGTTGCTTAAAACTAAAGAAGGAACAAGGACTGATCATTAAGGTTTTCTCAGAGTATACACTTGGGAGGAGGGAAGGAAGTGAAATTGACCAGCAAACTATACCAAATAAAAATAGTTTGAAAATTTAGAAAGTATTTTGCATTATGGGAAACCACAGAGTGATAAAACTGAAGGATTCTCAGATGGCAGATAATATCTGTTTCTCTTCAGAGAGAAGCCAAGCAGAGAAATAGAAATAAAAATCTCACCTGATTAAATCAAACTGGATTGTTGTGCTTGGCTTGAGAGAGAACTCTTCTTTCATAATTCTCTCTCCCTCTCTTTCTCTCTTTCCCTCTCCCTCTCTCTCTCCCTCTCACTCTCTCTCTCTCCCTCTCTCTCTCTCCCTCCCTCTCTCTCTCCCTCCCTCCCTCTCTCTCCCTCTCTCTCTCTTTCCCTCTCTCTCTCTCCCTCTCTCTCTCTCTCCCTCTCTCTCTCTCTCTCCCTCTCCCTCTCTCTCTCCCCCCCCTCCTCCCCACCCCCTCTCGTCACAAGTACCCTTTTCTTGCCTTGTAAACCCCCGCAGTGGGACTGTATGGGTTTAGTTCTGAAAGCAACAGAATCTGATTCTCGTTTACTCAAGCAAAAAAAGAAAAAAAAAAAAAAGAAAAAAAATGTATTGATCAACAAGTTACGGAGTAACCCACAGAATGACGGGAAAACTAAATAGCTAGAAAAACTAGATTTTGGAAAATACAGGAACAGGAAAGCTCCTGGTATAAAAACGCCCATTGCTGTTGGACCTCCTCTTCAAGATGCTGTCCCCAAAATAATTCATATCTCAACTCAAGCCATTTTCCATCTTTGGGTCCTTGCCCTTAAGTTGCAAATTTCAGGAAGAGTATCTGGACTGGTGCATCTTGGTCACCTGCCCATCCCTTGTTGGGGGTCAGGGGCTGAGGGATGGGAGGAGTGCCTTCATTTTCTGCCCAACTCGTGGAATTGGAGGGGGTTGTTCCTCAAAGGAAAACAGAGCTGTTACCAAAAGGAGGGCTGAGGCATACTACAGAGGCAGAAATAAGAGACCGACGGGGACTCTTGGTGGGCTTTTACATTGGTGACATCCAGTCTTCTCTCTGGACCTTTCTGGAGTCCCCTAAGAGGCATGTGGGCTGTCCATCTCGGGCCCCTTGGGGAGAGTGATAATGCTGGCCTTGGCTTGGGGTGCTGGCTTGTTTCAGAAGATGTCCTTTTTCTCTAAGGAAGACAATGGTTTTTAACTCTCTACTGGATTTGGGCAGCTCATTAAGAGACTCTTCAGAAATTGGCATAATGCAAACTCTGCGTTCACTAGCTCTTTTTCTGTTTTCATACACACATTTATTCAACACATTTATTAAGTGTCTACCATGTGCCTGCACTGTTCTAAAAGTTGTGATACAGTGTATCGTTCTATTTATTAAGTCTCTGTGACAGGTCTGTACTATTTTAGATGCTGGAATATTGCAAAGAACAAAGTCCCCATCTTCATGAATGGAACCTACATTCTGGTTCACCATTGTACCCTAGTACTGGGCTCTGTAAATACTTGTTGAATGTTGAATGTTGAATGTTGAATGTTGAATTATTATTGAATGACACCAGCTTGTGCTATGTTGCTGCAAGCATAGCTTTTCTGTGGAATGCACTAATGATGTGATGTTGGAACTTAAGAATTTTGATTTTCTAGTTTTTCCCGTCCTGCGTATGCCTTTTCCTCCAACGCTCAGAAGTCATCAGTAAGTTCTCAAAGAAAGAGGACTTCAAACTGTACTACTTGTTTTCAAAGCAAACTCTAGAGTTTTCCCTGCCGTGGAGAAATCTGAAACTATAGGCTGGCAGTTCTGCCTTGTAAACAAACAGCTAATGGGTCTGTGAGTCACCAGTTGCCTCAGGGGACTGCCCACTCCCCTGACATCAGGTGCCCAAGGGTTCTTGGTAAATGTCAGATGTTGCTGCCAGTGGTGGGTGGTGTTGGTGTCAACTCAGGCTGCAGGAAAAATCTAGCATCACTCTAAAAAAAGGAAAGCTTGCTGCTCTCTTGCTAATGAAGTCTGAAACAGGAAATGGGGGTGCCAAAATATGGTCTCAGATATCTGCAAGCTAAAGCTGCTGGGTTTGGTAGCATTGTCCTTCCTTAAGTTTCCAAAAAACAGAGAAATCATGAAGGTATTTAACTTCTGGGAAGATGAATACTTTGAAAACACATATAATAATCCTTAGAAAACTAATAAATAGAATACTCACATCAGTTAAAAAGAATGAGGTAGTATTATGTGTACTAGTAAGGCTAGATCTCCAAGACATATTATTAAGTGGAAAAAGCCTGCAGGTAGATGAAGGCGTACCTTGTATATTAAAACCAAACTCACTACCAAAAATGACAACATAGGGATTCCCCTGGCAGTCCAGTTGTTAAGACTCTGTGCTTCCACTGCAGGGGGCGCTGGTTCAATCCCTGGTCAGGGAACTAAGATCCTGCATGCCGTGCGGCGCAGCCAGAAAAAAATGACAACACACACAATGATGCTATGTATACATCATGGGGCACATATGTGTATGTGTGTCCAGAAAAAGGTTTGTAGCATACGTTTGTAGCATACGGTTACCCTGAGGAGGCTAGAAAGGAGACAGGACTGTGGATTGTGATCAGAGGGAAACTTAATTGTAATATTTCAGTTTTTTAGAGGAACGTTTCATTTATAAGTTTTAACACAACATTAATTTTAAAAGAAAATATTAATAAGCTGTTAGAGCAGGCAAACACTACATGTGATCCTTAGTAAAGAAGAGCATTAACCTCCTGAGCAAGTTCCTTATATAGACATGGTTCTATGGCTTTCCAGAACTATCCTGTCTGAAACCGACCACATGAAAGATTCCCACACACGGCAGAGGTACAAACGTGAAAAGAAATACTGTCATATGTAAACCAAGTAGTACTGGAACTGACATTTGCTCAACAGGCCTGTACTATTTGGATTTAGTCAACTGTGTTGAATTCTGCTATTTCTATAGTACTTGATGGCTTTCAAATGAGCTCATTTGAGTCTCACAACTTTCTAGTCGGTAGGGCTCGACTCATCATCTCCATTTCACAAATTAGAAAACTGACGTTCAGAAAAATTAAGTGACTTGTCTAAGATCAAGGTTAGTAAAGGGGCAGAGTACCTGTATTTTCCAGGAGCTGAATGCCTTCTCTAATTTCTGCCTTCTCAACCAATCCAGCTCCAATAGTTAACAGAAGCTGTCAGACCCTAGCTTTCATCTTCTTGCTGGCAGCCCCCTTGGCCCACTTTCTACTTGAACCTAGGTAGGTGAACTCAACTCCAAAATCCAATGTCAGAACATAGTACATAGTACTCCATCCTGGCACAGTTGCAAGTGATAAATGACACGGTGCTGGGCTTGATACCACAGCCCTGTGCTGCCTGGTGACAGCTGGTAGTCTGTCATGTCCTCTCAACTTTTCATGATGGGTTCATATCCTGTCTCCCCAGCTAAGTCAGAGCCCTCGGGGACCTTCTCTTATCCTTCCTTAACTCTCAGTAGCCAGCCTCTCAATGAATATGCACTTGATAAGTTCCTTCAGCCTCATAATGTAGCCAGAACAGGATAAACTTACATGTTGTAACACACTTTCAAATGAACACACTGCCCGTGAGAATTGACACTTCTTGCTCTTCCTCCTCACGCCTCCAACCTGCCTGTCCCACGTCCTTTATCACAATCAGTGACAGCTCGACTTTCACAGCTTGTAAGCCCCAAACCTAGGACTCCCTCCTCTCTTTCTTTTATACTTTACTTCCAATCTGTTATAAGTCTCGTTGGCTCTGTCTTCAAATTCCATTCAGAGTCCAGCCATTTCTGCCCACCTCTAACTACTTCCTCCCTGGTCCAAATCATGGTCATCTGGGTCATTAGAATGGCCTCCATTTGCCTCTTCCTAAAACAGCCCTTGACACCCAATTGCTTCTCAAGACAGCAACCAATGGATCCTAGGGCCATCTAGGTCGACCACTTCTCTCCTTCTACTCGAAAACCTCCAAAGATTTGCTCAGCTCACATGGAATAAAATCCAGAGTCCTTGCCATGTCCCCAAAGGTCCCACATTCTATCATCTCCTATTACTCTTCCTCCTGGCCCATTCCTCTCTAGGGCCCCTGGAATCCCTGCTCTTTCTCAGGCACCCTACTGTTTATTCTCTCTTCTTTGGGGTTTTGCACACGGCTTTCACTCTTCCTGAAATGCTCTTCCCCTTGGAATCAGGGCTAGCTTGCTCATCATCTTTAAGTCTTTGCTTAAGTGTCACCATATAGGGAGGTCTTCCCTGATCACCCCATTTAAAACTGCAGCCACCACCCCTCTCCCCAGCACACGCGCATACACACACACACACACACACACACACACACACACACACATATACAACTTCCTGGCACTTCTTATCCCCTTCCCTGCCTTATTTTTCTCCATAGTACATACCACTTTCTAACGCACTCAATAATGTATTGTTTCATTTGTGGAACTTCCCTACTAGGATGTTTGCTCCAAGAAAGTAGGGATTTTTGTTTCTTTTGTTCATTGCTGTATTCCCAGAGCCTAGAACATGCCTGGCACATAACAGATGTTCAGTAAATATTTGTTGAATAAATCAGATTGACAAAGATGAAAATTCCATAGTATTGGTGGGGATTTAGGGAAACATCCTTTCATATGTTGCCGGTCAGAGTGTAAACTGGAATTACCTCTTTGGAGGGCAATTTGGCAAGATCCATCAAAATTTAAAAAGGCATCTTACCTATGACCCAGAACGTCAGCTGCCAAATATTTATTCAAGGGATACACATGTCCAAACACATAGTGCAAGGATATTCACTGCAGCATTATTTTAATATCAAAAGGCTGGAATGAACTTAAATGTCTATTCATAAGGATCTGGTTAAAATAACATAAGGGCATCAACTACATGAATGCAAAGAACGATAGAGGAAGTTATACATGTAGTGGGTGGAACAGTCTCCGTGGTAAATGGAGTGAAACAAGCCAGGGACAGAAATGTGTGGAGTACGCCACTGTTGGGGTAAAAAGGGAGAGGACTATGGGTGCTTCTACTTACAAGTGTGCAGAAGCGTAAGTAAATATACACACACACGCACACATAAATAGCTCTGGAAAGTCGCAAAATACTGATGATAGAGGTTGCCTTTTTTGAGGGAATTATTCAAGGACTGGGAGACTTGAAAACGATTAAAAAAAAATTCGTTGCGAACATAGTACTTAAAAAAACTCACTTCTGTAATGCGTCAACCCTTATTCTTTCGCTAACTTTTACTCTTTGTGGGACTGACATGTTAAAAATATGCCCTAACCTCCGCTTTGAAGGCAAGGGTGGGGCTGGGAAGGAGGACCTTTTATTTCCTCGGGGAGTGACGCCAATAAAACGTATGAATAGATCCAGCCCAACCTCGTGCTCCGTGACTCGAGGGCTTGCCCCTCCTTCCCCCAGCCCCCTCCCCCACGGTGCCCTCGGATTTTGCCGTCTGGCGGCTGGAGTCCCTGCTTCCTCCTTAGAGGGCAGCAGCGAAGCGTCTCGGGAACGCATGCGCCCCAATTTGCGCCCGGGGAATTAAAGCGAGAGAAGAAAAGCCCCAACAAAACCCGCGCCCTAAACAAAACCCAAGTGGAGAAAAGCGCGCGGCCCTGCAGCCCCGGCGCCGTGAAGGCGCCTCCCGCCTTGCCCGCGTCCCCGGCCGCAGCGTGATGCGCACGGACCGGCCCGCGACGCCCCGGCCACCACTGTCCCCGCACCTGGACGCCGGTCCGGTGGCCGCGCCGCAGCCGCGCTCGCTCGCCGCCGCCGCGGCTTCCTCGGAGTTGTCCGGCGCCGGCGGGGCACCTCGCTCTCCATGGGGCTGAGGGCCTGGCTGAGGACCGTGTGCTGCTGCTGCTGCCCGTGCAGGTGCCTGGAGGAGCCCGCCGTGCCCGAGAAGGAGCCCCTGGTCAGGTGGGTGCGCTCCCCGGCCGCGATCTGGGGCTCCCTGGCCGCTGCCGGGCGCCGCGGAGTGCGGGTACTGTCGTGCTCGTCGGAGCTGGGGACGTGCGCTTGCTTTAAGGTCACACCGAGGCGCAGACTAAGCCCTTGGGTTCCTTACAGGAGATCCTGCTCCTTGGGTTTGTTCCTAGGGTAAAATGTTTGCCTGAAAGCATAGATCCTCGGAGGCATCTGGGACCCAAGTGGAAGCCTGTGGAGAACGGCAAGAATTCGGGTGCAGTGCCCCCCGCAGAGAAGCATGGGAGAGAAGTTTGCATAGGGGTCCGATTAAATACAACTGTGACTGCCTATTTCTGTTTCAGTGAAATGGGCAACTGTGAATTTCTGTTTTACCCAGGAAAAAAGTTGGATACGTTGTCATTCAGTTTTATTACTGAAAGAAGACAATCGCAGTGACTGAGTGCGAGGAAATATTTTTCACATTAAAAAAAAGTACATATTTTTCTCAAGGGACAGCTTATTCACTGGGACGTTGATTCATTACAGATTAAGCTATGAAGTGTGAGGAAATTTAATGCACATTAGCGATGTGCTAAGTGGCTTTGTGAAGGCACCATCCAACACAGCTTTGTTCAGGGCTGTGATTGTAAGCAATTATTTTATACCTTGACTCTGATGAAATTAAGGTTTCACTAGGGCATGACTTGGAGGTAGATATGATAGAAACAAAATATTTAAAATGAAATTAGGAAATAGTAGATGAGGCAGAACTCCAGGGTTGGGTAAGCAAACGTGGAAGCCAGTGTTTGTTATGAAGTATGCAACTAATGTGATAAAGCTTTCACAACTTTTTTTTTTTTTTTTGGCTGTGTTGGGTCTTCAGGGCTTTCTTTAGTTGCCACGAGGCTGCTCTTCGTTGCGGTGCGCGGGCTTCTCATTGCGATGGCTTCTCTTGTTGCAAAGCGTGGGCTCCAGGCACGCGGGCTCAGTAGTTGTGGTGCAAGCTCAGTAGTTGTGGCACACGGGCTTAGTTGCTCCGTGGCACGTGGGATCTTCCTGGACCAGGGCTCGAACCCGTGTCCCCTGCATTGGCAGGTGGATTCTTAACCACTGCACCACCAGGGAAGTCCCTCACAACTTTTTTAAAGCATGATTTACCTTTTCTTACTCTTTCGAGTCCAAACACTTTACCTTGATTTTTGAGATCTTACATAACCCCTCCCCTCCTGTCCACTATTATTTTCTGATACATTACACACTGTACACTCCTTGATTTAATCAGACAGGCATCTTTACTGCTCTAGGAACAATCCAACCTTCTTATTCCCTCCCAGCTTGCTTCAAGTAGTGACCTTTATTCTTTCTGCCCCTTCCTAAATGCTAGTTCTCAAGGTCTCCTCAAGCAGTCTTCTTTGATTTTTTTTTGCCCTTATTCATCTTTCTCTCCTATAACATAGGGTTTAGAACTTGCCATCTGCCCCTCACTGTTTAGTGAGCACACATGTATGTAAACATGTCGTGTTTGTATTTTATGTATAAAGTCATACACACAATACCCAATGTTTTTGTTTGCTCTTGCAATGGTGTTCCCACTTAGATTATTAGATTGTTGTGGGCAGGGAGAAACCCAGTAATCTACCACGAGTCTTAAAAGTAGTGGGTAACTATCTGGAATTTCATGCTTGGGTTTTACAGTCAACTTACCAATATTCATAGTAACATGAAATACAGCTCTCAGCTTGGTCTCATTCTCAGAGCCTTGGGTCTTTCCAATACTCTTTCCGGAATTGCTATTTAAAATGATAGTTTTGGTTGTTTTAAAACCTCAACCCTCCCTTGCCTTGGTTTACACTGTAAGTCAGTGAATTTTGCAAGTGATTTTAAGAAGACAGAGTCAGTTGGAGTAGAATAGCTTAGTGCTCATGAATCAGATTGGCTGGGGTTAAGTTCCAACTGGGTGACCTGGCACAAGTTATGAAACTTTCTTTGTGCCTTAATTTCCTCATCTGTAAAATGGGGATGGTAATACCTCAAAGGGATGAAGTGAGAAACAAAATGAGCTAATCCATGTGAAGTGCTCAGTATAGTGCCTGACACATAGTAAACAGTCAATGAATTTTAGTTATTATTAAGTATCATTGCGATTCTTCTGAGCATATGCATATGAGTGGACTGGTCTTTTGTGGTTTAGTGTCATTCTGGCATCATTTCAATATAATATTCGGGAAGAGCAGCCTATTAATGGGTGTGTGGAGCAGTGACGTGTGTGTGTGTGTGTGTGTGTGTGTGTGTACCTGCATGTTCTTTCCTGCCCAAGTCATTGGAAGGTCTAGTTTGAAATTTTTTTTAAGTGTGAAGTTCAGTGCTTTTTAATACATTCACAAAGCTGTGCAATCATAACCACTATCTAACTCAGAACATTTTCATCAGTCCAAAGAGAAACACTATATCCACTGGCAGTCACTTGCTGCCCTCCCCTCCCTGCCCACTCACCCCCATCCCCCAACTCCCCGCAGTCAACCACTAATCTACCTTCTGTTTTTAGAGATTTGACTATTCTGGATGTTTTGTACAAATGGAATCATTCATTATGTGACCTTTTACATCTGACTTCTTTCACTTAGCGTAAGGTTTTCGAGTTTCATCCATGTTGTAGGGTGTATCCGCATTTCATTCTTTTTTTGTCATTGGATAATATTCCATTGTATGGATATATTACATTTTATTTATCAATTGTCCCTCCGTGACTGCATGCTCCCCCCACCCCGTCCCCCGCATAGGTGAGCTCTAAATTGAATCTGTGTTTGACCTTCTTAACTTTATATAAATGGTGCGTACTGTATGTTGTTTTTTTTTTTTTACATACAGTCTGTCATTTAATTGTTACTATGAGCAAATGAGATAGGTGTTATTTATCCCCATTTTATAGATAAAGAACTCAGGGCTTAGAGTTCAGATAATTAATTCAAAGTCACAACTGATAAGTCGGAGAGCCAGAATTTGAATCCATGTCTGTGTGACTTCAGAGTCCATGCCTTGCATTGCAGAAAATTCAGAAAACTACCAGTGTCCAACATTAACTGATAATATTTATATATTAGACACTGGTGGATATCACTAGCCTTAGCTCCTGCCCATTGTGGCCCCTTCCTCCTGCCCTTCTTCCGTGTCCTTCGTTAGTATAATTCTTCTACCTGGTTGTAGGAGCAACCTGGCCCTGAGAGCCAAGCCCGGGGGGAGTTCGGAGACCCGAGTCCTCGCCCCACCTATTAACGGGCTGTGGAATTTTGGGGAACTCTCTTAGCTTCCTTGAACCTTAATTTCTTCTGTCCAATGGAGAGATCCAACTTTAAGATACAGCCTTGAAGGGCCGTTGCAGGCTTGATGCAGACTGTCCTCTTTCTGTGGACCTGTGTCAGCTGAAATTCTATTTGACATGGAATACAGGGGCAGTGAGGCTGTCTGTAGACGTAGGAAGGAGCCTGAAGGCCCAGGACGTGCGAATCATGACTGTTTGTCAAACTCTTTAGCTGCCAAGGTTTGCTTCACCAGCAAATAGGTGAGTAGTCATTTCTAACGCCAGGAAGCTTAGCACAAGTCTGGGCCTGGAGAAATGACCCATGGCCTGACATGGGCTTGACACCAGGCTTCGGCCACAAAGAAAGCCAAAGGTTTCATTCGATCTCACCTTCACCCCAATTTTAGGACTGAGTCATATAACGTTCATCCTGTCCATCATCTATGTAAGGTTTGAGGTTCTGAACGCCATTCTTCCCTGCCCTGACTATATTCCTAAAGTAGAGAAAATAGTGATCAATATGACAACAAAATATCATTATGCTCTGAGGACAGGCTAATTATGCATATGGATTGTTTTGGAATGTCTAGATTATTGCTTATTTGCCTGTAAAATAGTGAGTGACCTTTTGGCTCAAGGTTTCATGTTACTAATTAAAAGAAACATTGGGGTATGTGTTATTAGGTTCTAGGGCTGCTGCAACAGATCACCACAAATTTGGTAGCTTAAAAACAACAGAAGTGTATTCTTTCAGTTCTGGAAGCAAGAAATCTGAAATCAGGGGATTGGCAGGGCCATGTTCCCTCCGAAGACTCTCGGGAGAATCCTTCCTTACTGATTCTAGCTTTGGGTGGCTCCTGGTGTCCTTGGCTTGTGGCAGCACAACTCCAGTCCTTACCTCCGTCGTCCTCCATGTTTCTGTCCTCCTCTTGGTCTCAAATCTCCTTTACTTTTCTCTTATAAGGATACCAGCCGTTGGATTTAGGGTCCACCCTAAACCCAGGATGATCTCGTATCAAGATGCTTAACTAACTATTGATACATCTGTAAAGCCTCTATTTCCAAATAAGGTCACATTCATAGGAACTGGGGATTAGGACTGAAAGATGTCTTTTGGGGGGACACTAGTCAACCACTGCAGGGTACTTTTGGGAAAATGTTTGAGCTCAAAGCATTGGTTTTTATTTCACTTTTGTAGCAGAGCTTTCTTCCATCAGTGATGAAAGCATTCTCTTGTCTTATAAAAATCCACACCTAAGCATGAGTTGTGCCCCTTGAATTTATGTGATTCTGGAGGCACAACTGCAGTCACCTTTAAGCAGAGAGACGCCCAAATCCTCTGTCCACTAGAAAGTCTATCACCAGATGCCATCCAGTATGGACATCAGAGGCCTGGAGAAGTCTAAAATGAAAAGAAGTGCAGTGTCAATGTCACTCGCTAAAGCATCTTCCACGAGGCTTACTTGGAACTTTTCAGGGAAGTCTAATTCTTACTCTCTGATTTATTGGCTATTAATAACTGATAAGCATCACATGTCCAGTTGTTCAAAAGCAGAAGAAGAAAGGGAAAGAATGAGCAAACCATGGTTGAGTTTTTATTCGTGGCTCTCTCTTCAGCTGCCTAAGTGAACCTAACAATCTTCCAAATCTGTTTTGCTCCCTGCTCCTCTCAATGCCCACCTGCAGCTTCCATTCCTAATAACAGAATTTATGCACACATTTGTGGGCAGTGAACGGAGAACAGATGTCAGTGTTTTATTTTTCTACAGTGCCTGGAATTCCCATTAGGGGAAAAGAAAATAAACCCTCAGTTTGCTCTTGATGGTTGTTTTATGCCCATAAAGAGGGGCTGTTCAGAGGAGGAACTGATCGGGGCCTGTGAGTGTCGGCAACAGAATTGAATTTTCCTGATGATAAAGAAATGGTTCAGTCGGGACTTCCCTGGCGGTCCACTGGTTAAGACTCCGCGCTTCCACTGCAGGGGGCGCAGGTTCGATCCCTGGACCCCTGGTCTGGGAACTAAGATCCCACATGCCGTGCGTGCAGCCAAAAAAAAAAAAAAGAAATGGTTCCGCGTGAGTCATACTGCTCCAGCATGTTGAAGAGGGCGAGAGATTGAAGTTGTGATGTGCGCCTTCCCATCAAGCTCTGCTGATCCTTTTTTTTTTTTAACATCTTTATTGGAGTATAATTGCTTTACATTGTTCTGTTAGTTGCTGCTGTATAACAAAGTGAATCAGATATTCGTATACATATATCCCCATATCCCCTCCCTCTTGCATCTCCCTCCCACCCTCCCTATCCCACCCCTCTAGGTGGTCACAAAACACCAAGCAGATCTCCTTGTGCTATGCGGCTGCTTCCCACTATCTATTTTACATTGAGTGGTGTGTATAAGTCCATGCCACTCTCTCACCTCGTCCCAGCTTACCCTTCCCCCTCCCTGTGCCCTCAAGTCCATTCTCTATGTCTGCATCTTTATTCCTGTCCTGCCCCTAGGTTCTTCAGAACCTTTTTTTTTTTTTAAGACTCCATATATATGTGTTAGCATACGGTATTTGTTTTTCTCTTTCTGACTTACTTCACTCTGTATGACAGACTCTAGGTCCATCCACCTCACTACAAATAACTCAATTTTGTTTCTTTTTATGGCTGAGTAATATTCCATTGTATATATGTGCCACATCACCTTTATCCATTCATCTGTCAGTGGACACTTAGGTTGCTTCCATGTCCTGGCTATTGTAAATAGTGCTGCAATGAATATTGTGGTACATGACTCTTTTTGAATTATGGTTTTCTCAGGGTATATGCCCAGTAGTGGGATTGCCGGGTCATATGGTAGTTCTATTTTTAGTTTTTTAAGGAACCTCCATACTGTTCTCCATAGTGGCTGTATCATTTACATTCCTACCAACAGTGCAATGACTTTTCTCCACACCCTTTTCTCCACTCCCTTTTCTCCACACCCTCTCCAGCAATGACTAGATTTTTTGATGATGGCCATTCTGACCGGTGTGAGGTGATACCTCATTGTAGTTTTGATTTGCATATCTCTGATGATTAGTGATGTTGAGCATCCTTTCATGTGTTTATTGGCAATCTGTTTATCTTCTTTGGAGAAATGTCTATTTAGATCTTCTGCCCATTTTTAGATTGGGTTGTTTTTTTGATATTGAGCTGCATGAGCTGCTTGTATATTTTGGAGATTAATCCTTTGTCAGTTGCTTCATTTGCAAATATTTTCTCCCATTCTGAGGGTTGTCTTTTCGTCTTGTTTATGGTCTCCTTTGCTGTGCAAAAGCTTTGAAGTTTCATTAGGTCCCATTTGTTTATTTTTGTTTATATTTCCATTTCTTTAGGAGGTGAGTCAAAAAGGATCTTGCTGTGATTTATGTCATAGAGTGTTCTGCCTATGTTTTCCTCTAAGAGTTTTATAGTGTCTGGTCTTATATTTAGGTCTTTAATCCATTTTGAGTTTATTTTTGTGTATGGTGTTAGGGAGTGTTCTAATTTCATTCTTTTACATGTAGCTGTCCAGTTTTCCCAGCACCACTTATTGAAGAGGCTGTCTTTTCTCCATTGTATATTCTTGCCTCCTTTATCAAAGATAATGTGACCATATGTGTGTGTGTTTATCTCTGGGCTTTCTATCCTGTTCCGTTCATCTATATTTCTGTTTTTGTGCCAGTACCATACTGTCTTGATTACTGTAGCTTTGTAGTATAGTCTGAAGTCCTGGAGCCTGATTCCTCAGGCTCTGTTTTTCTTTCTCAAGACTGCTTTGGCTATTTGGGGTCTTTTGTGTTTCCATACAAATTGTGAAATTTTTTGTTCTAGTTCTGTGAAAAATGCCATTGGTAGTTTGATAGGGATTGCATTGAATCTGTAGATTGCTTTGTGTAGTGTAGTCATTTTCACAATGTTGATTCTTCCTATCCAAGAACATGGTATATCTCTCCATCTGTTGGTATCATCTTTAATTTCTTTCATCAGTGTCTCATAGTTTTCTGCATACAGGTCTTTTGTCTCCTTAGGTAGGTTTATTCCTAGGTATTTTATTCTTTTTGTTGCAAAAATGGTAAATGGGAGTGTTTCCTTAATTTCTCTTTCAGATTTTTCATCATTAGTGTATAGGAATGCAAGAGATTTCTGTGCATTAATTTTGTATCCTACTACTTTACCAAATTCATTGATTAGCTCTAGTAGTTTTCTGGTAGCATCTTTAGGATTCTTTATGTATAGTATCATGTCATCTGCAAACAATGACAGTTTTACTTTTCCGATCTGGATTCTTTTTCTTTCTTTTTCGTCTCTGATTGCTGTGGCTAAAACTTCCAAAACTATGTTGAATCATAGTGGTGAGAGTGGGCAACCTTTTCTTGTTCCTGATCTTAGTGGAAATGGTTTCAGTTTTTCACCTTTGAGAATGATGTTTGCTGTGGGTTTGTCATATATGACCTTTATTATGTTGAGGTAAGCTCCCTCTATGCCTACTTTCTGCAGAGTTTTTATCATAAATGGGTGTTGAATTTTGTCAAAAGCTTTTTCTGCATCTGTTGAGATGATCATATGGTTTTTATCCTTCTATTTGTTAATATGGTGTATCACATTGATTGATTGGCATATACTGAAGAATCCTTGCATTCCTGGGATAAACCCCACTTGATCATGGTGTATGATCCTTCTAATGTGCTGTTGGATTCTGTTTGCTAGTATTTTGTTGAGGATTTTTGCATCTTTGTTCATCAGTGATATTGGTCTGTAGTTTTCTTTTTTTGTGACATCTTTGTCTGGTTTTGGTATCAGGGTGATGGTGGCCTCATAGAATGAGTTTGGGAGTGTTCCTCCCTCTGCTATATTTTGGAAGAGTTTGAGAAGGATAGGTGTTAGCTCTTCTCTAAATGTTTGATGGAATTAGCCTGTGAAGCCATCTGGTCCTGGGCTTTTGTTTGTTGGAAGATTTTTAATCACAGTTTCAATTTCAGTGCTTGTGGTTGGTCTGTTTGTATCTTCTATTTCTTCCTGGTTCAGTCTTGGAAGGTTGTGCTTTTCTAAGAATTTGTCCATTTCTTCTAGGTTGTCCATTTTATTGGCATATAGTTGCTTGTAGTAATCCCTCATGATCCTTTGTATTTCTGCAGTGTCAGTTGTTACTTCTCCCTTTTCATTTCTAATTCTATTGATTTGAGTGTTCTCTCTTTTTTTCTTGATGAGTTTGGCTAATGGTTTATCAATTTTGTTTATCTTCTCAAAGAACCAGCTTTTAGTTTTATTGATCTTTGCTATCATTTCCTTCATTTCTTTTTCATTTATTTCTGATCTGATCTTTATGATTTCTTTCCTTCTGCTTACTTTGGGGTTTTTTTGTTCTTCTTTCTCTAAGTGCTTTAGGTGTAAGGTTAGGTTGTTTATTTGAGATGTTTCTTGTTTCTTGAGGTAGGATTGTGCTGTAAACTTCCCTCTTAGAACTGCTTTTGCTGCATCCCATAGGTTTTGGATCATCATGTTTTCATTGTCATTTGTTTCTAGGTATTTTTTGATTTCCTCTTTGATTTCTTCAGTGATCTCTTGGTTATTTAGTAGTGTATTGTTTAGCCTCCATGTGTTTGCAGTTTTTACAGTTTGTTTCCTGTAATTGATATCTAGTCTCATAGCATTGTAGTTGGAAAAGATACTTGATACAATTTCAATTTTCTTAAATTTCCTTATTTATTTTCTTTTTTTTTTTTTTTTTTTTTTTGGACACAAATGATAACATTTTATTATAGAAAAAGCATCCCAAATGTAGGATTTCGTAAACACTGGTAGGTGAACAAGTGCAACTTTAAAAGTAAATACAAAGTAAAGAGGCAAAACCTACAAGCATTTTGCCTTTAAGAGAAAAGGTAATGTTCTCCTGCAGAGGTGACCCCACCCAGAGCACGGAGGTGGCCCCATCTCGCATAAAGGCATCAGGTTTGCTCTCTGAACTGTGCCCAGTCTAACAATTTCAAAATGACGGCAAGAAGTGGCATTGAATAAATCACTAACTGATTCTTAACTTTCTATTGACTATTACTCGATAAAGGCTCCCCATCACACTTTGACAATTTAAAGCCTGTGCTCTGATTGTTTTTACTTAACAGAAGGACCTGCTGGAACACTATCCATCCTTTCTGGGCTTATGCCACAGTATTTTCATAGACCTGTATACATTAGGTTCACACGGAATTTAGTTCAAAATAATACTGGCTATTGCATATCATGCAATAAATCCAGCTACTTTCTAGCTTCCTTACCTTTTTCTTACTGTCATTCTTTTAATACCTTTTCTCCACTTTGGAGAAACCAATAAGTAAGCTCATCAGACACATTTTAACACTGTCTCCTTGCCTGCTCCCAATTCCTTAATGGCAAATGTTTCCTAATCAACAATACATGATATGATGCAGACACAAACTCAGATCCTAAACCTCAAATTCAGGTTTATCTTGGCCTGCTAAGATAGATACCTCTGAATAAGACAGTCTGGGTAAAAACATTTTCTTATGAAAATGTTTCTGTATAACAGCCTGGCTTACTTATTTAGGCACTTAGGGAAAAAACACCAAACCTGAGTTTCACCTTTTTAATTAGAAATACCTGTTGCCCAGCTGGCCAGTAAATGACTCTGAAGGGAATGACTGCAACCCAGCTCTTGTTCCTGCGAGAACTGCGAGGTCCTGCCACCACGGGATGTCCTGGCCCTGGGAACAGAGCAGCTGTGGCTGAAAGGAGCCACCACATTACAGTGATGCTGCGCTCCAGGCTGGAAGGGCGTGGGGTACAGAAGAAATGTCCTCTCCACCAGAGGGAACCTGTGGGCCCAGTTTTTCCCTCCGTCACCACCATCTGGCAACACTGGCAGATTTACCTCCACAGATTTCCAGCTCACTCGAACCCTAAGGGTTGGGGCCGAAAGCACGTTAACCCAGTTTTGGGGGAGAAAAAGACCTAGTTTTGGAAAGCCGGAGGAAATTCATCATTTACGTAGAACAAAGTGTTAAGTACATGCCACACTTTCATACCTAGCTTTTTACCTAAGCAATGACTAATAAGTTTTAGAGTGTTAGCTGAGACATGTCTACCCTTAAATGTTATATTAAGCTATAAAACAGAAATTATACATACTTATTATAGTCTACACAAAAGTTAAATTTACTTTGTGATGGCATGGAAGTCAACCACAAAGTGTAAAGGAAGCACCATTAAACAATTATCCTGGCTGGTCGTGGGTATAAATGTAGTACCAGTAAGGTCAAAGCCAAACCTGACCTCAAACAGCCAATTCTTTTCACAGGAATAAAACTACCCCTGGCTACAAAATAACGTTAACCCTAAACATTAACCCTGGCCATCAGCCTTACAAATGGATGCCAATGATAATCAGAATAACTCTGTAGCTGGGGGATGGCTCGGTTTAACCCCTTACTACTAATTTTTCTGAATAAGGAACAGAGCATTGATGTCCCCTGTGACACTGGCCCTGGTCACATGCACAGAGAATACACGCCTTAAGAACACTCTTGTTCTTCAAGCCTGGAAAGAGTAGCTGTCAACACCCAATCTGACTTTACCTTTGGAGAATTCTGACTAGGGCGGTCATAAAATAGCATCAAGTAGCTTGCCCTACAGTATCCTGTGGAAACGGAATTTAAGAAAACCAGTCCTGTTCTCAGAGAACTTGAAGGAAACTGTGTGTCTCTTTGTACATGCTCAGGGTAGGTGACTGGAAGGCCAACCTCTACCATAAAATGGGAAAGATCTCAAGACACATCTGACTCTAGAATCTAAATTTAGCTCTACTGTTAACAGCCATGGAGACCTCAGGGTAGGTGGTACAGTACCGAGAGGAGTGATCTGGGTCGTCACACCACGTACTGTTAACCCAGAGCTGACAGATCAATCAAAATGACTAGGCCTAATTTCCCTTCAACTCATTCTTCCTTTGGAGATGACATTAATATGGTTTTCTTACCCAGTGTGAGCAGCTGATAGGCTATTTCAAAAATTAAAATATCCTGATACCTAAAAATATTCCATAGTATGAAAAGAATATACTACGAAAAACCCTGCACTAAGACAAAGTCTAGGCAGGTGACATTTTCCCACCCACATTCACCCCCAGTCCTACCCACCGAGCTCTTATTAGTCTTTCTACTGAGAAACTGAGCACTTCTGAGAAATCACTGCCCTCATCTTGAAAGCCTTTTAAGCCATATCTAAGGTCTCCTAGCCACACCCACAGCAACATGCTGGTCAAGGGTGAAGACCTATGGCTTCACACCAGATTCCAAGCCAGGATAATCAAAGTGTGAATTTCACTCCAAATGAATAATCAATTTGTTTAGGGTCAAAAACCTTGAAGCTAAAAAGGTTTCATGAACATTGTTATACATTATCCTTCCTGTCAAAGAATCTGTGAGGTTTTGGATTGTTCATTGCAATAATGAAAAAAACAAAAAAAAAAAAACCGAACTGAGGCTCCTAAGAATTTCCTTTTGGACATTTTGAATGAGAGCCTATTTCTTCCCAGATGCAACCTCGGCACAGAGGCCACCAGGATGGTATCTTCACTAACCTCTAATGGGCATCCAATTAGTGCCTGCTTGTAGAAGATAGAGATTGTCTCCTTCTAAGTTTGGTCCCTTTGCTGCTAAGTAATTTGCCTAGTATAAAACCAAATAAAACAAACAAAAGCCAAGAACAGAGTGTAAAGGATGAGAACTGCTTTGCTGAATATGAGGCAATAGGAGTCTTCACCTCCTTTCCTGCTTTTGCAGTTACACAAAGACTCGGTGAACAGCACCAGACCCAAAATTTTCAAGTTACCAGGGCTGCTGCAAAGCTGGTAGCTTAATTACCAGCAAGTGCTTTTTCATCTCCTGCCGGAGGCACAGACTTACTGAAAAGGACACACATTAATTATGGTCGAAAAGGAAAGGATGGGGGAGAAGCATGTCTCCTACTTAGTGTGAGACAAACCATGGGGAAGATTGGCTATGGGCATCCCAGACAGAGAAAAGGCCGGCAGAGGGGCCCACAGCTGCCCCTAATCCTGAAAGTCGTTAGAAGCCATCTGAGAAAGTGGGGCGTTTAGCCGGTCAAGTTCATCCACTTGGGGCGGGTGGTGCATTAATATCTCTTGGTCCTCCAAGACATCTTCTCCAGCAGCTACCAGATTAGTGAGGGATTTGCTTCGAACACACTGGAAATCCACATGGCGACTCTTTCCTTCTTCTTTTTCCCATGACATCTGGATAAAGGGGCGCTGCACGTAATTATAGATCACTTCAGACCGGCCACCAGGTCTCCTCTTAATTTTTTCTTTACAGGTAGGATAACCTTCAATTCCAATGCGAATGTTTTTCAGGCCCCGTTCCTTTAACACTGTTTTAGCGACATCCCGATTCTCAATATATTTGAAAAATCTATAGAGCTTAGAGCTATAAAGAATTTGGGAATACTCCTCCCCCATGGGTGGGGGGTGGTCTTCGTCCCAGTCCACAGAATCCTCATCCGTCAGCACGACGATGTGGCATTCTCGCTCCCCTTTCTTGGCACAGCCCACCATGATGGGCAGGATCAGCTCTTCGAGGTAGTGATCAAACTGCTTGTGAGCGCCGTCATTAGACAGTTCATGCAGTAAAGCACTCAGATCTTGACATCGGATAGTGTTGAAGTCAAAGTTAATGCAGAGATAATCGCACGTATCTCTAAGGTCTGGGATAGAGATGCCATCAGGACAATTGATGATACCAGTTTTGTAATAATCCAGCACCGTTCGAAATACAGTTGCACTGATTCCTTCGGCAATCTCATACTCGCCCTTCTCATTGGGCCGTGTGAAGTTGTACTCTCTTCCTGGTCCAAACATCCTTCCCAACATGGTATCTGGATGAGCAGTGAAAATTTGTGGATTGACAACAAAACGTGTGCCATCTACGAGAAGTGTCACTTTCTCTGGTGCCTGAGAATGAACGTTACTGCCAAAGCCCACAGTGCTGTTTCCAAATCGTTCTGGAGCGATGAAGGGTTCATGGTTCCGTTTATTCCCAATTTGGAAGCAAGAGCCTTTGATGTCTTCAGGAAGTGGCATCATGTGAGGGAACTGAAGATTTGCTGGCTGAGAGGCAGAGTCAAGTGGAAAGTCATCATTCCTGGGACCTAGAGGATAAGTAAGATTTTGAAGACCAGAAGAAGCCAGGCTATTTGCTTCTTTTTCTTGGGCTGCAGCTGAGGCTTCATCCATCAGGCAGCTGGCCTCCTGCCGCAATAACCTGTCACTCTCAGTGCCACGGTGAACATTCATCCTTGGACTGTGTATCCTGAACTGTCTGCTTGATCAGGGAGAAATCCATGGTTCATTTCTGTAACCATCCCCCAATTGAATCTTGGTCCTCAGAACAGATCTGAAGCTCCCTGCCGCGCTCTCGCACTCGGGGTCCGAATCCGCCCGGGAGGCGCGCGCACACGGCGCCGCGAGCAGCCGCCGCTGGGACCGCCCGGTCCGCAGCGGCGCGCGCCCCCCAGCCCCAGCCCCGGCCCCGGCCCGCGCGGCCACGCGGCTCCTTATTTATTTTCATTTAGGTTGATCCGTCCATTGGTGAAAGTGGGGTGTTAAAGTCCCCTAATATTATTGTGTTACTATCGATTTCCCCTTTTATGGCTGTTAGCCTTTGCCTTATGTATTGAGGTGCTCCTATGTTGGATACATAAATATTTACAATTGTTATATCTTCCTCTTGCATTGATCCCTTGATCATTATGTAGTGTCCTTCTTTGTCTCTTGTAATAGTCTTTATTTTAAAGTCTGTTTGTCTGATATGAGAATTGCTACTTCAGCTTTCTTTTGATTTCCATTTCCATAGAATATCTTTTCCCATCCCCTCACTTTCAGTCTGTATGTGTCCCTAGGTCTGAAGTGGGTCTCTTGTAGACAGCATATATACAGGTCTTGTTTTTGTATCCATTCAGCCAGTCTGTGTCTTTTGGTTGGAGCATTTAATCCATTTACATTTAAGGTAATTATCAATATGTATGTTTCTATTACCATTTTCTTAATTGTTATGGGGTTTTTTTGGTAGGTCTTTTCCTTCTCTTGTGTTTCCTGCCTAGAGCAGTTCCTTTAGCATTTGTTGTAAAGCTGGTTTGGTTATGCTGAATTCTCTTAGCTTTTGCTTGTCTGTAAAGGTTTTAATTTCTACGTCAAATCTGAATGAGATCCTTGCTGGGTAGAGTAATCTTGGTTGTAGGTTTTTACCTTTCATCACTTTAAATAGGTCCTGCCACTCCCTTCTGGCTTGCAGATTTTATGCTGAAAGATCAGCTCTTAACCTTATGGGGATTCCCTTGTATGTTATTTGTCGCTTTTCCCTTGCTGCTTTTTTTTTTTTTAATTTTTTATTTATTTATTTTATTTATTTATGGCTGTGTTGGGTCTTCGTTTCTGTGCGAGGGCTTTCTCTAGTTGCGGCAAGTGGGGGCCACTCTTCATCGCGGTGCGCGGGCCTCTCACTATCGCGGCCTCTCTTGTTGCAGAGCACAGGCTCCAGACGCGCAGGCTCAGTAATTGTGGCTCACAGGCCCAGTTGCTCCACGGCATGTGGGATCTTCCCAGACCGGGGCTCGAACCCGTGTCCCCTGCATTGGCAGGCAGACTCTCAACCACTGCGCCACCAGGGAAGCCCTCCCTTGCTGCTTTTAATATTTTTTCTTTGTATTTAATTTTTGATAGTTCGATTAACATGTGTCTTGTCATGTTTCTTCTTGGATTTATCCTGTATGGGACTCTCTGCTCTTCCTGGACTTGATTGACTATTTCCTTTCCCATATTAGGGAAGTTTTCAACTATAATCTCTTCAAATATTTTGTCAGAGCCTTTCTATTTCTCTTCTGCTTCTGGGACCCCTATAATTGGAATGTTGGTGTGTTTAATGTTGTCCCAGAGGTCTCTGAGACTGTCCTCAGTTCTTTTCATTTCTTTTTCTTTATTCTGCTCTGCAGTAGTTATTTCCACTATTTTATCTTCCAGGTCACTTATCCGTTTTTCTGCCTCAGTTATTCTGCTATTGATTCCTTCTACAGAATTTTTAATTTCATTTATTATGTTGCTCATCATTGTTTGTTTGCTCTTTAGTTTTTCTAGGTCCTTATTAAATGTTTCTTGTATTTTCTCCATTCTATTTCCAAGATTTGGGATCATCTTTACTATCATTACTCTGAATTCTTTTTCAGGTAGACTGCCTATTTCCTCTTCATTTGTTTGGTCTGGTGGATTTTTACCTTGCTCCTTCATCTGCTGTGTGTTTCTCTGTCTTCTCATTTTGCTCAACTTACTGTGTTTGGGGTCTCCTTTTCACAGGCTGCAGGTTCGTAGTTCCCGTTGTTTTTGGTGTCTGACCCCAGTGGGTAAGGTTGGTTCAGTGGCTTGTGTAGGCTTCCTGGAGGGGGCTGGTGCCTGTGTTCTGGTGGATGAGGCTGGATCTTCTCTTTGTGGTGGGCAGGACCGCGTCCGTTGGTGGTGTGTTTTGGGGTGTCTGTGAACTTAGTATGATTTTAGGCAGCCTCTCTGCTAATGGGTGAGGTTGTGTTCCTGTCTTGCTAGTTGTTTGGCATGGGGTGTCCAGCACTGGACCTTGCTGGTCGTTGAGTGGAGCTGGGTCTTAGCGTTGAGATGGAGATTTCTGGGAGAGCTCTCGCCGATTGATATTACGTCAGGCCAGGAGGTCTCTGGTGGTCCAATGTCCTGAACTCAGCTCTCCCACTCAGAGGCTCAGGCCTGACACCCGGCCAGAGCACCGAGACCCTTATTAGCTGAAATGCCAAACAGAATGTCTTTATGGAAAAGTCTCTGCTGATCCTTTATAGGTTGTCTGTAGCACTTACGCCATACCAGTCATTGTCATAAGTGCTTTATATCTATTAATTAAATCCTCGACATAACCCTATGAGGTATGGTCAGTTCTTGTGAGTCATAGTAGTTACATCCTATGGTCACCGCGAATACTGAAATAAAGAATCATGGCTCCAAGGGGAAAATCCAGGGTTAGGTTCCTGAGAGCCGGTTCATCAACTGGTCAGTATGTAACCTTGTTTTATGTGTGTTTCCGCTTAAAGACACCTTATTAAATATATATTGTTGATTCATTAACATTGAACTGACAGCCAATAGCTCTATAATTCATGCCTCAATGAAGCTTATCTAACACATGTTTTTTAGCACTTCAGCACTATGCTTGGGAGCTAAACAACAAAATCACCAACAAAAAGCACAAAAATGCAAAAAAACGTGGCACTAATAGACCACAAAAAGGACACTTGTTCCCAGTACAAGAATGGAAACATGAGAACCTGTGCCTCGGATACTGCAAAAGCACCACGAGTATTGATTTGGGGATCACAGATACATTTTAGTGAGTGGGCCAGTTTGCAAATACGGAATCTGGGAATAGTGAGGCTGGATTGTAATTACATCTGTAGTCCCTACTTGACAGCAGAAGAAACTGAGGCCCAAGAACTTCAGTAGCTTGCTCAGGGGCACTCACGGCCGAGCTGGAATTCAAGTCCTATTCTACTTCAGTTCCACAGAAAGAGTAGAGCCCTCCTAGGGTGCAGGGAGGTGTGTATCTAGTTGCTTATGTGGTGTGTTCTAGACATGGTGTTTGAAGTCTGAGACCTGCCCTGAATTGTTATAGCTTGGGGTCCAGAGACACTGGCTTATTTTTCTGTCTTAAGGCTGTGAAGCCAGGGGCCAGTGGGAAAGAAGGGTGGTGGCTTGAACACATTTAAGAGGTGATCACCACCAACTCTAGGACAGTAATCTTTCGCATGTCTAGACTCTTTCATCTCACCATGTGGACTCACATGACCTCCAATTTAAAAAATGTTGGCTAATGTGCTAGTGTCAGTGGGATCTCTCAGACTGGGGCCCAGATGGCCTGACTCTTTTCCCGTAATCTGCTGTTGGGTTACCTGAGCTGATGCAACTCACTCACCCAGGTCTTTCTGCACTGCCCACAGTTACAAGGCCCGTAGTCCTGGGCCAGGCAGTGACTCTTAGGAAGTGACTGCAGAGGCACCAAGGATTCCTGTTGCAGGAAGGTGCTCCTGGCTGGAAGAATCCACTCCAAGAGTTGTACTTTAACTTTCTTGAAAGACAGAGGAGAGAGGGGGGAGGGTCCTGCATGCTGTTCCCAGAAACTGGGCCTCAGGCCAAGAAGTAGGAGGTACACGCTTTACCAAGAAGTCAGCCACTCAGAATTCATTGGAGGATGACTTTTAAAGATTTACTTCCCAGGCAACCCCCAGCATCCTTCTTCCCTTTTTGTGAGTTCTGTTGTGTTAGTCAGTCTTGGTGACATTGGAAGTTCCTGAGAAGATATTTCTTTCTCGTACATATCCTTTGATCTAGGTTTCCTGGAACTTTTTATTCCCTAGATATCTTGAAGTGATCTTGCCACTACACCTTTGTTTAAAAAGCAAATTCTGCTTAAATGTTGGGTAAAATAGCTTGTTATGTTGGCAGTGGAAGTCCTTTTCAGTCTGGTTAATACATGTTTGTTTTGTGCCAATAATATACTGTGCACTCTATTCTTTGGTGTCTTTTTTACGAAATAATTTTGGTGAGACAGTATGTATCTAAAGAACCCCTGTACTCCCTGGAAAGGAATAAGAGTTTACTGAATTGTCTCTCACTTATTTTTTGTCCTTAACTTTTAAAGTTTTGTGTTTGTATATCAGAGACTAAAAACATACAAACATATGTACAGTGTAAAGAACAACTATAAAGTGGATATTCCTGTAACCACCGCCCAAGGCAAGAGATAGCTATCAGTGGTCCCACATCTCTCACCCCTGATTGTATCTAGACTTTTGTGATAGTCATCTCCTTGCTTTTCTTTATAGCTTTACCACCTATGTATGCACCTTAAAAATGTTCTTTAGTTTTACCTGCTTTTAAACTTTACATACATAGGATCAGACTGTGTATGTTCTCGCCATCCAAGTTGGTGCATGTAGTTGGTGGTTCTCACTGCTTTACAGTATATTTCCTTTGGTTCACCCATTCTTCTGTTGGTGGACTTTTGGGTGGTTTCCAGTTTGGGGCTATTATGCATGGTTTCGATTTTAAAGTCAGCACATAAGGGGAAATTGTTCATCCTTTAGCCATACTGGCCTTCTCCTGGGTCCTTAAATACACCAAGCACGTGCTGTCTCAGAGCCCTCCCTGCCTAGAATGTTCTTTCTCCACTTACCTGTCTGGGAAACTCCCTCACTTGATTTAGGTCTCTGCTCAAAGTCATTTTATCAGAAAATTCTTCCCTGACCATCCTCTTTAAAACAGTACTCTTTGCCCTCGCTCTGTCCCTTAGTCACCGTGTATTCCTTCAGAGCCCTGATCACCACCAGACATAAACATATGTGCTTACTGTCTGCTTCCTCTGGAAGACTCTAAGCCCCACCTTCATGAATTTAAGCAGCTCAAGCATGTTAAGAACTTGTCTGGAGAGTGGATTCCAGCCTCATTTCTACCATTCAGAGCCCTGTGAAGTTGGGAAATTGCAGTTCATTCATTCAGCAAATTGAGCATCTACTAAGCGCCAGGTCCTATTCTAAGTACTCCGGATACATCACTGAGCAAAAGAGATACAGATCCTGTCCTCAGGGGGCTTTTATTGTAGTGTGTTTGTGTAGGGGGGGTGGCACAATAAACAGTAAACATAATAAGTAAATTAGAGGATAAATAAGTCCAGTTGTCCCTCAGTATCTGCAGGGGATTCATCCCCCCCACCTCCCCCAACCCAGGGATCCAGAACTCATGGATGTGGAGGTAGAGCAGGGGCAGGGGAGCATGCTTGCTATTTTAAATAGGTTGGTCTGAGTAGGCCTCATCGAGGAGGGGATGTTTAAATGGCAATTTGAAGGAGGGGAGGGAGTGAGGCATATGGATTTGTGGGAGAAAATATTACAGGTAGAAGAAGCAGCCAGTGCAAGGGCCCTGAAATGGCAGCGTGACTGGTGGGTTCAGGGAACCGCGAAGAGGCCAGAGTGGCTGGTGTGTCACGAGGGGATTATAGACCATTGTATGACCTTGGCTTATATTCTAAGTCAAATGGGAGTCACTGGAGGGTTTTGAGGGAGGGGGGTGACATGATCTGATTTATATATTAAAAGGATCCCTTTGATTGTGTTAAGAACTGAGAATTGGTGGAGGCAATGGTAGAAAGAGGTAGATCAGTGAAAAAAAATTCCAGGAATTCTTTTGCAAGACAGAGGTGCCTTGGCTTGGGAAGGGGTAGTGGTAGAGGTGGGTATTTGTTTAATGTATTGTTAATAGGATTTTCTGCTGGATTAGATGTTGGGGATGAGAGAACCAAGGATGACTTGAAGGATTTGGGCCTGAGCTATCGGAAGGTTGGATTTCCCATCATCTGGGTGGGGAGGCTGCTGGTGGGGAGGTTTGGAGGGAAGGTCAGGGGCTTGGTCCACCATGTTGAGCTTGAGCTGTCTACTAGCCATCCATATGGAGATGGGAAGAAGGCAGGTAGATGCAGGAGTCTGGGATTTGGGGGCGAGGTCTGAGCTGGGGCTACAGGTATGGGTTTGAGAATCTTCCTCAAGAGGATGGTATTTAAAACCATGAGACTGGTATGACATGACCGGGAGTGAATATAAACAGGAAGGAGACCAAGGGCTGAGTCTAATCTTCCTGAGCCCCAGCATTTCCTCAGCTGGGAGACATAAAAATCATGTTGCCCCTTCCTATTTCACAGACTTCTTGTCAGGACCATCTTCAAGGCTTTAAAGCACTTAAAGCAATGAATGAAAGGTGTGATCACACGGTGCTCTGTTTCAGCCTTGGGATGAGAAGGCATGAAGGGTAGGAACATGTAAGGGAGCGGGGCCCAGAAAAGTACCCAGAGTTTTTCTTCCTGTACTTTGAGAAGGTTGATATCTCTGGTGTTGAAGGAAGTCATGAGCCTTGGTAGTTAAACAATGAGAAAAGCTCCAGAATCTATGGACCGATGTTTAGACTTGGGGTTAAATAATGTTTAGACATTGAATTAACTTGGTCAGAGTATCTGTCTTGGAAGCAGTGAAGGAAGGAAGGAAAGAACAAGGGAGGGAGGGAGGAAGGAAGGGAGAGAGGGAAGGAGGAAAGGAAGGAGGGAGGAAAGGAGGGAGAGAGAGGAGGCAGAGAATAGAGGAGGGAGGGAGGGAGTAAAAGAAGGAGAGGGTAAGGACCTTCGCTTCTCCTGCTCCTTCACCAGGAAGTCACCACAGAAGGAGGAAGGGAAAAGTCTGGAAGCCAGGGGCAAAGAGGCAGGCCAGTTCCTAGTGGGGAATCAGATAGGAGGCCTTAGGTAGTCAAGTGGATCACACTAAACAGCCTTTTGGAGTCTGTTTTTTGAGACCTTTGTTTGCTGTTTACTGGAGATGTTCTCTCTTCACAGTCAGAGCTTCATTCAGTCTTGGACCAGTGAGGGCTGACGCCCAGCCTGTCTGTGGGGAGAGCAGTAAAGTCACCGGAACCACTGGCCTCAGCAGCCGGCCTGTGTGTGCGTGTTTTGTGGGGCTTTCCAGAAGCTTTCACACACGGTCCTTTGCTGGTAGTGAGGACTCACGGGAAACCCTTGTGAGCAGCTGTAATGCTGAGTGACACTTAGCATGCAATCCCCGGGCACGGAGTCCAGTGTTTCTAAGCCTGGAGTCTCCTTTTAGCCCTAGATGGTATTGAAAGAAAAGATTCCCAAGTGATTTGGTTCAGCGCCCTAGGTGGGATTGGGGATGGAACCTGAGACTTTGCTCATCCTACCTTTTGGGAGTAAAAGCAGCCTCTGCTTCGCTTGTGTGTAACTTCAGAGCCACTTCTCAAATGCCCGAGGTTAATAAAATATTTATCATCAGCAGATGGTGGCCGGGGGCAAAAGAGCCACTCTCACTTTCCTCAGAACCTTTTAGAGGTCGTTATATGGGGGAGGGAGGGAAAGTGAAGCTCCGATTCAGTGCCCTCTTCCCCGCCTCTGTCCTCCTGGGGCTTCTGGCTCAGACCCCAGGGCCTTTGCATGGAGCTCTCCTTACACAGGTCCCACAGTCCTTCACAGTTTCAGGAGCACAGAGGTTCCCAAGCTGCTTCTTTAGTTGTTTACTTTAGGCCTTTCTTTGCTCTGGTCTCTTCATCCTAAAGGTTCAAAATAGAGACACACATGTAGAGAACAAACGTATGGACACCAATGGGGGAAAGCAGGGTTGGGGGGGCAGTGATGGTGGTGGGATGAATTGGGAGATTGGGATTGACATATATACACCAATATGTATAAAATAGATAACTAGTAAGAACCTGCTGTATAAAATAAATAAATAAAATAAAATTCAAAAAAAAAGAAAAAAAACCCAACAAAGTGGATGCTGCCTTGACTGGATGGTGGGGCAGGAAGAAAGGAATGGGGACCAGGGATCCCAGGAGCCAGGCTGGTCTGACAGGTCCTTCCCTCATTCACTTTCACCTTGACCGGTGTTTTGGTGAAATTATTAATGATTTATTTATTTAGCAATGAACCCCACCATGTCTGTGCCCCCAAAGGAACCTGACTTGTAACTCTTTTTTTTTTTTTTTTTTTAAATGGGAATTATTTATTTATTCATTTTTGGCTGTGTTGGGTCTTCGTTTCTGTGCGAGGGCTTTCTCTAGTTGCGGCGAGCGGGGGCCACTCTTCATCGCGGTGCGCAGGCCTTTCACTATCGCGGCCTCTCTTGTTGCGGAGCACAGGCTCCAGACGCGCAGGCTCAGTAGTTGTGGCTCACGGGCCCAGTCGCTCCGCGGCATGTGGGATCCTCCCAGACCAGGGCTCGAACCCGTGTGCCCTGCATTGGCAGGCAGATTCTCAACCACTGCGCCACCAGGGAAGCCCTGTGACTTGTAACTCTAACGGATGAGAAGAAGGTGGTGGGAGCGAGGTGCAGGGGAGGTAGGCAGCCAAGCGGAGTAGGGGCCGCACTGCAGAGGAGAGCAGCCTAGACCCCGAGCTTGAGAGCATCGCCCTGGGTGAGAGTCATTGCTCACCCAGGGGCAGAAGCCCTTGGTTCTCTTCCCTGTTTTATATCGTCCCCTGGGGGCGGGCGGATTAGCGACTAGGCAGAGTCCTAGGCTCACGGGACGTCAGGGGAGCACTGCTTCTAATTAGGGGGAGCTGGAGAGGCACTACCTGTCTGGAGACATCCACACAGGCCCGATGCTGACCTGCCTACAGGGATTGTAAGTTAAGGCTGAGAGGCGACTGTTTGACATTGGCTGGAGTCACACGTGTATGGGGGTGGTGGGGGGAGAAGAAAAAGAGAAGACAGATTGATTGATTGATTGATGATTGATTGGTTGTGAGAGGGTAGGAGCAACTGACCAGGGAGGCAGCTGTCTTCTCAAAGCATGCAAAGAAACTGTGGGTTATCAAGCAGATAGGGACTAGCTGATTCTTTGTCAAATGTTGTCTATGACTGATTATTCAGGTGGGTACCGGCCAACTTCCTGCTCTAGGGAAGTTTTACTGAGCTATGTCTGGGATTTCCTTTAGCACGTTGGGATCACTGCTCAGTTTGTTCCATTTAAGTATTGGATACTTAATACTTTTAAAGCAGCTGCTCTGTGCCCACCCCCGCCAGGTGGTGTGGGATGTGAAAGAAATACTGGGTACAATCCCTGCCCTAGAGGAACGTATCAACTTGATGAAGAGACAAGACTCTTACAAATGAAACAAACTTAGGGAAAAATAAAAGACCAGTTTTGGAACGTACTCGAGTTTTAGGACCCAGGAGGGACGTGTGCTGTGGTGTCAGCAGCGGGTGGCTGCAGCTCCTGGTGAAAGCTGTGCCCCCGGGGTCTGGATGCCTTGAGGAGAAGCCCCAGGGGAATTTGCCAGGGGGAAACGCTTCACACATGTATTCGTTAGCTTCACACATGTATTCGTTATCTGAGCCGCTGTGTTTGTGGGTGTGTCCCCATCACAGCACTTGGATTCAGTCTCATGACCGAGGCTGCTTGGAGACGCCCCATCGAGGACCTCGTGCTGGGGGGGACTGTCCGCTGGCTGCCTGTCTGGGGAGAAGTCAAACAACTCGTTAGGCTTGTCCCTGCCTACAAAGTGGGATAGCGTCATCCATCCTTGTGACCTCAGATGGTTGTACAACAGGAGGGATGGAGCGTGGAGGCCCTTGGGTAGAGCACCGTGTGGTTTATCACTGGCTGCAAAATCTATTTAGGCAAAAAGAAGTTGGAGTTAATACTCTTCACGCTCTGACACTGCAGTGCTGCCTGCTCTTGGGAATTCCGCTTTGTCCCAGTGTTTTCTCTCTCTCTCTGGGCTCCCCTGCTCTCTCCAGTCTGCCTGCCACCCCTGCTCCTTAGGTCAGCCGTTCCCCTGTGGTCTTTCGTCACTCCCTGCTTGTTCCCAGACGCTTCCTCTGATCCCCCGGCTTCTGCAGTGATGGAGATGCACGAGCATTTCTCCCAAGTCTAGATCTCCCGCCCTGTCCTCACTCCTAAGCCCAGATCTTGATCGCTGTCTGCACGTCCTGCAGGCGTGCAGGTCGGCCTTGGCTTCCTCCGAGCCGTCCCAGGTAAAGGCATCGCCCTCACATGGTCAGCACTGACTCGTCTCCTCCCACCTCTGTGCCGCCCGTCACCAGTCACCAGGGCGGCCACGTCTGAGAGCCTCTGATGCTGCTGGAACCCATCCTCTCGCAGCTATTCCTCCCTCTCGTTCTCGAGCCCACACCCTCATTCACTCTCACCCCAACCAGTATTTCGAAATGTTTAGAATTAAACATGTACTTATTTAGCGATAGAACTCCACCTTTCCTATGCCCCCAAAAAATCTTCCTTGTAACTCTTAACAAATGAGGTTTAAACAGAGCGGCTTCTTTCTCTCTCTGCCCGGGCAGCCCTGCCCATCTCCTCCCCAACAGTGGCCCCGAGGCCCCCTGACACTAGAAACTCAAAGAACATGGCAGGAAAGCCACACCTACCCTCTTGTGACAGTTGATTGTGACAGCCTCCTAAGCCATCTCTCTGTTCCCTCTTCGTCCAGGGTTGTTTCTGTAAAACCCAGACCTGACGAGGCTCAAAACCGCCTTGATAACTGGTCACCATTCACAGAAAAAAGCCTGAACTCCAGCAGGTCCTCAGTCTGACCCCACATCACCTTTTCTTCCCTCCCTCTGGGCCTGTGTGGTTAGCCCTGCGTGAACACTTGGAACTCCCCAGCCCTGCAGGCACTTTAAGCCTCCGTACGCTGCTGGTGCTGTTCCCTCTGCCAGGAACACCTTTCCCCTTGCTTCTCTTCCTGAGGAAAGGCTGTGTACTCCTCAGGTCTGGGTTAGATGTCGTCGCCTCCACGAAACCTTTCTCGAACTTCCTTCTCATCAAGCATAATGTGTCACTTCTTCCCTGTTCCTACAATTTTCTGTTTGCACTTAAAAAAAAAAATATTACTTACCTCCTTGCATTCTAGTCACACCAGCAGCAGGGACAATGTCCACTTTATTTTCGAGTCCGCAGAGCACCCAGCCCGGCACCAGTATACACTTGTTGAATAAACAAACAACTGAATGAATGAATGAATGAGTTTGACATGCTCGTTAAAGCCCATATGGACACCAAGGAATCATTTGCCTCCTCTTTCATTGGCTCGTCATTCTTAAGAGGAACGGGCCCCTCTGTACTTCAGCCTTTGCGGCGTCAGGCAGCTAAGGGAAGACAGGGCAGTTCTGAGAACACGGTGGCTGAGCTGCGCCTGGTTCCCTGTAAGTCACTCCTTCTCCATAATTCTGGTCACTCTGCCCAGTCTCAGACCCTACACTTCTGAACCTCAGCTAGAGGGATTTGAAGAGCACTTTCCAGCCTCCATTTAGGTAGCCGGCCTCCTGCCGGCCTTGGTTCCAAGATCCCATCCCCTCTTTTCCCCCGTTTTCACAGGTGGGCCGTGGTTGGCTCTCTCAAGCCTGACCTGTACCCCATCACTCAAGCGCTGGAGCCCTTCCCTTAATGGGAGGGTTCCTGTGCTGAGCCCCAATTTCGTGACCAGGACTTTGCTTTTCGTGGCAAGATCTCCTTAGTGCCAACTTCTGAGTATTTCGTGTTTGTTTAAACCTTAACATTTCCCTTCAGTCCAGCTGTCAGTTACTCTCATCCCTCCTTCCCAGGTGCTGTCTGCTTATCTGGTGTCCACTGTCTGTCCTCATTTGCTGTTCACTCAGGTCACACCTGCAGATGTGTTTGCCACCCCTTGGCCGTGGGGCATCCTAGCTCTGCCTCAGACAAGGGCATCACTCACCATACAGGCGAAAAGCCAGAGAGCTTCTACCCTCTCCTGCTCCCGGATAATGCACTTTTCTTTAGCTGCACACTGTCATTCTGATCTTGATACTGAACCTGTCTCACCCGAGTTACCTCAGCTGCATCTTAATGAATCCCCCAGGTCCACTCTTCACCCCTCTGTAGCATGCTCCACACTTCAGCCAGAAAGATCTTTCAAGATGTAATACTGTTCATGTCACATCACAGTCCTGCTTAAAACCCTTCCTCATCTTACCTCGTTCTTAGGAATAAAGACCACATTTCTGAAGAATGTTAGAAAACACAGCCCTACAAAGCCAGGGGTATCTGGCCCCAACGGCCTCCTCAGCTTCTTTTTCACTCACTAGCCAACATCCCCCTTCTTCTCATGCATACATCCTGCTTCCTCCCACCCCAGGGCCTTTGAACATGCCATTTCCTTTGTTTGGAACTCTGTTCTTATCTTTCAGCTTAAAGCTCAAGCACCCCTTTTCCACAATGCCTACCTGTTGCTACCCTCGCTAGCTCTCACCAGCTCCCTGAACTCCTCCTTTATAGCACTTATCACAGTTTTTAATTATATGGTCACGTGATCATTCATTACTGTGTTTCCCTCTAGTGAGGTCCAAGGACAGGGACCATGTCCGTGTGGCTTACAATTTTATTGAGCCCTGTGATTAACATGGGGTCAGTGCCTCATACACATTATTAGATGACGGGGATAACACCAGCATGATCCTACCTGACCAGTCCCACAGAAGTTAACCAGGTCTGTGTATAAGCATGTCCTAGGGACAATGCTCTGCCACCCAGCTCCTCATAAGCCCGAGCACGGATACTGCCTCACAGAGGGTAAACCATGAAACAAATGTACAACATGGGGCTCCTGAAGTCCTTACTCAACCTCCCATATTGTTTATTGAAAGTATTAGGATGTGCATATTTATTACTTAGTTTTCTTGTTGTAGGGAATTTGATAGATACTACATACCATTGCACTCTACATTTACTGCATTTCCTTGAGTTCAGAGCCAGTAAAAAGTTCATCTCTTCATGTTAATTGTTTCCTTCTTTTAATCACATGAGAATTCTACTCCCCATTGGATTTCTTTTTTTCTTTTCTTTTTTTTTTTTCTTAGCTGCTGGGGTACTCTGTGCTAAATTTCATGCTTAACAGAGTAAAATTACCTCTGCCCAGGTATCCTGTTATATCTGTCCTCTGTTGTTTTTATTATTTATTTATTTATTTTTGTCTGCTTTGGGTCTTCATTGCTGTGCGTGGGCTTTCTCTAGTTGCGGCGAGCGGGGGCTACTCTTCATTGCGGTACATGGGCTTCTCATTGTGGTGGCTTCTCTTGTTGCGGAGCATGAACTCTAGGCGCGTAGGCTTCAGTAGTTGTGGCTCTAGAGCACAGGCTGAGTAGTTGTGGCGCACGGGCTTAGTTGCTCCGCGGCATGCGGGATCTTCCTGGACCAGGGCTCGAACCTGTGTCCCCTGCATTGGCAGGCAGATTCTTAACCACTACGCCACCAGGGAAGTCCCTCTGTTGTTTTTTTTTTTTTTTTTTTTAAAGAAATTCACGTTCATTTATTTATTTATTTATGTATGACTGTGTTGCGTCTTCATTTCTGTGCGAGGGCTTTCTCTAGTTGTGGCAAGTGGGGACCACTCTTCATCGCGGTGCGCGGGCCTCTCACCATCGCGGCCTCTCTTGTTGCGGAGCACAGGCTCCAGACGCGCAGGCTCAGTAATTGTGGCTCACGAGCCCAGTTGCTCCGTGGCATGTGGGATCTTCCCAGACCAGGGCTCGAACCCGTGTCCCCTGCATTGGCAGGCAGATTCTCAACCACTGCGCCACCAGGGAAGCCCCTCCCTCTGTTGTTTTTAAAGTGATTTCTTTGTTGTTCTATTGTGTTATGCTTAATTATTAAAGACAATTTAGATTCTTTTGTTAGGAATATATATATATTTATATGTTATATAATATACATTTTTATTTATATTATATATTAGCTACATATGATGTATATATCATATGTAATATATACTACAAAGCCCTGATATCCCCTTTTTTATCCCATAGTGGTAACAATCCATATTCTTCCTTCGGAGCCACGCTGGTGAGGGAAGATGAAAAGAATCTGTGGAGCGTGCCTCGCGATGTGTCCCACACAGAGGCAGACGACGACAGGATCCTCTACAATTTGATCGTTGTTCGTAATCAACAGGCCAAAGATTCAGAGGTAAGCACCTTTTGAGATCGTGCTGTGTGCAGGTGATAATGTCCAGTGAAAAACAGCAATAATGGAGAAGACCAGCTTAGAACAGAGAAAAGAATGAAGGATGAGATGCGTGAAACATAGGGCAGGTCTTTTAGCAGCATCTAGTTGCTAATTTTAGCTGGTCTTGGTACACCTGTTTAATACACAGATGAGACTGATTTCTAATTGTTACTTTAATGATACAAGTTATAGCAGTACGGAAACAGCAAGGCAGTGCTTTTCAGATCGTGAAGATACTTTATGGTCTTAAATGGCTTAACCAGTCCATCTCTAATCTTTCCAGTTGTTTAGCGAGACACCATTAAAGATTCAGACTGAAGGTTGGGAGGTACTTTGCATCATCACTACTTCTGAATTAATGGAGCCTGAATTGGTTTTTTTTTCTGTTTGTATCTTCTTAAATTGTGCTTATGGATCAAACAGTGTATCTGCCATATGTGAGGTGATTTTTGTGATAAGGCTTGAAACCACTCTTAATGGGCTTTTAATCAAAGTCATTGGTATGGGAACACCAGAATATTGAAAAGGAGACAACTTCATAAATGAAGAGAAAACAGCAAAAGGGATGATGTTTTATTTTCTCCTTTATTCCAAAAGTAGTATTATAGTACTATACATAATACAATATAATGTTATGTGTATCATTTTCCAAGTAATACAACCTAAGTTTTCTAACTTCTGTGTTCATCTGTTAGTTCTGAGTAGATGCCTATATTAGATATGACTTTATGTTTTCCTTTGTATCATGTAGTAATTGAGAAGAACAGAGACATTTAAAACCTCAGGCTTAGGCTATGAAGAAAAGCACCAGAGTGTGTATGTATGGGAGCAGGGTTATGGCAGGGGGTGTGCCTGTTCCTTATCTAGGTTTCTTTATTTCTGCTAATTAATTGTTAACTAATTGTTTTTCCCCCCGAAAACATGCTTTAGCAGGAGATGATAACTTTAGAAGAGTCATGTGTCCCGGTCCTTTAATTCTGGTGTGACTTGGGATGCCTTTGGGGGGTTGGAGGTGGGCTGAGAGGTGGGGAATGACAGTTGCCTCTGATTCTTGAGGCCTGGGGGAAGAGTAGGCTGGAGAGTCCCGCAGTGGCTTTGATGAGCATCCTTTCTTGGGTGTGGAGTGCTGGTAGGGACAACTTCTGCTAGATATCCATCACAGCGCTTAACTCAGAGGCATAGCATATTAGTGGCCATGCACTGTGCTACCCCTGGCTTCCCCCCTGCTATCCCCTCCTCCACTGGTAACATTTAAAGGACATCATAAATGCTGCTCAGGCCAGGAATAACCATCCTGGCTGCCCTTCCTGAGCATATGGACAGGAATGCTTGCATAACCTTGTTTTCCCTTTAATGGGAAGCATTAATCCTTACCCTGCTGTACTGGGCTGACCAGTTAGGGTTTCTGCTGGTGAGAATGGAACTAGTTCTTCTCTTTTCTTCCTTTTCTTTCTCCACTCTGTGCAAAGCTGTGACAACAATAGGGAAGTAATATATATAGGACACCTTTCTCTGTCTCCCCAGGGCCTCATGCCAGATGTGAAAGGGGCTTGAAGGGTGTTTGCACTGAGCCTGGCCGCTCTCTCTGGAGGAGCTCCTGTCTCTCTGCCCTGTTGGTCTTTACTTTTGAAAAAGCAGTAGAGGAGGCAACGTGAGCTGCAAAGCGCTCTGAATAAGCGCAGCTTCCAAAGCGGCCACCGTGTCATTTCTGTGCTGCTCTTGGACCTGTGTGAAGGGCCTTCCAGAAGGCTTTTTCTTTTTTTCTTTTTTTTTCTTATTAGCTGAAATTCAATCCTGTATTATTCCGGTACAGAAGAAATAAGTAAGAATAGAAGCAATGTCTTTTCTCCCATATTTTCCTCAGTATGTTGGAAAAAACCTCTTCTTGATTTGAATACAAGTACACCACTACTTTGTCATCTAGGCCACTTAATGTTGTGTAACATGTATATATACAGCATCTCACATTCATACTTAATGGAGTAGTGTACAATGAGTGAGTTCCAGATGTAGAAATGTTCTGTACGTAGTTTGACTGGTAAACTTCTCAGTGGCACGGATCATGTCTCTGTCTTACACTTTACCTATACTTTAAATGGCTACAGGTCCCATTTTTTTTTTAATAATTCTTTATTTTTATTTATTTATTTTTGGCTGTGTTGGGTCTTCATTTCTGTGCGAGGGCTTTCTTTAGTTGCGGCGAGCGGGGGCCACTCTTCATCGCGATGCGCGGGCCTCTCACTATCGCGGCCTCTCTTGTTGCAGAGCATAGGCTCCAGATGCGCAGGCTCAGTAGTTGTGGCTCACGGGCCCAGTTGCTCCGCGGCATGTGGGATCCTCCCAGACCAGGGCTCGAACCCGTGTCCCTTGCATTGGCAGGCAGATTCTCAACCACTGCGCCACCAGGGAAGCCCCACAGGTCCCATTTTTGGGAACTTTTTATAACAGTGATTCTCAAACTTGAGTGTATGTAAGAATTACTTTGAAAATAAGTTTCCTGGACCCCATCCCCAGAGATTTTTTTTTTGAATTTTATTTTATTTTTTTATACAGCAGGTTCTTATTAGTTATCTATTTTATACGTATTAGTGTATATATGTCAATCCCAATCTCCCAATTCATCCCACCTCCCCCGCCCCAAAGGCTTTTTCTTCTCCTTGCCTAAGAAATGAAGTCAAGTTTAACTCTAGAGGAACTCTGCAACCAGGACAGGCCGTCAGGTCAATAACATGAAGATGTGATGATGACGATTTTACATGAAATGATGTGAAATGTCTCTGTTCATGGTGCTTCCTTTTTTTTTCAGGTGTAAAAAAAATACATATACATACACAAGATATATATAAAATATACATTTTAAGGTATGTATGTATACATACATACATAATATATATACATGGTTAAAAAATGTTTCTTATGTTTTCTTCCAAAAATTTGAAATGCATATAAAAGCATATATTAATATATTAATATATCTATTCATTTTCCCACAGATTGGATCATATATTACATATCATTCTGCACCCTTTTTTTCCACTTAATAATATATTTTGGACATATTTTCACTTCAACATGTGTAGATTTACCTTAGTGGTTTTGGGGGCTCTCTTGTATTCTCTTGCATGAATTCACTATCATTTATTCAGCCAGTCCCTATAAATATTTAGGTTGATTCACGTTTTTTGCTATTAGGAGCAGAAGCAATGCTACAGTGGGTATCCATATATACTTGTATACCCTGCCATCATTTTTTCAGGGGTAGAATTGCTGGATCAAAGAGTATGTGTGTATTTAAAATGCTGGAATTGTCACAGTGCTTCCTTCTTGGGAGAACCTAGGAAAAACACTTCAGGGTGCAAAACTGACTAGCGTTGGGAATTCATACAGTGTTTAAGAGGAGCAGCTGCTGAGCTCCAGATAGCTGTTCGCCATGCTTAGGATGGAATTGCCAGAACTTTGGATTTTTAAGAGAAGCTAAAAATCCAAACTTGCATAAAAAATGTCCAGATTTTTAAATGATAGTTCACATTCAAAAAATGTGTCAGCTAAACAAAATAACGTTTATGGGCTACTGATATATAAGGAACATTTACAATAAGGACTACTACTACTTAATATTATTGTTATTTTGTTCAGTATGATTGAAAAATGAACTCACCATTGATTTAGAAGGTAGAAGTGGGAAGCTGGGGTTGTTTTAAGTTTGAACATTCATATTGCTTATTTTCTTTTTCATGCAGGGTAAAATTGGTACAAATTTTAATGAAACGGAGGATTTTAGTTTTGAGGGAAAAACAAATTCCACCTACTAAGGAACAAGAAACCCTAGATATTTTTGCATGATACAATTTAGAAGCTCAAGCAAGACGTTAAGGAAAACTGAACATTATGTTTTTCCTTGAGTAGCAATAGTGTGAAAGACCCAGGAATGTCCATATTTGGAATTCTCTGAAAAATGAAGAGTAATTTCAAAACAGTCTACACTACACCGCCTACATTCCCTTTCTGAATCTGGAGCTGGTGGAGGAAGGCTGCAAATATAGTTAAAGCTACATTTGCTGTGTTGCCCCAAATTGGAAAAAAAATCAGAAAAGAAGATATATAGGAGAGCAAATAATGAAGCAAAGGCATGAACTTAAAATTACTTCCAGCGTCAGAAAATAAAACAGTAACATTATTTAATTCTAATATAACCCACTTTCATTTACACAAGCCTTCAAAAGCTTGAAGACTGTCAGCAGAATAACTGATGCATTTACAGATCTCCAAGTAGTGGAAAAATTTTGCTCTTGTCTTTGACTTTGTAAAATACTTTATGTTTAAGAAATAGTAAACAACCTCAAAATCATGTCACTAAATCATTATCCTTATGTTCATTTTCATTAACCTAGTTGTACTTCATATAACACTCTGTTCTAGGGAGCTTAATAATGGTTAATGAAATATCACTGTACCTTATTTACTTATTTTGTATAAATAATTTTAATCACACTGAACAATCTTGTCCTCCAAGATAATAATGAAAACAGTGCCAAGCACTGTTCAACCACTTGACATAGATTAATTAAGTCCTCTACACAACAACTGTGAGGTGGGTGCCGTTATTATTTCTATTTGAAGCAACTTGTCCAAGGCCACACAGTTGAAGGTATGGAGTCAGGATTTGAATCTGGGCTTTATGAATCCAGAGACAAAATATATAATGAGCACCACGATTGAAGTTGTTAGAGGGGACTAGATATTGTCTGTGATTCCATGTAGATTTCAAAATGCATGAACAGAATCTGTCCAAAGCCTATTTCTGTGACTTTTTGAAACCAATGATATGAAAGGGACCCTCACATCAGTGGGATGAGAACTCGGTTTGGTTTGGGGATCGTGACTGCAGTTCAGGAAGCGGTCCCAGTCATAATACACTTTTCCCAAATTATGCATTTACACAGTGAGTACAGCTGGTTAAGACTGCAACCCATGATTTCAGTTTTATTAGCGTCAAGATATTTCATCATGTTTCTTTCCATCCCTTCGTCTCTTTGTTTAGTGTTCTCTGACGTGTTATTTGGTGCCTCTTCTGAAGGTTCAGTAATAGTTCTTTTAGGAGTTCGTGAATGGCTTCAAGATTTTTACTCTGTTGAAGAAGGCTTTTACATTTTTGATTAAGAATGTAAGTACTGGGCTTCCCTGGTGGCACAGTGGTTAAGAATCCGCCTGCCAATGCAGGGGACACGGGTTCGAGCCCTGGTCCGGGGAGATCCCACGTGCCGCGGAGCAACTAAGCCCATGAGCCACAACTACTGAGCCTGTGCTCTAGAGCCCACGTGCCTAAAGCCCGTGCTCCACAACAAGAGAAGCCACAGCGATGAGAAGCCCGTGCACCGCAACGAAGAGTAGTCCCCCGCTGGCTGCAACTAGAGAAAGCCCGCCCGCAGAAGTGAAGACCCAACGCAGCCAAAAATAAAAAATAAATAAAATTAAGAATGTAAGTGCTGAAAATCAAATCGTTTTCATAAACACTTTTAAGGACTATGCTGGTTCAAAATAGGTGATGTTTGTTTGACATAATCGGTGATAGAAATTCTAGGCTTATTTTTAAAGCTATTAAGTAATTACATTCTCGGAAATGTACGTCGTTCTGATGATGAGTGCCTGTCACTGAGCAAAGCAGTGTTTATACACTGGCAGGAACCATGTGAACACCAGATGCTTGTGTGGCTCAAGCCATCCTGTGAAAACCTGAAAACCTCCCTCTGCTGAACCCCTGGGAACAGCTACATGTTATTATTTTTTAAAACTATAGAGGCAAAAACATAAAATGTTCCTGGTTTACAATTTGTTTGCTCTTCCTGTGTGTCAGGACTCCCTGCTGGCGTAGTGTTGCCAGGCATTGTAAACAGTTCCTATAAAATGTTTAAGGTAGCAACAGAAGTTCCCAGGGGTTTGTTTGCAATGTCTGGATTATAGGCTTAGCCTGTCATATCCCTGATACTAAAAGAAAGGGTAAAACAGAGTTAACGGGAATGTTTGGTTGGAGGATGTGAAGCGGTGGGAGAGAGGGTTGGATTGATTGGGTACCAGCGCATCGCTCTGAAGCGCTTGGAGGTGGGATATTCCAGTTAGGCTCTGCACGACTCCGTCTTAGCAAGTCTCCACTCACTGGACGAGGCTCGCTCTGGTCAGGCCATCTGACTTCTCTATAAGTGGGTGAACACTGGCTGTGGTTGGCGATAGAACTGCAAGTTTTACGCCAAGTGTGAAGAAGCAAAATAACAGTGGAAAATTGAAGCAATTCTCTAGATCATTCTGGGCTTCTCAAAAGGCCTTTTTGTTTGGGGTCCAGATGATCCGGACTGTTGAATGCAACCATTCTTTATTTGACTTTGCTAGTGACTGTTTGGGTTAGAGGAGGAAGGAATAAAAACACTCATTAGGATCTGAGAGTCAAGCCTTCATACCCTCTGTGTTCTAGGTAATAATATTTATGGAGGATTATGTTGGGTGCTGAGCAGTAGCATGCTGCTTAATGCGTGTGTTCCAGGCAAGAACCGAAGCCTCACAGTACCCCTGTGAAAGAGGGATTTTGACACATAAGATCAGAGGCGTTTGGTCATCTGTCCAAGGTGTTGGAGTGGGGGAATTGGGATCGTAGTTCAGTCTGTATAACCTGGAAGCCTGTATGATGGGAAACGCTGCCCCCGTCTCTCTATTGAGCTTAGAAAGAGTCTCAGTGGTCAATCTTTTTGATCAAAGACAAAGTTATCAAATGGGTGTTAACTTCCTGCCGAGCAGCCGCTCTGGTCTGTGTATTTGTCAACCATTACTCACCCTGCACCAACTGAGTCACCGAGTGGACGACTTTAGTATTTATTTAGTATCAACCTGTATTGGGCAGTGCATGTAACATCCTCTAGGTGATGCTGCTTGGGAATTTGTAACGCCTTGGGCACCATTCTGGGTACAAAAATCTATTGGACTCCACCGGAAGACATCGCTTGTCTGTCTGTGAGGTTCTTTTCTATTCTTTGCCTGCCCCCAACTTTAAAAAAATATCTAAGCATTTTGGATATTAACATTAAGGTAATCCATGTTTCTTACCGAGTAGGTAGCACATCAAAGCTCTGTGTAAGCCAACAAAGTTGAGACAACAAATATTAGAAAACGATGCAGGCAAGGGGAAAATCACTAGATATTCAGTAGCATGTAAGGTGCTGAAAAACATACCTTTTGGAATTAGACAGTTGGGGATGAGAGTCATACCTCTGCCGTGTCCTAAGATGACACTGAATAGTTATTTAAACTTGGGGAGATCATACTATTTATTGTCCAGTTTGGGACACAGTCACAAGGTCTTAACTAAGAAGAAAGGGGGGTGCTAATATTGAGTATGCCAGGCCAAAGATATAAATTGGGGCTGCCCTAGACAAGCTGGGATATATGATCACCTTTTTAAAAAATTGTGGTAAAATATAAATAACATAAAATTTGGCATTTTAACCATGTTTTAGTGTCAGTTCAGTGGCATTAAGTACATTCACATTGTTGGGCAGCCATCACCACCATCCATCTCCAGGACTTTTCATCTTCCCAAACTAAAACTTCATACCCATTAAACGATAACTCCCTGTAACCCCTTCCCCCACTCCCTGGAAACCACCTTTCTACTTTCTTTCTCTGAGTTAGACTACTTTAGGTACCTCATATTAGTGGAATCATACAATATTTGTCTTTTTTGTGACTGGCTCACTTCACTTAGCAAAATGTCCTCAAGGTTCATCCATGTTGTAGCATGTGTTAGAATTTCCTTCCTTTTTAAAGCTGAATAATATTCTATTGTATGTATAAACCACATTTTGTTTATTCATTCTTCTGTCACCAGGCACTTGGGTTGCTTCCAACTTTTGGCCAATGTGAGCAACGCTGCTATGAACGTGGGTGTACAAATATTTGTTTGAGTCCCTGATTTAAATTCTTTTGGGTATATACCCAGAAGTGGCATTGCTGGATCATATGGTAATTCTATGTTTAATTTTTTGAGGAACCGCCATACTGTTTTCCACAATGTCTGCACCATTTTACATTCCCAACAGCAAGGCATGAGAGTTCCAATTTATCCACATCCTCACCAACACTTGTTATTAAGATCACCTTTCTTAACCTCTAAACTGATCAATAAAACAGCTGATGACTTCATATTGATCAGTTTTCACATCCACATAGAGTAGAGACAGTTGAAACTGTGGGCCAGTCACCGCCACTGAATATCAGCATTAGGGATGTAAACCCGGAAGAGGCTGGTATCTTGACAGAGCCTCTCTCTGAGCTGCCTGTCCGTGGAAGGGAAATAGACAGGTCAGAAGACTGGGGGAGCTCTTTGTACCTGAATTCTATTCTGGTTTTTTTGCAAGCATCCATATACTAAAATGCAATGGCCAGGCCCTGGTTCTTTTACTGCCCTTTAGGTTCTGTCCTCATTGGCCCCCTTCCCCTGGAGCCCCAGAAAGATAGTAGATAATACACCTTGGGAGTACTGACAGGTCAGTGACAGAGAGGGTGGACAACACATTGGGGACCTCCAGGAAGATGCAGTGCCTGTAGGAGAAGGGCAGGGAGCTGGCCATCTCTTTCCATTGCTAGAACTTCACTGTTGCAGTAACAGGTTGCTGCACCTCTGGGTTTTCTGAGTTATTGTGCTTGTGATGGTGAATTTCCAGAAGGCAGACCACATGTTTATTGGCACGCATATGCAGTGCCAATAATTCACTGATAAAGAATTCTGTCTCTCCATTAGTTTTTTTTACAACTTGCATAAACCAGTTGGGCCTGAGAAGAAACAGAAACCATAAAGCTGCCTCAAGAGTTGTATTTTTTTTAACTTATAGTTGACTAGTTGTAAATTTGAAACACAGGGATTAATACCAAGTTAAGCCTCCAGTGACCTACCTCAGTGATGGCTTTGGCTTTTTCTAGAACAAGTGAGATCAGCAGAAATGCCTGCCTGTCATAGAGTCAGGGTGCCTCCTCCATGCATGGCCTGGATTTCCACAGCAGTCTTTCGATGTAGATGAGTTATTTATTAAAAAGAGAGTGAGAGAGAGACCCGAAGAGGTTTCGTCTTCTTGATAGTGTCCAGAAATGGGCCTCTGACTCAGGGTTCGATGCCTTCCCTTTGGGGTGGAGAAGGAAAGCTAGAAGGATCTGAGGATTTAGAGCAGATAGCTGAATGCTTTTCTTTGTCCTTTATTTTAAATGTGAGCAGGAATAATCATGTGGTAAAAAGAAGCTTATAGGCCTAGAACTCTATAGAAAAAAAAAAAGGCACTTTCCAACTTATTTCCCTCTTTAGAAAACACCGATGTGTGATTGATTTTTCAAATGTATCTGTGCTATTTTATATACAGGATTTGTTTCAACACAAGTTCAAATTCTGCCTGATGTGTCTATTTATTGGTTAATTTTATTAAAAACAATGTGTCTAATGTTCAGTTAGGCAGGCTTGGTTTGAAATGAGTGTTTTCAGTTCTCTGTATCCCTGAGAGTCTAATATTTTTTAGTCTTGATGTTAATTTAGGGTCAACAATGTAGAAAACTCTTTTCTGTCCTTCCTACATCCCCTGCCTCTCAACTCAATAGGAGGATGAACTGATTTCTATTGCCATTAAGTTAGAATTTCTGGTTTCATCAAAGTAAGGACCCACTTTGAGTTTCACAACTATTCTTAGGTCAACACAATGGGCATGTTCATGAGGGAGCCTGGTTGGCTGTTCATGCAAATCTCACAGGCTTGTGATACTATGGGTGTGTCACTTCTGCCCCAGATCTAGTAATCGGCTTTACAGGTCTCTGAACTTGATTTTCTCAGGGCACATAGAGCTACTTGAACTTAGGGAGTGTATTAGAGAGACAGATCCAACAGGCTGGGCTGTGTGTGTGTATCTATCTCTATAGCTCTTTATCTGTATACTTATACCTATACCTGTCTCTCTCTATTTCTCTATCTTATCTATCTCTATCATTCTGTCATCCCTATCTATCTATCTATCATCTGTCTATTTACATTTTTTTAAAGGAATTGGCTCACACAATTGTGGAGGCTTGGTGAATCCAGAATCTGATGGGGGAGGCCAGCAGGCTGGAGACTTAGGGAATAGTTGCAATTCAAGTTCAAAGGCAGAATTCCTTCCTGCAGAGAGGAGGTCAATCTTTGTTTTATTAGAGCCTTCTAGTGATTAGGTAGGGCCCACCCACATTATAGAGAGTAATCTGCTTTACTTGGAGTATACTAATTTAAATATTAATCTCATCCACACAACACCTTCACAGAAACATCCAGAATAATGACTGACCAAATATCTGGGCACTGTGGCCCAGCCAAGTTGGAACATAAAATGAACCATCATAGTGGATTTTGCTAATGCTAATCAAATTCGCAAGAGACTGCCATATAAACCCAAGTGCACATAACCATTTGATGGACCATAAACGTGACTGGTCTGTCCAGCCTCTCCCCTATAATGAAATATGTAAAGGACACTAGTGACCACACTGGAAGGTGACTGGGAAAGAGGGATCAGAGATCGATGGCAACTGCCATCTGTGGAACACTTACTGTATACCTGATGCTGCTCTAAGTATGTTACGTATACAGTGTTTACTGCTGTTGGCCTCCAGATGTGATAACCTGGTGCTTTCATCTCCAGTATAAAGCTACTCCTGTGATTTGGTTAGGGCACCCTGCCCCTTGATGGTGGAGATAGAGGTTTCTGAACATCACCCCCAGGTGAACTGTAGCTTCAGGAACTGGACACAGGCAGGGATTCGGGAGGGCAGGCAGCAGAATATGGAATCAAGGGAAATCCAGAACCGTGTAATATTAGACGAATCTGCGACTGAGACCAAGGGAGATATTTCGAATAAAGGCTCAAATTGAAGGGACTAGGCAGTTACCCAAACAGAGCCCGCAGATTAGCAGTGGAAGATAGGGATCTCTAGACATCGAAGTCCGAGTGAAATAATCTGTGTAGATTATTGCAGTAGAATTTTTAATGCATTGCCAAGGCTCGGCAAGTCCTACTATCCCATTTTCTCCCGTGGAACCTCTTGACTATTTCCCCAATCCAAACAAAGATATGCATTCTCTGCAGTAGTGTTTTGAAAAGTCAAAATCTGGAAATAAAAATATTTGATGAAGGTACTGGTTGAAAGTAACAGGGTAGGATTTATAGATACTGGCTTGGAAAGATAATTATGATCTATTGCTAAGTGAGCATGTATAATATTATCCCATTTGTGTAGAAAGAGATCCCATTTGTATAAAAGCATATGTATGCTAATATATAGCAATAAAATTTCTTCATAGGAAGGTTACCTATGAACTTTTTTATAGCCTTGGTGACCACTGGGGAGTAGAAGTGGATGGAGAAAGGGATACTTTTACTTTCTTTTAACTTTATGGTCTTCTGTACTGTTTGAAAGCAATTTTAGACTATAGGTGTGTGTTGCTTCTGTATACATATACTTAGTATAAAATAACCATTTCACAGCACACTTTGTGGTGGCTATTTCCTTAGGTCTTTCTAATCTGTCTTCTTTTAGTGTGGGTATGTTGGAGAAAGGGGAAGGGGTGGGAAGAAGGAGGGAGGGAGGAAGAGAGAGAGAAAAAGAGAGATTAAGAGAGAGAAAATGAGAGTTAGTTTCGGAGGACTGGAGCACACTTTGAGGAATCCTGCCAGAATGGACTGAATGGCAGAATGTGCGTGAAGCAGTCAGCTGGTATTTATCTTTTTAACATTATAAGATTCATCTAATAAATCAGGCTCTTTCTCTGAAGCTCGCCTCCCCTCCAGCTGCCTGTGAATTCACATGGTAATTAACAGAGACGTATTTGTACTATACTTCCCCACCCGCCCCACCACCCTGCCCCCGCCTCTTCCTTTGATTGGTCTTGTTCATCTTAGAATAACTGAAAATGGCTCTTAATTGCACAGAGCCCGCGAGAGCCCTGGATACTGGCGCGCTGGGTCTCCACGGTGTGAATGTGCTCAGCTGGGGAATCTCTGAAGGCTTACGAGGAGTCCTCCATAAGTACAGCTTTTTGGTTTTGAGTGGATGCCGAGGGGGAATGGCAGCACCTGCCCGGTTCTGATGGGGGCCCAGATCTGTGGCTTTTCAGTCCTAAAATCGCCGAAGTGTTCTGGAAGGAGACCGTATTTTTCTTGATATGAAACCACCCTTCCATTTAGGTACCCAGTCCCTGGGTACCTGTTGTCACATAATCATTACACCATGCTGTATACCGCCCTGGAGGGAGCTGTGCCCTTTGATGGTTTTGCAATAGGAGAGGCAGGTCAGGTGGCTTATGAATACAAACTGAGTCTACCCTCTTGAAATGATCGTCCTGTTTAACTAGAAATGAGGTGAGGTAAAGTCACATCCAAGCTTGTTTACCACGTTGCTGTTGTCATTGTTATTATTAAGTAATTTGGAGCCCGGACCTAATGATTATCATACTAAGGGAAGTAAGTCAGACAGAGAAAGACAAGTTATCATATGATATCACTCATATGTGGAATCTAATTTTAAAAATGATACAAATGAACTTATTTATAAAACAGAATCAGACTTATGGATATCGAAAACAAACTTATGGGTACCAAAGGGGAAATGCGGGGTGGGGGGAATAAATCAGGAGCTTGGGAGGAACACGCACACACTGCTATATGTAAGATAGATGACTGACGGGGACCTACTGTGTAGCACAGGGAACTCTACCCAATATTCTGTGATAACCTATATGAGAAAGGAATCTAAAAAAGAATGAATATATGGATACGTATAACTGAATCACTTCTCTGTACACCTGAAACTAACAGAACATTGTAAATCAATTATACTCCAATAAAATTAAAATATTTAAAAAAATAGGGCTTCCCTGGTGGCGCAGTGGTTGAGAATCTGCCTGCTAATGCAGGAGACACGGGTTCGAGCCCTGGTCTGGGAAGATCCCACATGCCACGGAGCAGCTGGGCCCGTGAGCCACAGCTGCTGAGCCTGCGCGTCTGGAGCCTGTGCCCCGCAACGGGAGGGGCCGCGATAGTGAAAGGCCCGCGCACCGCGATGAAGAGCGGTCCCCGCACCGCGATGAAGAGTGGCCCCCACTTGCCGCAACTAGAGAAAGCCCTCGCGCGAATCGAAGACCCAGCACAGCCAAAAATAAATAAATTAAAAAAAATAAAATAAATTAATTAATTAATAAAAAATAAATAAATAAATAAAGTAAGCATAGACAGAGCTTAAAAACGTAAACAACTTGGAGCCAGGTTCAGTGGACCTGAGCCACAGTTCACCTCGTTCCTTCCACACGGACGCAGTCTGCGGTAGGAGACCACACACAGGTGGGCAGGGTGTGTTCGGACCCCATGTTGTCAGTCCTGGCTGTGGCTTCAAGAACCGGAAGATCTACGTGCTTCTGCTGCTTCCCCAGGTCCAGATGCTGGGCAGTCAGCAGGGAGGGGCAAGCAGGAGGAAGTCCTCATAGATACTTTTTGTTTCATTGTGCAGCCGAGTGTACTTGTCTCTTGGCACTGATTTTTATTCTTACTTTTTTTGCCAGCCTTGGCGAGTTTACCATGAAGTTTTGAAACCAGGTACAAGGGGTGGAGATAAACCCCCCCCCCTGCTGTTGAGTTTGTTGTTAAACACAGGACATGCTCAGGGACATGAGCTTTTACCCGTTGGTCCCTGTCTCTTTGCCAGCACAAAAGGACTCCGAGGAAAGCTATGAGTGGGAATGGCAGCAGCTTGTAAGAAGAGAGACCTTCTGACCAAGGACTGGTCAGGGTGCCTGCTCTTCCAGCCCAGTCTTGACAATCGGCGAAATTATGTTTCAAAATGCCCTCTGTCGTCTTGTACTGTGTAGACTGTCATCTGTCTAAAGTCAGAGAGGTTTCCGTATTTTTTCTACTGGGAAATGACTGTAGGCCATGCTTTTAAGCCATCACCCATTTGCTTCTCTAGGCAGACGTCTGGAGGGAAGGGGTAATGTGTCAGGATGCGGTGGACCGTCTGGGGTAGGACTGAGCTACCCAAGGATGTATTGTCACCCGCAAGATGGGCGGAAGTCTGCAGAACCCTCCTCCCTGCCTTTCCGGGGCCCCCATTGACTTCTGGAGGGCCCCCCCACCAGGGTTCGTCTCATGTTACCCTATGGCTATGTCCCCTTTGTTGGCTCCTCATCAAGCCTGCCCCAGCCCTCTCCAAGGATCCCATCACTAACATTTTCTCTCCCATCTTTCCACCCAATTAAATGTCCATTTACTCTGTGTAGGCTCAGCTTAACTGGAAGTTAAAAAGAAGCAGGTGTTAGTTCAAAACCAGAGGAATTCAGTGAAGGGTATGAATGATTTAAGGAGGCATTTGGGAACCCAAACTCATCATCCCTGGGGAAATCTGAGGAAGAGGAGAGGTTTTTCTGAGCAGAGAGGGCAGCTCAGCTCAGTGGTCTCCTGCCGGGTTTCCAGATGTATTCATGCCTATTGTCACTGTGATTTCCGGTCTTTCCTGAATTGGGGTTGGAGCAGCCTCGTCACGTTGGAAACACTGCCAGAAACTTGCCCTGTGAGATTCCTGGGATGGGGACAGCGTCCTGCGTGTGAGGGCCCTGAGGGTGGAGGCCAAGGCACTGGATGAGCCAGACTGCTTCTTGTCCCGGAGGATTTTGTGGGGCCCAAGGCCTGAATTGTTGAAAGGGGTAGACCTGGGCATGAGCTGGCAGTCAGCATCAAGCACAACAAGCACACCCTTGAGTTGCACACGAATGTGGTCAATGAGCCGGAGGTGCCTGGACGGCTTAGCAGTCTGACTCAGGGCAGGTAAGGGGGTGGCATTTGAGACACAATCCCCCTTCGAGCTGGCAGATCCTCTGCTGATGTTGAAACACTGGCTGCCGTTCTTACCACTCACTCTGCCTGTTCCTCTGCCCTAGTTTGGAAAGGTCTTTCCTTCCTCTCCTGTTTCTCCTGTTCCTGGCTCTTCTTCCAGCCGAGGGCAGGGCTTTGTAAAACACCCAGGTGGGGAAACAAGCAGAACCTGCTTTTTCATCCATCCTTTCCTCCATTTTGCTTGCTCATATTTTCACCTCTGTCTGTGTTTGTCTTTAAAGTGAACGTCTCAGCCGATGCTGGGTAAGATTTAGTCATTGAGAGGAACTCGGTCAGGTCCAAATGTATCTAGGCTTTTGATTGCTGAATGTTCAAAAACACAGCATTTCATTGATGCTTCAGTCCTTGCCTTCGTATTTTAATCCATGACATGGCATGTATCTTTTGCCTGCTTTAAAGTGATGTTTGGGGGATAGAAAGCACCTTTGACTATATAGCAAAAGGCACGTACTGAAATGTTTCAGAGTGATGGTTTTCTATTGTGTGGAGTGCAGTTGGCACTACTGCTTTTTCAACCAATCATGGCAGCTGACACTGTGCTTCTGGCAAACATCCTCTTCTTTTTTTTAAAAAAATAAATTTATTTATTTATTTATTTAGGCTGCATTGGGGTTTCTTTTATTTTTTTTGTTTTTAGCATTTTTATTGGAGTATAATTGCTTTACAATGGTGTGTTAGTTTCTGCTTTATAACAAAGTGAATCAGTTATACATATACATATATCACCATATCTCTTTCCTCTTGCGTCTCCCTCCCTATCCCACCCTTCTAGCTGGTCACAAAGCACTGAGCTGATCTCCCTGTGCTATGCGACTGCTTCCCACTAGCTATCTATTTTACATTTGGTAGTGTATATATGTTCATATATACACTACCACTCTCTCACTTTGTCCCAGCTTACCCTTCCCCCTCCCCATGTCCTCAAGTCCATTCTCTAGTAGGTCTGCGTCTTTATTCCTGTCTTAACATCCTCTTCTTAAAAGGTCACCAGTCATATTGGATTAGGGCTCACCCTAGTGATCATTACTAATGATCTTGGTTACTTCTGTAAAGACACTGTCTTCCAATAAGGTCCCATTCTGAGGCACCGGACATCAGCATATACATTTTGGGGGGACACAAGTCAACCCGTAATTGTAGGCACGCCATTGATAGGATTAAAAATACTTACTTTGGTGGTCAGATGTAGACCCTGTGGGTGTAGTGTGTTTAAAGAGTCTGCCCTCAGGGAGCTTACATTCTATTGAAGGGAGACGGACAACAAATAACTATAATGTAGGTTGTGTAGGGGCAGAAAAATTTTCCCTTCCTTCTAGGTTCTTTGGCTGGTCTAATAATTAAATTGATATAAGACAGATTAACAGGAGAAAAACAAACTTAATTATGTATATACAGGATTCCCATAAAGATGTGAAGACATAATTGAGGCTTATGTAACATCCTGAGCTGAGGAAAGGGGTAGGCGTCCAGGGGTACAAAGGGGAGGAAAGCCATTCATGGGAAGGTAGAGGAGATGTTTGAAAAACAAAAGTTTCCCTGTTATGCAGGTAAGTTTCCTAGATAAAAAATGATTATGGATACAGGCCCCCTTTCCAATATAAATTTAGGCAGTTGAGGGGGAGGTAAATGTTCATTGCAGCTCTATTTACAATAGTCAGGACATGGAAGCAACCTAAGTGTCCATCAACAGATGAATGGATAAAGAAGATGTGGCACATATATACAATGGAATATTACTCAGCCATAAAAAGAAACGAAATTGAGTTATTTGTAGTGAGGTGGATGGACCTAGAGTCTGTCATACAGAGTGAAGTAAGTCAGAAAGAGAAAAACAAATACCGTATGCTAACACATATATATGGAATCTAAGAAAAAAAAAAAAAAAGGTCCTGAAGAACCTAGGGGCAAGATGGGAGTAAAGACACAGACTTATTAGAGAATGGACTTGAAGATATGGGGAGGGGGAAGGGTAAGCTGTGACAAAGTGAGAGAGTGGCATGGACATATATACACTACCAAACGTAAAATAGATAGCTAGTAGGAAGCAGCCGCATAGCATAGGGAGATCAGCTCGGTGCTTTGTGACCACCTAGAGGGGTGGGATAGGGAGGGTGGGAGGGAGGGAGACGCAAGAGGGAAGAGATATGGGAACATATGTATATGTATAACTGATTCACTTTGTTATAAAGCAGAAACTAACACACCATTGTAAAGCAATTATACTCCAATAAATATGTTTTAAAAAAAAAAAAGTCCACATAAGCCACTGTCAAACCTAAAAAAAAAAAGAGCTTTTCCTGAATCTGCTGGGTTTTGATTGCCTTTAGCTCAAAATAATCCTTATGCCGAAGATACGTATTTTGGGGTAACAAAACCTGCTCCCTTTTGGCTGTGATAAGCACTTTGAAGAAAAATAAGATAATATGAGGGGACAGAAAGTGACTTTGGGCTGGGGAGCAGAGACCTGAATGAGGTGGGAAATGAGCCTTATGAAGGGCATCCCAAGCAGAGGAAGCAGCACGTGTGGAGGCTCTGAGGCAGGGACCAGTGTGGTATGTGCCGGGGACAGCAAGGAGGCCAGAGTGGCTGCCGCAGAGGGAGCAAGGGAAGGAGCTGTGGTGTGTGGCCCTGAGCAAACGGGCGAGGACCGGACCACGAAGGCCCAGTAGGCACAGTGAGGGTTTTGGATTTTGTCGTAAGAGGGGTGGAGAGTTCTTTCGAACTAATCAAGTAGAAAATGCTTATTTGTCCCTTTGCAAGATCTGTTCTTCTCCTCTGGCCCCGGTTACTTCTAATCTGGGCAGCTCACATTCCCTGGGAGTCCTGAGCAGGCCTGGCCTTACACCATGCCTCCGCCTCCCTGTCGGGAGATACATCTCCAGGGGTCTCTTGGTCTCTGCACACATTGTGAGCAGAGGTACTGTCTGCCCTTTGTCTGGACTGTCTTTTCAAGGGTGTTTTCACAGTGAACAGCCTTGGGACGTATAGCTAGTTCTCCCTCTGGAACAAAGGGCAGGCAGGCCTATCCCATTATAAAAGGTCAGGTTCCCTGAGTTTAGGGTTCCATGTGCAAATGATGCACACGCAGGCATCATTTGGCCCTCTTCCCGTTACTGTGTGGGATCTGGCATGAAGAATGCTGATCTGGGGACTTCCCTGGTGGCACAGTGGTTAAGAACCCGCCTGCCAATGCATGGGACACGGGTTCGAGCCCTGGTCTGGGAAGATCCCACATGCCGTGGAGCAACTAAGTCCATGCACCACAACTACTGAGCCTGTGCTCTAGAGCCCGCGAGCCACAACTACTGAGCCTGTGCGCCTAGAGCCCGTGCTCCGGAACAAGAGAAGCCACTGCAATGAGAAGCCCGCGCACCACAATGAAGAGTAGCCCCTGCTTGCCACAGCTAGAGAAAGCCTGCACACAGCAACGAAGACCCAACGCAGCCAAAATGTAAATAAATAAATAAATAAATAAATAAATTTAAAAATAAAAAATAAAAAGAATGCTGATCTGCTATTGCCGAGTCCTTTGTCTCTGACCCTGGAGTCTCATGTCTTTTGCCAGCACCCATGAAATTGTGACAGGAGACCAGACCGTATTAGCTTGTTAGCTTGTTAGTCAAATCTCCTATGCTTCACAATTCTTGACACCCTTAAAATAGCTTTCATGTTGGCATCATGACTGAGAGCTTGACCTGGGTCAGTGCTTTGGTGTATGTGTGTGGTTTTTAAACTTTTTTCTGTTACTTTTGGGACCCTGACCCCACCCCGAATGAAATCTACCAGAAAACTGATCAAATTAAAGCCGCCTTGGTCTAAGTAAAGGCAAGAACCTAGATTCCCCATCTCAGGAAGTCCCCCAGGCATCTTTGGAAAAGCCACCCAACATAATTTCAAAAACACTGTGTTGACCTAGTAAAGGCCCCTTTAAAACTCAAATTTGATATCTGATAGCAATAATACATTAATTCTTATCAGAGACAGATCAGTTATGTCTTAGCAAAAAATTAATTTCCCAGTCATAAATAGGTCAGCACAAATTCGTTTTTTTAAGGAATGAGTTCCAGGTTTAATAAGTTTCGGTTACAGGATATGGAGGGGGAGGTTGGGAGAGGGGGGCACTGCAGTGGTGGGCCCTGGGCATTTGGGCAGGGCTGTAAGGGAGAACGCTATAAACCAGAGGTGCTGAGAAGATAGTAGATGATAAATCACATCACATTGGAACTACTTGATTTCCTTGATCCTTATCCCTTCGAGTTGCCTCAGAAGCTTTGAGTGGGATCTGGCAGAGAGAGAGGGGCGCCGTTCCTTTTCACATATCTTTTATGGTGGGGTTCTGTGTGAGGTATCATTTGGAAAAATGACTCTCCCACAGAAACAAGTTTGAAAGCTCATCTTCTTTACTCTGTTACCAGGAGCTCTGGCAGTGGGTATTCAACACAAAAGCAGATGCTTATTTCATGGAGTCCAAGGAGGAATGGGGCACAGCAGAAAGGATTCCTGGGGTTCAGGCCCAGCTCTACTACTGTCTCCTAACTCTCCCGCTAATGTGCTGTGTGACCTTCGGCAGGCCACGCAACTTCTCTGGGCCTGTTTTCTCATCTGACAGAGGGACATGTGGAGGACATGGTCTCAAAAGTCTCTGTACTTAAAGGCTTGTGAACTATGGAGCAGTAATGTGGCTTTTAACCCAAGAAACATTGTGCTGTAGTCCTGGGTGTCTGCATTTTAAGGATCCAGACCACATTCACGCCCGTTGAGTGAGATGCACTCACTATGGGAATGGGGATGGGGTCATTTCTGAGAGTAAACCAGGTGGCTTTGATTCCTCCACGCCACATTTCCCTCCACAGTCTAGACAAGCTGTGGCCCAGGGGCCAAATCCAGGTTTATTGGAACAGACACGCCCACTTGTTTATGTGTATTTTCTGGATGCTTTGGTACTACAGTGACAAAGTTGGGTAGTTGTGACAGAGACCTTATGTCTTGTAAACCCTAAAATATTTAGTATCTGGCTTGAGGCCATGCTTTGCCTTTGGTTTGGCACTCAGTAGACTTGGCTCAAATGCTTGTGTGAATTTAATTTTTCATACAACAAGGATACACAACCAACCCCCTTAAGGGGGGCATCCCATAGCCACTGCTTTATGATACTCTGGAAGAAGACATCCTCTTTGGAAACTGAGAGACTCTTCTAGCCTTTTCATTTACGGGTGCAAAGCATCTTTCAATTACTGATGATTTTTTTCTTTTGAAAAATGCCTATACAATTATGTATCATGTGAGATTAGTCAAAATTTTAAAAAATAACGGCAGTTTCTAAGCTTGTTAACTGTACCATGCACTGGTGCCACGGCACTGTTTTCCCTTCACATTCGGGGATTTTAAATGCAGAGGAATTGTTTTAGGGGCTTTGTTTGAATTAATTAAAGCCTGCCATGTTGAAGAAGGAAGAAGGCAGATGACTGACAAGGTAAAGGTCTTGAAAACTGGAAATGGCTGCTGAATTTAGGACTCATGAGGCAGCTTCCTAATTGGCTTGGCAAAGGGTCATCCATGTGTCTATAATAGCCAGTAAAGACTGGAGTAATTATAACCCATGTGTTAACCAGTGAGTTTCCAGGCAATTACAGGACTGCTTCCACTTAAGCAATTATTTTGCCTTGAGGCTGCAGCATTACATCATGCTTGAGGCTTTGTCAGCGTAACCTCCAAACACTTGAATGGGGGAGGCGGAATCTGGGGGCTCCACTGAAGATTGTAGGGGAGTAAAACGTGGACAGCAAATGAGATGCTGAAATTTTAAGGAAAATGTTTTACAAGGCTTGAATCTAAATAATAACTTCCAACTATTACAGGAACCCTATTGTCATTGACAGGTGACAGAGAGAGTAAGCATTTTGTGCCTTTTTTTTTTTTGGCTGCGTTGGGTCTTTGTTGCTGCACACAGGCTTTCTCTAGTTGTGGCGAGCGGGGGCTACCCTTTGTTGCGGAGCACAGGCTCTAGGCGCGCGGGCTTCAGTCGTTGCAGCACGTGGGCTCAGTAGTTGTGGCTCGCGGGCTCTAGAGTGCAGGCTCAGTAGTTGTGGCGCACAGGCTTAGTTGCTCCGCGGCATGTGGGATCTCCCCAGACCAGGGCTCGAACCCGTGTCCCCTGCATTGGCAGGCAGATTCTTAACCACTGCGCCACCAGGGAAGTCCCTTGTGCCTCTTTAGAAAGGGTCAGAGTGACTCTGGGTTGTGTTCGCAGGGGTATAATATGCTGGAGATGTGCTTGGAGTGATTAGGGAAGTGGTTTAGTTTCCAGGTACATGTCTTAAAAAGGATATAGATAGTTTAGAGAAGGTCTGGAGTAGACAGTGAAAATATCGAAAAATTAGAAAGTAGGAATCAAGTGATGGGGGAGAGGTGGAGTGAGCAGAACACAGACTGTCAAATCAGATGCACATGGATCACAGATTGTACCCAGTATCAAGCTTTACTAATACTTTCAAAGACACAGACGATCAAGAGGCTTAGGAGAAGCAGAGAGAGGTCTGGGACCTTGAGAATGTCTCCCTAGGGCCCCTGTCCCCACAGGGCATGCACCTCTGACTCAGAATACTAGATGAGTCTCAGTGAGGTTCACTGGGTTACCTCACACAGTGCAAAGCACTCAAATTATGAAAGAGCTCTGTTGTATACTTCTCATTATTTTGTCGAATATGTGGCATTCTGCAGGGGGCCAGACCCCAAAGATGTTGGGTGTCTTGAGTCCACGTCATCCTTTGGCCAGAGACATCCTGCTAAGGGCATTCTGTAGTCAAGGCTTCTTCCTAGCAAATATCGTTAGTCTAGTTACCTGGAGGTTCACTTGATAAAGAAATTAGATAGGGTCACCTGACTTCTTTCCTTTTTTTTTGGGTGGGGGCTTATCTACCCGTACCCCCCAACACACACACACACACCTGCACAGAGTCAGTAAATGGACCACAGGCCAGCTGTTTAAGTCCTTCCTACTGGGGGGGGGGGGGGTGAAGGTGAAAAGGACTGGTCGGGGTCAGGCAGAAATAAACAACTTGACAGCTTTCGAATAAAGGAAGAACAATTATAATTTGGGTCCCTGGTGATAAAGTATGGAGGAAGGGTAATTACAAAAAGGGTTATCACTATAATGAGAAGTATTTTGGTTAAAAAAACAGGAAACTTTCAGATTTGGGGGGTGGTTAGTTTGAAAAGCAAATGATAACTTCCTACTTTCTTTCCTTCCTTCCTCTCTCCTGTGTCTCCGCTTGGCTCTGCTGAATATCGAGGGCACCACACCCCCTTCCTGGTTATCATCTGTCCTTGCTCTGTCCCCCTGGTCCTCCTCCTCTTTGAAGCTGGCAGAGATCCTGAATACAGAGTAAATGCCTCACAGAAGCAACAGTGTTTTCAGCTAAATATTGCGACATACACAGGAACTTGCAGATTTATTGACAGGCTTTTCAGTTTAACAGAATTCATTGAAATCAGATGAGCTAAGGTCTGTGCATTGCCATCCAGCCACAGTAAATACTTTTTAAAATAAATTCAAATGACAGTAATAGCCATAATAGACTTTTCTATTTTTGAGGTAATTAAGATACTCGGTCAGGTTAACAAAGGAAGCCCTTAAAAATAATCCTTCTTGGGGATTTTAAAGTTTCTGTTCTGATTATAAAAGAAGTACATGACCATTGTGGAAAATTTGGAAAGTATAGGAGAAAAAAACCACTATTATACTGTTTTATTGAATTTTTCTTCTGCTTTTTTTGAGACGAAATATATATACATATGTATACTATACATATATTACGTATATACACTATTATATATTACATATATTATGTGTATGTATATATTATGTATATATATATCATTGTGAATATACACACTATTGTTTCAAAAATATATATGCTGTAATAAATATAGTCTGCTTTAATACTGATCACTAATATATCATTTAAGTCTTTTTTCATCACCTTTTTGTGCTTATAATCCATGCTTTAAAGCACGTTATTTGCATTCACTTTTTTGCATTTGAGATTATTTCCTTAGGAGAGATTCTTAGAACTGGAATTCATGGATTAAAGATTTTACCCATTTTTATATATTCTGATACATACCGCCAAATAGTTTTCACTGTCTTTGAGGAAGAAAAGTAACACCAATTTTGTAACTCTCAGTCTTAATACAAAAGAGTCCCTTTCACCACACCCTTCCCAGCACTGGACGTTCTCATTTTCTTTTATTTTTAATAGATAATTTGGCTGGACAGCAAGAAAATATTCATTGTTTCACTGAGAATTCTTGAAGGGTGGGTATTATTTCTTAACTGATCCTTTTGTGAATTATCTCTTGATGGGTTCTGTTCTTTAATATGATTTTTCTTTCTGTATTCACCCCTGGCTATATTTGTATCAAACACTTTTTCCAGTATTTTGCTTACCTCTTTATTATTATTATTTTTTCTTCATGACTAAAAGTTTCAGGTTTTTATTTGGTCAAATTATATATTTTTCTGTTGTCTTGGAGGTCTTTTAAAAGTAATACATTTGTCTTGGTGTAGCTATCAGTTCAATGAGATTATGGGTACGAAAGCATTTTAGACAGTGAAAGACACACTACCTGTAATAGGAGCAGTGACTCCTCCCCGCCCCACTGTCACCTGGAAAGAACCTGTAGTCCTTAAGGACACACGCAAGAGTGTTTCCTCGTAGGTCTGGGTAAAGAGGCAGCCCTTTGCAAACTTTGCCACAGTGTGTATTGACATTTGTACAGCACTTTTCGGTTTGGACGAGCCACACTTGAGTTGCTGACTTGCCACGTGTGGCCAGCGGCTGCCGTATTGCACAGCCCAGGGCTGGATGCTGAGAGGTAGACAGACCTTTGAGATGTCCTCTAGACTCTGCATTCAGACAATCCATTGTTACGTCCAAACTTGGCTCCGTACTTTGAAGAAGCAGCCTTCCTTGACGGTACACACTTAAAATAATTGGCTGTTTCTGTCTTGCCAGAAATTCAAGTCCCCCTTTCCTCTCCATGAACAGGAATTTAATCTTATTATCCTTTGCCTTTAGTGACAGCAACTAATTGTCTCTCTTGCCTGCAGTGGCCTGAGCAGCAGAACTGGGTATGGGTTCCAGCGAGTTGATTAGGAATAACGATATCACAGGAAAACATCAAGGCCCAGTTCTTCCCACGGGCAGCGTTAGCCAAATCACATCCTGAGTTTGGCCCTTCTCCCATCGCTAAAGCTGTACGTGGGCTGGAACCCCCCAAATTTGGCAAAACAGACTTGAAATCTCTTTGCTTAACAGCCCCATTCCGTGGCTTTGCTGGCACAGTTCCCCAGCCGGAGCTGCGAGCTATCCCTTGGCTTAATCTGGTTAAAACCAGATAAGAATTAGGTCAGGGGCCTCTGGCTGCAAAACACTCTGTTTCCAGAACTCCAGCAGAGCTGTGGAATAAAAATAAGCAGGGAGAGTTGGAAAAGCATTACTTGGTATTTACATTTGACTTGTTCTAGGTCAGACTTCTAGCTCTGGTTCTAGGTCATAACACAGGAGCTCACAAAGGGCAGTGGGACTGCATTAGCAACCAGGGGAGGATGTGCCTTTCCAAGGTGCCTCAAGCAGGAGCTGCAGGATGGTATTTGGGGTTTGAGGCTCTGCAGGGTATATTGAGTCAAACTGCCCAAACTGCTAGACCTTAGTCAAGTTTCGCTTTATTATCTTTTAAGTATTAGAGCATCTGGGGTGGGGTTCTTAGGGCCTAGTGGTCAGTGAAGCAAGCTCACCCCACTAAGGCCCAGCTTTCCCTGGGATTCAGAGAGAAGGCAAGTAAATAGCTCTGGAAGGTCAGTAAGGAGGAGACCCAGATGCAAACATGTAAGCCAGAGGCTTGTTCTTATCTCACTGGATTGGTGGGTCTGAGGAGGCTAGGAGAGAGAACCACGTCAGAGTTTGACCTTCCCAGCTGAAAATGCTCCTTTCCATAGGCCCTAGTTATCAACAGACAGGCCTTTCGTAGTGCGAGTGTTCCAGAGTAGTGAGATGTCCAGGCAGAAGCAATAATGAAACTACACACCTCAGATTGGGACTCGAACCCAATTACATCTCATTTGGGACTCAAAGCCACAATCTTCTAACCGCACTCCTTTGTATGGGACTTGAACCCACAATCTCTGCTTTAGGAGGGGACTCGAACCCACAATCTCCCAGCTGAAACCGCACATCTGGTCATGGGACTTAATGGAGATCAGGCTCTTTATGTCTCAGCACAGAAGGAATTCAGCAAGAGGCAAAGTGATAGGCAAGAAGTAGATTTATTAATAGAGGACACTCGTGAAGGCTACACGCGGGCAAGCAAGAGAGCTCTGCTCCGAGAACTAAGTGGGAAAGCGGGTTTATTTAGGGAGATACGCGCTCCGTAGACAGAGTGTGGGCCGTCTCAGAAGGCTAGAGGCCCTGGGGTGCGGGGTGGGGGGGTGGTGGTGGTTAGTTTTTATGGGCTGGGTAATTTCATAGGCTAATGAGTGGGTGGATTATTCCAACTATTTTGGAGCAGGGGTGGAGATTTCCAGGAATTGGGCCACCACCCACTCTTTGGCCTTTTATGGTCCACCTCAGAACTGTCATGGTGCCGGTGGGTGTGTCATTTAGCATATGCCGACGTATTACAATGAGCGTATGATGAGGCTCAAGGTCTACTGGAAGTGGAATCTTCCACCGTCTTGGGCCTAGTAGGTTCTAACCAGTTTGTGTTGTCTCCTCAACAGCTGTGTCCTTCTTTTAAAGGTCGTGCCCTCTCCCCTTCCCTCCTGTCTCAATAAGGCCAAGTCTTGTTGAGAGCAGTTGGAGGGTCCTCCAAATTCTGGAGCCCCCGAGGACCAAGTGCCAGACCCCCGGGCACTGGCCCCTCCTTGGCCTCCACTCCCTACCACCCGCTCCTGCAGGGTTCATCTGGTCTGTGATTTATCCTCTAGTACGCTGAGTTTCTCTTTCTGTCATCTGATCTGTGCCGTTTGGGCCGAGGTGGGAACAGAAGGCGAATGAGCGGAGCGGCTGTGTAGGAACAGTGAGATACAGTCCCGTCTTCCCTGCTCATGCACCATGCGTGGAGGACGGGGAGAATGGGCTTTGCTAGTCCTGACAGAGGATGCCTCTCCCGGGTGGGTGGCCTTGACACTGTCCAGACCAGCCCTGAGCTTCCTCTGCGCGATCTCCTCTCTCCTCCCTTCCCCGCCGGCCCCTCGCACTGGGATCTGGTTGCTGGGCAGTGAGTGGTGTGTGGCCAGGGGCAGCTGGAGAGCAGGGCGGGCCTGTCCGTCCTCTGGACCCAAGTGGCTGTGCCAGAGCTGCTTTTGGAATGAAAGTCCCTGCACGTTATGTTCCATTTCTTTCTTTGTGTCCCAGTTTCCACATTGGTGACAGGGAAGGACAATGGAATGGGCTAAATTTGGGCCTAATTGGTGCAGCTTAGGGTACTGGGAGGAGCACAGGCTATGGAGTCAGACAGACTTGAGTTTAAATTTTAGGTTCCCCACTTAATAGCTGTGAGGTCGCAGCTGAGTTGTTTAGCCTCCTGGGGTCTCACTTAACACGTCTCTAGAAAGGGATCCATAAACCCATGTCGTCGGATTTTCTAAGGAAAGGAAGGACCCATGTAGAGCGGCCGGGACTGCCCCACAGTGCAGCCTCCATGTCTATGATTATTTAAGGAGACATGTGAAGAGTACTCTTCAAATATCAGATGCTCGATCAGCACAGAGCAGGAGAGGTGAATGGATTATTTTGTTTTATTTCATCTTTCTTGAATTTATTCTGTTTCCCAAAAATACGGGGATCAAAATATCTTGATTATATAAACCTGCCTTGTTCAGAATACACATGGATTAGAACCCACGTGGCTTTTCCTGATAAAATTTAGTGCTGCTTTCTAGATTCAAAACAGGCACTCAGTCGCCAGCACAAGGTGGCCTTTCTGTGAATTGTCATATTCATTTGCGTTCAGCCAACCCATTGGGACGCTGGCTGTGTACAGAGGACTGTATACAACATGGAGAAATCCAGGTTCTTGTATCCATGGAGCCCACAATCTAGTAGTAAAAGAGACATTACAAATGCCTATATAACTATCTCGACAGTAAATAACTCTACAGCAGTTCCCATAAAGGGGCCAAGGAATTTCAAAAGAAGCGACAGTTACTTTCAACTGGTAAGAAAGGCGAAGGCTTCTCAAGGTGGTGGCATTTGAGCTGAGCCTGGAGGAGTGAGTAAGAGTTAGACGGCAGTGAAACGCGGGCGGGAGTGAACGTGGTCAGAGGCACACAGGGTCAAGATAGAGGGGCCTGTCCAGGATTGAAACTTTTCAGTAAGTGGTGGGGAACCACTGGAGTTCTCTGGGAGGGAAATGACCCAATCTGACCTTTGGGAAGATAGCTGGTTGGGAGGAGACCGGAGGAGTTAGCTTCTGGAAGCAGAGGGAGCTTTACTGGAGCTGTTCAGTCCAATGAAGGCTGCGGCAGTGGGGAGAGAAAAGAGGGGAATCTTGTGATAGAGGCCAAAGCAACAGGATGCGTTGACTGATTTGGATGTGGAAGGTGGGATGGAAGGGGAGTGAGCGGCAGATGACCATGTCGGGAATGTCAGAGGGTGGGCGCTGGCTTGGTGGAGGCCAGTGGGGAGTCAGATTGGGCTCTGTCGAGTGGCCTGGTCAGCCTCCCATCCACGTGGAGGTGTCTGGCAGAAGCGGGGCATTGGAGACCTGGAGCTGAGGCTTGGGATCAGGGCAGCAGAAGGAGACTTGGGAGTCACCGGCAGGGAAGTAGTGACAACAGGAGCTAGGGAGTTAGGGGAAATTACCCAGGCAGGTGGAGATGAGAAGATCCAAGACAGAGCCTTGGGAAAGGACTGTATGAAAAGAAGAGGCAGAGGAAGAAGAGGATCCTGCAAAGGGAAGAAGAAGGGTGAGGGAGATGACCATTTTCTGACCATTTTCTATCTCAGACCTCCTGCTGGCTGACTCCAGGCAAGCCACCAGACCTTTCCTCTGAAGTATGGGGGGACTAACGTCCACCCCACTAAGTGTCCTGAGGGGTACTTAGTAGACGCTCATTCCTTTTCACCTTTCCCGCAGAAACCTGGGGAGGCACGGGGTGAAGGGGAGGCCATCAGCATTCAGTACTTTAGGAAAGGGCATCCCTGTTCAGTCACTAGTGAGCTGAGAAGGTGGGGACAGTACTCTGGCACTTGCCATGGGCTGCAGATCTGAAAGGCCGATTGCCAGGGACTGGTGAGTAAGGAGATGAGGAGGAAGTGAGAACAGCTATGGGGGCTCTCTTTGAAGCCACGTGGCAAAGAAGGGAGGGCGGAGAACGCCGTGGCATTTGAGGAAGCCTCGGGGTAAAGGGAAGGGCGTCCTGGCTAGTGCGTCAGTGAAACCAGCTGTCCTCTCAGGAAGAGGGAGCTAGTTTCTTGCAGAATTCTTTTTCTTGGGTTTGGCATCTGAGGTTCAAGCTTTCGGGTGTTTGTTCAAAGGTGCCAGCTGATTAACTCTGGAAGGTAGAAGCCCGTCACGTGAGCCAGGGAAACTGCGGCTGGTCGCCTGAGCCCATCGGCCGTCGGGCCCTTGGCTGGGTTTCTGAATTAGGCGTCCTGTGACCCTGTCATCTTGTAAGCCTGGGAGGAGAGGGCCGCCAGCTCTCTGGGGACTTTTCCAGGGAAGGGAGATAGTGTGGCTGATCTCCTTCTGAAATGAGCGATGGGGCATCAAGGGGAGGAGCAGGGGAAGTACCCAGTAGTAGGTAGGTGAGTCTAAGAAACCCAGGGTTTTCCTCAGTCCTGAAGCCTGAAGCTTAGTTTCAGAAAAGTATGAGCAGTTTCACAGCTCTCTCTGTTGCAGACAAGCACAACCCGGTTCCAAACATTCACCTTTTCAGCTCTGTCTTCATAATCTCAGACCTTGGCAGTGAGCTGCCCACCCTGTCTGCATCTCGAAGGGAATGGTTTTGCCTTTGTCTCACTCCTCAGGGACGACTTGGAGCCAGGTGGACGGAGGGCATGTGGACGGGGGAGTGGGGAAAGTGGGAGGTGGGTGAGGTCCTTCCACCCGTTCTGAGGAGGGGAAGCAGAACCGAAGTCCGCAAAGAAAGGACCGGAGCACAACCTTCCAGGGAGTCAACCGTCGATAAGGACATTCTTAGATCTGGCTGCAGTATTGGCTAAAGCCTGGGAATACTTTGCTTCTAGAAAAGCTTGTTTTTCTTCAAAGATTTCGATGGTGTTTTCTTAGTTCCTCCTTCAGGTCGGTCTCTGTTCTAAGCATCTGCTCTTTCATCCTTCCCTCGCTTCCTACCTTGCTCACACACCCCCTCGCTTCCAGTTTGAAGAGGCAGTGTGGACAGTGGCTAAGTGTGTTGGCCCTACAACCAGACTGCCTGGGTCTGAAATCCCAGCTCCTCACTTACTGGAGTGCACACCTGAGCATGTACTTCACCTCCCTGAGCCTCAGTTTCCTTGTTTTTCAGATGTTATAATCATATTCATCTCACAGAGTAACATGTCATATTATGAGAATTAACTAAGTAAATACATATAAAGAGCTTAGAGCAGTATCTGGGAAGTAGTAAGTCCTCTGTAAATATTATCTATCTGTCTGTCTGTCTACTGTCTGTCTGTTTTGCTCTCTGTCTCTCTCTCTCTTGTTTTGTAAATGCCTTCAGATCCTTTTTGGATTTTTCCAGGTGACACAGAAAGAATATATTATGTTGAAGGAGCCTATAGAAATTATATTTCTAGAAGTTATAAATTATATAGTTATAAAATATAAATTATAAATTTCTAGAAGTTATGAAATATAAATTATACATTTCTACCAAAGTATAGAAATTATAGCTTAGAGTCCCAGTGATGGAGAGCTCATCATCTTACAAAACCTTCATTCTGGATAGAACGTTCCTTCTAACATTGATCTTCTTTCTGTGGCTCTACTAACACAAGGCTTAGCAGACTAAGGAATAAATAAAGTTATTAGTTCTTGTTATTAGGAGCAAATAAAAATACATCCGATTCTTAGGTTGAAAAATGTCAACATAGCCAAAGGACCAGATGCAAGGATGTGTCTTTCACATGAACTGCTGCTAATAAATTTCGACCTACAGTTTTTATGTCATAGGCCTTATTTGTTATATGTTTCAAACCTTGATTCTCACATTCCGTGTGTTAGTTATCTCTGCTACTTTTGTGACCTTTGACCTCACGAAGTCACTGATAAAAATGACTAGGCCCTGAAACGGAAGCCGAGCCCTTTCCTGCATTATTAAAAACCTTCCTCCAGGCTGACATCAACAGTTTTGAGTACTCTTCAGTAGCTGCAAAACTACCCGAGCCTGCGTTATCCATTTCACATTTCTCTGTGAAAAGCAAACATGAGAGAACCTGTTAGGGGCCTGTTAAAATCCAGATATACTTCGCACCCTCCCATGTAGTACATGTCTTTCTCTTACTTATCTGAAATTTCCCACTACCTACAAAATGAAAGAAAGCTGAAGGCAGAATGGAAAGCAGAAAGCAAAATGGGAGAAGTCAATATGATTTTTCTATCTTTTAGAGACTCTCTCTTCATTTTAAATAGAAAGTAGCATAAGACGATATGAATTAGTGAAAGTTGAAAGGGAAGAGATAACAGTTACAATGTTCAAAGAATTCGTTTTACCAAAAAGCTATCACTTTCAAGTAAAAGTATTTGGCTACTCTTCATTTTTCAGTTTCCTGATTTAGATGTTTAATTTTTGCAATACAGTGTTATTATAGCCACAATTGTATGGAGTCTTCTTTTAATGTCAGTGTTGAGTTGAAGTGGAAATTCCCAAAGGGATGTATACAGTGTATGATACATGTGGGTACTTGGTACTTTTTTTTTTTTTTTTGGCTGTGCCACATGGCATGCAGGATCTTAGTTCCCCAGCCAGGGACTGAACCCGTGCCCCCTGCAGTGGAAGTACAGAGTCTTAACCACCGGGCTGCCAGGGAAGTCCCTACTTGGTACTTTTTGATGGTGATGTTAAAAATAATGACTAGGAAGTAAAACGTCTTAAGGCATTTTCTACTTTTAAGGCACATTTAGGAAAATATTGTAATTTTTTTAGGAGACCATTTTCTATAAAACAAGTATATATGTTTATTATAATGTTGTTTCTGTCTATACCAGACGGTCAAAAAGTCAAGTTAAAGAAGTATCTGGAACCTTATATTCTGGTACAGAATGATTGCTAAAATATATTATTAAGTGAAAAGTACAGGGTATAGTTTGCTACCATTTATGAGAAAAAATGGAAGGGTACAGGAGAAATTGGTAACATTTATTACTTGTGGAGAGGACACTGGTGGCTGAGGGACAGTCTTTAGTGCATTCTGAGTTGTGAATCATGTGACTGTATTACCTAACTTAAATAAACAAACAATAAATGCATAAGGAAAAAGAAGCTGGGTCAGGGAAGCAACAATAAGTAGTTATTCTTTTTTATTTCCTTTTATTAAGGGTGTATGGGTTTTGGAATCAGATGCACTTAGATTTGGATTCTGGCTTGGCTGCTGCTGGCAGTTGAACGTAGGGAAAGTTACATCACTTCATGTAAAATTTGGGAAAGACCTTCTTGGCTGGGTTTTTATGCAGATCAAATATAATAAGGACCATTTCTTAAACTTCAGTTTGTGATGTTCTGATTTGAGGGTATGAGATGAAGGAGATGAAGCAGATTTAAGCCTGGATATGAGCATCTTCCTCTGAAGATGGCTTTTCACTATCCAAGAAAGACAAAAGACAAGATCATCTTAATGCTTGGGTTCAGGTGGTGAATAGATTTTGGCTGAAAGTTACTATGAATCAAAAGTTAACTTTGAATGGATCATTATATCCAGCCGAAAGGGTTCAACATGTCTTTGCAATTAAGGAAATTGAGGGGTTAAGCAAATGATAGTTAGACCCTTCTCCTCCGGAATTTTGGAAGAAATTAGCCAGTGAGGTATAAGCCATCTCCTTTCCCCTGTTACAGCAACAGTCTTGTGAGAGTTGAGAAGCTCTGCTCTGGTGGACAGAATTCAGGGGAGGCACCATAAAGCAATCCCTGGATGCAGAAAAGGACTGCTGTTATATCTGTGTCATTGCCTAAGTCACTCCTGGGACAGAAAGGTTGAACCCTAGGTAGAACCATTAATACTGCATTCTCTGTAAACTATATACATTCCCAGCTAAACAGCTCGATATGCTGAACATTTTTCCCTAGGGGTTAGAGGTAGGAAAATATGAGATTAATATTTTGTGCTGTATTTACAATTACCTTTTTGTGTTTGTACTCAATGAATGGGCTTTATAACGTGAATCTTTCAGATGTAAGGACCAGAAAGAGAACTCCAGTTGTCTAAACCAGAATGGAATTAGCTTAGGTAACAGAGTTCCAGAAACAGGACTGACTTCAGATGAAGTTTGATCCTGAGGCCCAGGATGGCCTTAGGCTCTACCTCTATGTGATACTTTCGTCTTTGTCCTCTTCTGAATATTGATTTTTCTTTAAGCTGGCTCTTCTCAGTGTAGTAAAAGTGATGGGACCATTTCTAGGTTTTGTACCCTCACACCCCATCCTCCAGGGGAAGAGAGAACACCACTCCTGATCATCCCAGAAGCCCCATGGATTTTGTTGCATCTCCTTGGCTTGAATTGGGTACTGTGCCCATACCTGAGCCAATGGGATATGCTGATTGGCTTAAGTTATTGGATTTCAAGCCTGGCACCCCTTCAAAGGATTCTGATTTCATTGCTCTGGGAGGTGGATCCCATGCATTGGTATTTTAAAATATTACCTGTTGGTTCTAATGTGTGGCCAGGGTTGAGTTTGTTAGCTTAAGCCAATCAGTGTCCAGTCGTAGAGCTGAGAATATAACTGTTCTCTAAAGGAAAATCGGGGTAAACTTGACAGACTGATGAGAGAAGGGGAAAATATATCTTGGAGAAGCAAACGTCAAATGTCTGCTTGTGGCAGACAGATCAGTTGCCCCAGTGTCTGTATCACATCTTTCTTTTTTGCTACTAGAACCCAGATTTTGTTTGGGGCCACAGTGTGCCAGCCCCGGGGGATAGATCGTGATTTGTCCAAATACTAATGAGAATCTGCGTCCCCACTTGTCCTGTCTCCCTTGCAATGAGAGAGAGAGAGAGAGAGAGAGAGAGAGGGAAGAGCTAAATTGCTCTCTTTGTCCATAGCAGAGAGCACAAAGAAATTTTAAAGTTAATGCATATGAGATTGGAAGTGTAAACCTAATATTTGGAGGAGTTATGGAAGTAGCTACCAGAGAAGAAGAAGAAAAGAAAGGAGAAGGAGGAGGAAGAAGAAAGAGGGAGGGGAGGAGGAAGTTTCTATGTGATTATATTATTTTTATAATTAAAAATAAATTGGGCTTCCCTGGTGGCGCAGTGGTTGAGAATCTGCCTGCTAATGCAGGGCACACGGGTTCGAGCCCTGGTCTGGGAAGATCCCACATGCCGCGGAGCAACTGGGCCCGTGAGCCACAGTTACTGAGCCTGCGCGTCTGGAGCCTGTGCTCTGCAACAAGAGAGGCCGCGATAGTGAGAGGCCCGCGCACCGCGATGAAGAGTGGCCCCCACTTGCCACAACTGGAGAAAGCCCTCGCACAGAAACGAAGACCCAACACAGTCATAAATAAATAAAAATTTTTTTTAAAAAATTTTAAAAAAAAGATCTTTTTAAAAAAAATAATAAATTAATTAATCTCTTTTGAAGTTGTTCCTAAGAGTATAAGATTATTTTAAAATATGTCACCTATTGTTAGAGTACATTTCTTTAAATGTATAAATCACCTTTTTAATAAGAAGTAAGAGTACTTTTTAATGGTGCTATGTTCCCACAACCTCACACTAATACAGTATAGGTATGAATAAAATGTTTTAATTTTATGCATGAGAAAATGATCCCAGGAGCTTAAATCAGAACTCAAGGTCAAGGCGAGCTCATGGGATCGAAAGCTGCGGGACACCTAGCTCCTGATGGTGGCAGGAGATTGAGCTTTGTTCTCCTTTCATGTTTGGCCTCATCCTTCTTATCTAGCCACCCTGATCTGATTTGGCCAACAACTAGGGAGGAGAAAAACCTCAAAAATGCAGCTAAGCATCTTCAGTTACTTGTTTTCAATCAAATTTTTTCAGTTTGACTTGGTTCCCAGGTACCTTATGAAATTAAATCTGCATGATTTCTTTTATTACACCTCTGCTAATGTACTCATTGTTAAAGTTTCGGGCCGCAGCATCACAAAGACCACAATGTATTACTTCAGAAATTATGAGTAAACAAAGACTTTTTTAAAATAAGAGTTTAACTTTTGATGTCTAATAGATTTGAGCATCAAGTCACTTGTGAAGAATATTTAACTTGTTATTTTCAAATTGTTTGTCTAAAGAAAATTGTTACAATTTTTAAAATGTAGTAGGACATCATAAGACTTGTTTTTCTCTAATACCAGGGAATAAAATGAGTTTCTTTAGTTGTGGGTAAGATTTTGTTCATCACCGTTTCTCATTTGCTACATTTAGTTTCTGGTTTTTGGGATCGTAAGTTAAAGAGGAATTCAAATTCCCCTCTTATTTATTTTTTCAAAAGCCAGTACTTAGTTAAAACTCTGCCCAAGCTTCTTCTGGTTTTAGAGCTTTAAATTTTACACAGAACTTTCAAATACTTTCATATATGATTATCCATGACTATTCTGTCAAAAGAAGACAGTAATAATATGGATTTATGAAACGCAGCGTTTCATTCTGTTAATCCTAACAGGCACTTATCCCGTGCATCATGTGTGGATCCATCCTTCGCAGATTTTAAAATGTTACATCGTTGCTTCACCGTCTAACCGTTTATCAGAGGAACAGACACTGAAACGGAATGGATTTGTACAACATTCCGTGTTAGTATTTTGGAATAGTAAAAGAACTGATAGATGGACAGTAAGAAAAGGAAGATTAAAAAAAAGTCTGAAGCCCGGATTACCCAGTGATGAATGGGTCTCTGAAAAATAGAGATTTGGCTACACTTCCTTCAGGACAGAAGTTCTGAGGCATCAGCCTAAGGAGCTAAAAGAAAAATTAGCAGAGACCTTTAACCGCAAGTTAATGAAGCCACCTAGTGGTTTGTTACATCATTTAAGGTTGTGTGAATGTGGAAAGCATCTCATCTGTGGATTGACTGTGTGGGTGTCTAATCAAGTGTGAGTCGAAGCCTGATCACTTTTCATTTAGTCCAGCAAGGAGGGTCCGTTTCATTGAGAATAAGCACAGTGCTGCTCTGGGTAATCTTTTGTTTATTCATAGTCTTTTTTTTTTTTTAATAATAATTACCAAATTGACCAGATACTTTTTTATTTATTTATTTTTATTTTTGGCTGTGTTGGGTCTTCGTTTCTGTGCGAGGGCTCTCTCCAGTTGCGGCAAGCGGGGGTCACTCTTCATCGCGGTGCACGGGCCTCTCACTGTTGCGGCCTCTCCCGTTGCGGAGCACAGGCTCCAGATGCACAGGCTCAGTAGTTGTGACTCACGGGCCCAGTTGCTCCGCGGCATGTGGGATCTTCCCAGACCAGGGCTCGAACCCGTTCCCCTGCATTGGCAGGCAGATTCTCAACCACTGCGCCACCAGGGAAGCCCCTATAGTCTTTTTTTTAATCATAAAGGACTTAAGGTAACTTACATGAAAATATGAGAGCACAAACTAGAAGAAGATGAGAAAAGAGAAAAAACATAAAGATATAAAAAGTAGTAAAAACTTTTGATAATTCAAAAATGCTTTCAAAATCCTATATGTTTTCCATGAAAGGACTCTACATTTTCAGGTAAGCATGAGAACTGATCAGTTATAAAATTCACAATGTTCAGAGCAGTGAAACATTTTTTAGGAAAAGTGAAATCCTAACCTAATGTCAAGAGCAGAGAAATTTTTATTCTAGAGGTCCTCACAAATGCGGTACTACCTAATGTCATGTATAATGTCCTCAATCCTCATAATAGAAATCATCCTGAGTCTTGGAAGATTGTTTCTTAACTGTGCCTACACTGCTTTGGAGGAGAATGTGCACCAAACTCCATTTTCAGGGCTTGCATTAAAGCATTTGATCCTCACAATAATCCTGAGAGGTAGGTAGTATTACTATCTCCATATTACAGATGAGGCCACTGACACACAGTGAGGTTATGAACTTGCCCGAAGTTAGGCTGTTAATAAATAATGGAGCTGGGATTCAAACCTGGGAAGTCTGGCTCTAACACCCATGCTCTTTTCCAAAATGCTATATATACTGAATGACCCATCCAATGAAAATGGCAATACTGTATTGAATACTTACACAGTCTGTGGGGCATTAGATAGGAGTGCTTTAACATGGTGCTGAAGATGAGGTCAGGATTGCATATTTCTGAGATGACCCAGTCAGCCTTGCCCTCCAGTGTCACAGACTTCATCCCTGACCCCAGTCACTGCACACTTATGCAAACACATGTGTATACACACCTTTGGTCAAAAACAGAGGACCAGGAAAGAGTACTCAGATACACCACTTCCTGATTTCTAGGAAATTGCTGAAACCCATGACCTTTTTATAAAAAATTTATTTTATTGAGGAATAGTTGATTTACAATGTTGTGTTAATTTCTGCTGTACAGCAAAGTGATTCATTTATACATATATATAAATTCTTTTTCATATTCTTTACCATTTTGGTTTATCACAGGATATTGAATATAGTTCCCTGTGCTATATAGTAGGACCTTGTTGTTTATCCATTCTCTATATAATAGTTTGCATCTGCTAATCCCAAACTCCCAATCCTTCCCTCCCCCTTCTCTCGTCCCCCTTGGCAACCACAAGTCTGTTCTCTGTCTGTGAGTCTGTTTCTGTTTCATAGATAAGTTCATTTGTGTCATATTTTAGATTCCACATATAAGTGATATCATATGGTATTTGTCTTTCTGTTTCTGACTTACTTCACTTAGTGTGATAATCTCTAGGTCCATCCATGTTGCTGCAAATGGCATTATTTCATTCTTTTTATGGCCGAGGAGTATTCCATTGTATATATGTACCACATCCTCTTTATCCAGTCATCTGTTGATGGATGTTTAGGTTGTTTCCATGTCTTGGCTATTGTGTATAGTGCTGCTATGAACATAGGGGTGCATGTATCTTTTTGAATTATAGTTTTGTGAAATCCATGACCTTTTGATGCCTTTGTATCTTCAGATACAAGATCTAAAATGCAATCAAAACAAAACGTGCTTTATTTTGCTAGCTTTTCTTTCTCAAAGTGGTATCTATAAATGTTTGGGCATGGCAGCTAAGTTGATTTCTCTTAACCCATCATGAAAGTTGATTAGGGATGAGCAAGGCAAGCCTTGAAAGGAAGTTGGTAGGGAAATAATGGCATCATTGAAACATTTCTGGTTAGTGGAGTCAAAATATCATATAACTTGAGTCTTAAATTGAGCATTTAGAATGATGTTCTTTTAAGCTGTGCTTTAGGATAGTTGTGTGGTTAATGTTCTTGCCAAGAGGAAAAGGTATAGTCTATAAAATGACCCTTCTATATAGAGAAGGCTCCTTGAAAACAAATTTCCATGGCATTTAAAACAAATGCCTAGCTCAGTAAAGATTCTAATGCTCCTGAAAGATTCAAGTTCTGTTTGGGGACCAACATGATGGCCTACTACTCATAAGATTGAAGTTTTCAGAATGATAATCTTTTAATAGTTCTGATGAATGCTTGAAAGATTCATCCTATCATGGGAACATAAATGAATGAGAGCAATGCTGAGATACGATGAAAGAAACATTGGCTGGAAATCAAGAAACTTGGGATCTACTTCAGGTCTGCTTTATTCTGATAACAAAGAAAGACACAAATTCTTTGTGTGTCATTTTTCTTTTTTTTTAAAGATTTTTTTTTTTTGATGTGGACCATTTTTAAACCACTGGACCACCAGGGAAGTCCCTGTGTGTCATTTTTCTCATGAACTTTGGAGTGAGATCTGAATTCAAACACCAATTCTGATACCTGTTAGCTGGATGATACTGGATTAGCCAGTTAACCTTTCCAGGCTTCAGTTTCATTATCTATAAAATGGCTCAGTAATACATAGATTTTATTAGGTGCTCACTATGTGCAGGTATTTTATATATAAAGGTTTTTTTAATACCTTTTATCTTTATAACTATCTTAAATGGAATGTTCACTCTTGTTATCCCTACTTTACAGGTGTTATCACTGCAGTTGAAAGAATAGGTAACGTGAAGAGTTTAATTAGGATAATTTATGTAATGTGTCATATCACCTGGTATACAGCAGATTCTCCAGACATGGAGCTGATGTATTCCTGTTGACTTCATCTTCCCATCTTCTTCTCTGCTTTTGGGATTTGTTTTGAAGATTAGTGAAGAGGAGAACCACAGGCTTAAACAGCTTAACTTTGGGAATTAGGGATTTAGGCCAAAATGTAAAAATAAAACTGAATTTTTATTTTCCTACAGGAGTGGCAAAAACTCAACTATGATATCTACACCCTGCGACAGATTCGAAGGGAAGTGAGAAATAGATGGAAACACATTTTAGAAGATTTAGGTGAGTCTGAAAGTGATTATGAAATGGTAAAAATAACCAGTTGTGATCGTTCTTCTTCACTTTCTCCAGCATGGTTTTTATGAAAGGAATGTCAGTAACTGACTGATTAAGGCTACTGTGTACTAATTATTTTCCCAATCCCGTTCTCCCTGTATCCTCAGGCATAAACATCTGATGTTTCTGTTATCACCAGACCCTGTCTTGAGGACATATTTTGCCATGTGTTACTCCATCTGTCCTCAGTATCAAGTAGCACAGGGCAGTGGAATCATATGGGCACCACCATTGACTTTTTGGGCATTGTACATTGATTGCATTAGATGGGAGTGATTGGCCAGTTAATCATAGCTTTATAAGATAAGGCAGATTGGGAGAAATATTATTTGTAAGAGAGACAGCAAAATACCTGTGGTATTAGAGTAGATATTGGGTATTGATTTTTCTTAAATCTGCCAGGGTTGTGATACAATAAACATGGTCCTCACATTATAAAGTAAGCTTGTTTTCATGTTTTAAAATAATGAATTTATCAATTTTGAAGTCCTCAGTCCTTCTGCTTTGAAAGAGAACATGACACCTTGGCATCATAACCTTTCAAAAGTGGGGTACCAAGTTGCTAGCCGCTGTTGCTTTAGTTGGGATATGATGGGGTGGGGTGGACCTCTGCCCTCTTTACTCACCCAGTATTGTTCTGAGTTAATAGTCTCCTCTTTATGATGTAAATTATCCCAGGAAGGGTAAATCTGTGGGTCTTTTAGACCTTTGGGTAAGTAATTTAACCAGTCAGCCATATTGCCCCGGGGAAGGGAATCTGGGCTTGGAGAAGTAGGGGCCTGAAGGTGACCATTGTGCAGGTTGCAGGGGAAGTAGGAATTCAGGAGACAGGGGAGGAGGTGAAGAGTAGGGAGTGGGAGGAGGGTTTCCAAACCAAAAAAAGGGGCAGCAGGCAGTCAGTGGATGAGTATCTGAGGCTTAACTCGGAGGAAAAAGTTAACAGAGAAAATCTGGTAAGAAGAAATCGCAACAGAATTTTAATTAAAGACCCCACCCAGCTCACTGTGCTGGGAAGCAGCACAGCGAGTGGTGCCTTGGGCTTCAGTTTCCTCATATTTGTTCCTAATCCACTGTTGGGTCCCTTAATCTCCTGCAGGACCATCATTTCCTTGTGACTACTTTACGTGAGGGTTCAATCTCTTTACCTTAGGTTTTCAAAAGGAAGCAGACTCTTTGTTGTCAGTGACAAAACTCAGCACCATCAGTGATTCTAAAAACACAAGGAAAGCTCGGGAGATATTGTTGAGACTGGCTGAAGAGACCAATATTTTCCCAACCAGTTGGGAGCTTTCGGAGAGATATCTCTTTGTTGTGGTAAGTGGATGTCTTGGTCCACCTGCTCTGATTTTGCTTTAAAGTTTTTCTTCTCTATTAGTCCATATTCTCAGCATTCTCACACCACCAGCTCCACCATGGTGTGAGATATGGCAGATGATGCTGGCATCTTATGCATTGGTACCCAGTGGCCAGCACATCATAATCACTTGGAGGGCTTTAAAAATTCAGGTTTCTGGATTGCACTTAGACCAGCTGAGACTTGCATTGTGACTCAAGAATCTATCTGTATTTTTCAGCCAATTTTGCTGTGCAGTCAGCTCTTTGAACCATTTTTAGGTCAAAGAGATGTGAGAAATATTTTTTATATAACCTAAGATTGAAAAATGATTTGAAAGGACTCTAAGAACAGTGGAATGTTTCTTGGATAATGTAAGTAAGGGCTAAGGAGTGTCTCTCAATTTGTTGGGAAAAATTTAATAAATGTTTTACTCACTCATCATTATTTCTAGGGTGGATATTGTGGTTTTTAGATTGGTTTTCCCACCAACATGGCTTGGTTCCCATCTTGACAACATTTGTATTCTTAATTTCTTGGCAGGACCGTCTCATTGCACTCGATGCTGCGGAAGAATTCTTTAAAATTGCCAGTCAAACTTACCCCAAGAAGCCTGGGGTCCCATGCCAGGCAGATGGCCAGAAAGAACTGCACTACCTTCCCTTTCCGAGTCCCTAAGGGAGAGGCTACGAGGCAGAATGGGATTTCTTCCACTGGAACTCAACAGCCTACCAAAGTTGGACAGATGCGTGTAAAAGAGAATGAGCAAGAAGAGGGCTAGCTAAGAGAAAAAGGATTCTGAGTCCTACAAAAATCTAAGCGTTTGGATATCTGGCCATCATGAGGACTTGACTATATGATAGTTGAGGCTGCGTTGAAACGCCCTGGTGATCTTGCATCAGAGAGTTGGCCAGTGGGATATTTCATCATGGGTGATTGATTAGATTCCAAGAACCCATTGCCCCCATTTTGGTTTTGGTTGTACAATAAGCTCTAGCCACTAATCCTATTGGGAGAATAGGATGTTCTAGTTAATAAAATAAGATTAATAGAGCTATCATTGAGCCCAAATATGGATTACCAATTTTTAAATAATTGTTATATAATATAGGCTAACACCAAAATAATACCAGGCGTGACAAGACCTTTCTTTGATTTGGAAGCACCTACAGAACCTTGGAGGTGTTTGAGGCATCGTTTTGAGATTATTCAGAAGTTTAGATGTACCAAATAAGAGAACTATCTAGGAGTGCTGATCAGAAGTGAATCCTAAATAGAATGCTCGCAAGCAGAACTTCCTGCAGCTACATGTGAAAAGCTGCGTCTTCAGCTGTGCTACAAGCATCTTGAATTCTCAACGTTATTGATATCTGGTTACCTCATTTTTACATAGTGTCCAGCTCAAGTCCACAAGCCCTGGATATTTTATCTGGGATAGCATCTATTTGACCTTTACTGTCTTGTCTTCTCTTTAACCTGTTTCCGGCTTATTGACTGAGAGTTGCACCTGCCCAGGGACCTCTCATGCAGCGCGGCCTCAGCTCCAGGACCCAGAGTGGGCGCGGAGAGCCTGTGGTCACAGTGCACGGGGGTCAGTGCTCACCCTGCCAGCCTGGGGCTGAGCCCCGCGAGCCACCAGCAGCAGCAGTAGCAACTCTGCAGGCAGTGTTGCATTGAAGAAGGTCATCACTGGACGTTCTTCCATCCTGAAGATGATTTTCAAAGTGGAGCAATTCTGTCAATACAGTTTGCTTCTACCCACAGATTGAGCAGTCCAGTTTCAAAAGTTAATTGCCACCTAAGCAAGGAGCTTGCCATGAAATCAGGGTTCATTTTATTGAAAAGACTTTCAGAGCGTGTCGGATTTATCAGTAGACTGCTGAGAACAATGGCAATATTTTTACTTTTACAGATTTTACTTTTCTGACTTCAAGTTAAAAACTAACTTGTATTTAGTCTGTGCAGGGGATTGTGACTTGAAAATTTCCCTACCCTGATTAGCTCTTTTGGTAGTGAACACAATGTTTAAAATATTTGTTAGAGGAGATACATGTTCTCCGTTTATGAATGCTTTGCAGACCAATTTAACTCACATGTTTCAGGAATATTCTTCCTAGTTTAATAAGTAAACTAAAAGTTTTATTTTTTAAAATAAAAAATACATTTTTATTTTGTTGTATTTAGTACTTAATACCTCTCTCATGTTGTTTAAAATTAGCCTGCAAATATTTTCCCTCACCTCTATAGGCTCTTGCAAGATAAACATACAAAGAGTGAGACAAACAAAAACAAACAATAAATTAAACCAAAAAAAAAAAAAACTTTGAAAATCATATTGTTTTCATCTTTGTCCTTGGAATTTGTATTTTGTCTTTCTGCCTTTTTTTGGTGTCAAAATAGATGAGATTGTTTGCATCTATGGAGAATACATTGTAACCATAGTCTATTTTTGGTAATGAATAAGTAAGGATAAAATTGTCTCTATGATTATAAAAACTCATGGAATTATCCAGGAAATTTTCCTTGCAAAGAATTAAAAGGTTTCTGTATTTACTTTTCAGCTGAATGTGTGTCATATTTCTGAGAATTAAGAAGGAACAGATATTCTTTCCATAATTCCTTTAAATTAAAGGGTAAAGAGGCTGAGAGACAGATGGGCTTAAGGACCTCCCATTATTCTAAAGCCAGTCAAGGGGCAGATCTGTGCTCAAGTCCATTGAGGAGTACATGAGAGGGGCTTGAGGGTGACTGAAATGACCACTTCAGAAGTCACAAGGTACTCAGCACAACCAGGATCCAAAGGTTCATGTGTGTATGCAGGGCAGTTTCAGGTGGTAGATGGATGAAAATTTTTATATTAATAGTTACTTATTTTAATGTGCACCAGGGGGAAAACCCTATAGTTAGCAGATAAAACACCTGATTTCCTATTCCATGAATATAATTACAACAAATAATAAAGTATTTATGTTTTCTTAAAGGAGGCCCCAGGAAGGCACAGTGGACACACTGACCAAAGTGATGAAGAATGCTTTGGTGAGGAGTCACCAGCATCACTGAAAACTCAGTAGTATCCCTGTAGGCCAGAGGCTGTTCCAGAAGTGGGCTCACGGGTAGCAATGGGGATGGAAGAATAGGGGCCCAGTGGCAATGCTTCACTGTCAGAAGACAAGTGGACACAATTATCATAACGAATGGCCAGATCTGAGAGGTACCTGCAGAGAGATTTGGAGATGGTTGATGGATCATGGCATCCCTAGGGGCAAAATAGATGGGTAGCCAATAAGAGTATTACTCAAGCTGTACCATTGAAAGATCTCAAGGATGGATGATCAGGAGATAGGTAGGACACAGCCACAGCCACATAATAAATAGTTACGATCTCTTGCCAAGTTTCCAGACCTTGGCTGTTTTCTAGACCCAGACACTACTGACTAAAGGAAAGACTAGATCCCCAAGAAAGAAGACTTTGAAACACCACTGCAAGTGTATATGGCACTGCTTCCCCTAGTCCTGCCTCTGAAGGACCTATGGTCATTTACTGAGATAACTGTACACTGGGGAAGGGAGTATACACAAACACTCTGAGGACATGGGACACGAGATCCAAGTTGACATTGATAGCCAAGGACAAGAGTATCATTACAGTGTGCCATTAAGAAGGAGGGTACATGGAATTCAAATAATAAATGGAGTCCTACCCCCGTTCTAACTCACAGTAGGTCCATTGAGTTCATGGATCTACCCAGTGGTCACCTTCCCAGTTACGGAATAGATTATTGGGCTGAGCATACTTGGGACTTGGCAGAACCAACATTCATTTTTTTGGCCTGTGGGTTAAAAACCATCTTAATGAGAAAGCTAAGTGAAAGGCTCTGAAACTGCATCACCCCCTGGTCAAGATAGTAAACCAAAATCAATATTGCATTCCAGAAAGATGACAGAGATTAGTACCCTTAAAGACCTAAAGGATGCAGGAGTGTTGGTCCTGATTATAATTCCATTTAATTCGCCACTCTGGCCCTAAGACTAGATGGACACTGGAGAATGAAAGTGAATTATTGAAAATTCAACCAAGCAGTAGCCCTAATTGCAGCTGCTGAGCTAGAGGTGGGATCTTTGTGAGAATAAAGTAACAAGTCTCAGCTACAATGTGGCTATTGATCTGGCAAATGCTTCTTTCCATACCCATCAGAAAGGTAGGTCAGAAAGTGTTTGCATTCACTTGAGATGGACAACAGTATACATTTATGGTATTGCTCCAGAGCTATCTAAATTCTCCTGCCGTCTGTTATAATATAGCCCCAAAGGATCTGGACCATCTGGGCTCTGCAGAATATCACATTGGTTACTATATCGGTAACATTAGATCCGATGAGTACCAAGTGGCAAATGCATTGGAGACCTTAAGGAAAGACATGCACTTCAAAGGATGAGAGAAATTCTACAGAGTCTCAGGGGCCTGTCACTTCGGTGAAGTTTTCAGGGGTCCATTGGTCTGTGGCATGCTGAAACATCCCCTCAAAGGAAAGGTTGACTTATTTCATCTTACGCCTCCCACCTCTACGGAGCCAGCAGAATGCTTGGTAGGCTTCTTTATGTTGTCACCTAGAAATACTGCTCCATCCCATTTAACTGGGTGACATGAAAAGCTGCCAGCTCTGAATGAGGTCCAGGGCAGGAAAGGGCTCCAAAGCAGGTCCAGGCTATGGCTAAGTGGCTTGACACTTGTATCATAGGACCCTGCAGACCCCTTAGTATTAAAAGTCAGTGATAAGAAAAGCTGCAAGTGGAATTTATGGAAAACTCAATAGGAGAATGACAGCACAGACTCCTTGGGTTCTGGAGTAAGGCCATGCCATTTGCAAGGGATAATTACACATTACTTGAAAAACTGCTTATCGTGAGTTGGGTTTTTGTCAGACTCACGAAGGCATGAGTGCAAAGTCTAGCAACAATCTACTTTTTCCCTGTTATTTTTAATATAAACTATTAATTTTAGAATAGCTTTAGATTTACAGAAAAGTTCCAAAGGTTGTACAGAGCATTCCCATATGCCTCATATCAAGTTTCTATTATTAACATCAAACCGTAGAATGGTACATTTGTCACATCTAATGAACCACTATTGATGCATTATTATTAACTAAAGTCCATAGTTTATTCCAATACCTTAGTTTTTACCTAATGTCTTCTTCTGTTGCAGGATCCCGTCCGGGTCACTGTATTGCATATAGTCATCATGTTCTCTTAGGCTCCTCTTGGCTGTGATAGTTTCTCAGACTTTCCTTGCTTTTGAGGACCTTGACAGTTTCGAGGAGTACTGTTAGGGAATCTAGAAGAGAGATGACAAGTATTACTGTGGCCTTGAGACCAGCTGTAGCAGTGGGGCTGCAAGTTGTTCAGTTAGCCTTTCCTCAGGAAAAGAAATGCCCCAGACTCCCGGAGGATCCTCTCCCAGGACATGCCATAAAAAGCAAGTGGATCCAAGCTTGGTGTCTGAGATCTCAGCCGGGTCTCTCTGTAGGAATTGACATCAACCAGTGAGAGCTGCCTTGTCCAAGGCCGCTCCCCTGTTAGGTGCATCCTGCCTCTACTGACTAGTTAGTCGCTGCAGGGCTAGGAAGAGCTATCCTAGCTCTAGAGCTCCCCATTAGATTGACTGAGGCCTTTATTGTGACGACATCTCAGTACAATTGTCCCAACCCTGCCTTTCCTCTCTCCTCCGTAGGTATTTACTCATAAACTTCTTGCACGCCAATCTCCATGTCAGAGTCTTTTTTTCAGGGGACCCCATCGTGACAGTATCTTGAGTCAACAGTAAAATACACAAGTCTGCAATTGTAGCTAACACATTCATAGTGATTCTCCATTAGCTTTAGTATAACTAGGCTGGAGCATTTATCTATTGAAATACATATTATTTCATCATGAGTCATTAAAATATATTAAATATGTATTTATCTTGGGTATTTGGGCATTATTTTTAAAAATGTTAATTAGGTAGTTGTTGTTATTTGTAAATTCGTTTAACATAAGTGGTTAAATCGTTTTTAAAGATCATCAGGAAAGTTAACTTTCCTTTAGCTAAGAAATTAAAGTCAGTAACTTCTGGAAGAGGACCGCATTGACAGCAGCAGAAACTAGTTTCTGTGGTTACTCGCCAATGATCAAAGAGGGATCGTGGCACAAAGATGACTTGTTTTCCGTTGGAGTAATGCATTTATCCATTCTCTCAGATCACTTTCTATTACTAACATCACAAGAAATCTGTTTGAATTTGATTAAGTTGCATTGAAAGGAGTATACTCATAATCTCCAAATCACTACTGTGTACAGAGTGAAAAGGGCCAGCCACTTTGAACTTTTCTTTTACAATGTTTCAAAGAGTGTTATTATTAGCTTCCAGAGTATTAGTCTATATTTTGCTTTGACAGACTACAAATGGACATATGGCATTTCAATTTTCATCTCCCTTAGCTTATGGGTTTAGAAACCTGGGCTGTGGAGAACTGAGTCAGGGAACCAAGTCTTAACTGATTCTCATCCTTTAATCATTTAGTAACTAAATGGGATCTATCTGATTTTGCTACTCGTCTATATTCTAAGTGTTTAGTGAGATTAAATTTAGAAAGAACAGTATTTTGTATATATGTATATATATTTCTATATTATATATTATAAAAAGAACAAAAGTAAAATTATGAGATTTATAAGAGCTAAATAAAGCACAGACCAATCAATCAGTGCTCTTTCAAAAACCAGCAGCTGTAGTTTTTAGGTAGCAATTTACTTTAAAAATTCTTCCGCATTAGTAGTGTGAAATGTATAAGTAAAGTTGATCATATATCCTAGAGACGTGTATTTAGCATTTGAAGTATCCTAATCAGGAACCTACTTTCCAAGATGGTTGTTTAATCATTTCAATCATCTTTATCAAAATGTACACCAGAAAATTCATTAAGTTGCGTAAAGTGTGTTAGGAATGATTTTCCATTTATGAAATGAGTAGTAGTCAGGGTAAGTGGTTAGCTAGAAAGAATGACTTGCCTCCATCATCTTTGCAGGATGAAGGTGTTAAGAATCTCTTATAACCAGCCGTGCTGAAGGGCTAGAGCACCTTTGCCTGCCTGCTTCAAAGACCTGACACCAAGTTGTCTGATTTGGTTGTCAAAAAACACTGTTGTGTCTGCCTAAGAATGAAACTTTGACTCGTTTCTTTCAAACGTTTATTTCAAATTGTGGGTCCTGAGAAAAGAAAGAGGGGGACTTCTTTGGGATTACAGGAAGCAGATGCATAATTCCTGGTTAATGAGTGTTGTATGTTTAGAAGAATTTGGGCTAAGATTTGCTTTCACTTGGTTGCAAGATTGTGGGAGACGAGACCTATGGCCTTCACCTTCTTCTTGTAATTGCTGGAGATCACTGATATTTACTAAAAGCCTGGGCATCTGCTGAAAGGTCGCAGTGACTTAGGTCAACTACTACCTCTTTTAAAAATATAAAAGTAATGCAGAAAATTTTAAAATAGTAAAAAAACAACCATAATACTAGAATTGTATTATAATCATAACATTTTGGGAGGGTTCACTTTTTATGTGCCTATTTGCTATTTCTATGTACAATTTTCTATCCTGATTATTAAATTTAGGTCAGGGTTCATGAGCTCAAATGCCTCCAAGAGTAACTGGGTAGGGACTGTGGACCAAAGAGAGTTGTGTCCCTTACTCTAAAGGGAACAGTTACAGCCTCTCGCCTTCTGAGATGGCCCACACTCTGTGCAGTGTGTTTCTCTGAATAAATCCACTTCTTACCTAAAAAAAAAAAAAAAAGGGAACAATTATTACTTAGCTCCAAATGATTGTTGTCATGCAAAAGGGCTCAGTTCTGCCAGTTATTCTGATTTTTTGGCAAGAGCCAAACAAACAGGATTTTTATGTAAATTTTATCCATTTAAAAATACTGGTTGCTAAATTTAAAATGTAAAAATAATTGTGTTAGCCAAAGGTATATATACATATATGAAAGGACAGTTTACCACATTTCACAGATCATAAACATTTTCTGTTAGTAAGTACCCTCTGGAAGCATCATTTTTACAAAGCTGCATGTTAAATCGAGTAGATGTAACAACTTTTACAATCTTTCATCTATTTTTGGACATTTAGGGGTTGTTTCCAATTTTTCTCTGCAATGAACATCTTCATGCACATTGCTTTGTCCTGTGTTCTTAGTGGAATTACAGAATCAAAACATGAATATCTAAATCATACTTTATGTACATCATGAAATATTTCCAAAAGGTTTGTACCAATTTATGCTCTTTCTAGCAATGATGTATGAGAATATAGTTTCACCATATCTTTGTCATCATTCAGGGATATACCAGGAAAAAATTGGCAAAGAAAGAAAAATGGTACCTCCTTGTTGAGTTAATTTGCATGTCTGTTTATTAGTTAGGGTGAGCATTATTCCGTATGCTTGTTTACCACTTTTATTTCTTTTGTGACTGGTCTATTTGTTTCCTTTGTCCTTTGTCTATGGGGAGAACTCTTACTTTGAAATTGTAACTATGTCAATCTATAAAGCAACCAGGTATAAATAAACATCAACACCTGCTTCATGTTTAAAACATTTGTTTCATGGGGCTTTTCTTTTCTCTACTTGTCAGCTTTCATTCTGGGGGCTTTCACTGTCTCACATGGCAGCATCCACAATAGTGGCAAAATGAATTGAAAGGCATCTTTAAATAGGCTTTGATACTGGCTTTGATACTGGCTCTCTTTAATTCATTTTGTGGGATATAATTCTCAAGGATTAAGATTGCTGAAGTTTTACACCTATATTTTATGATTTTTTTCTGAATTATTAGTTACAAATTATTTTGAATTTATAAATACAATCTTAATGTTGTGTTATTAGGTGTAAGACTAACTCCTGGCTTTGAGATTCCATACTCAAAATTCCAGAGCTCAGAGGGGTCTTTAAAGTCATCCATTCCAAACTGCTAATTTTGCTAATGTGAAATTGAGTCCAGATTACTTCTCCAAAGCCACACAGCTAGCAAGTAACCGCACCACCATCTACCACCTGGGCCTCTGATCTCTGGTTTAATTTTCTTTCTGTTTCACCATGCTGCCTTCCTCTCCTGCTGCGTGTATTGCTACATTTTGCAATATAATTTGATCCTGATATATCTGAATTCAACTAATGAATGACTGCATTTCTGTATATTCACATCAGAAATCCATTACAGAAAATATTTTGCTCTTTCAAGCCTGATGAAAAATTTTCATAGAGCCATGGAAAACCTTTATAAATATTGGTTTTGTTACTCGTTTACTCCAAGAGATTATGGTGGTAACAGTAGGAGCCAAGAAGTAAGAAAAATTATTTCTTTTTCTTTTTTTTTTATTGGAGTAAAATTGCTTTACAAAAGAAGACATACAGAAGGCCAAAGGCACATGAAAAGATGCTCAACATCACCAATTATTAGAGAAATGCAAATCAAAACTACAATGAAGTATCACCTCACACCGGTCAGAATGGCCATCATCAAAAAATCTACAAACAATAAATGTTGGAGAGGGTGTGGAAAAAAGGGAACCCTCTTGCACTGTTGGTGGGAATGTAAATTGATACAGCCACTGTGGAAAACAGTCCAGAGGTTCCTTCAAAAACTAAACATAGAACTATCATATGACCCAGCAATCCCACTACTGGGCGTATACCCTGAGAAAACCATAATTCAAAAGGACACATGTACCACAGTGTTCATTGCAGCACTATTTACAATAGCCAGGACATGGAAACAACCTAAATGTCCAATGATAGATGAATGGATAAAGATGTGGTACATATATACAATGGAATATTACTCAGCCATAAAAAGGAATGAAATTGGGTCATTTGTAAAGAAGTAAGAAAAATTAAGTCACCAAATGTTTTCCTTTATTAATGATAGAAGCACAAAAATGCAGTCCAGATATTTTATTAGAGGTAACACTATTAGCATCATTATTGCAGAGGTTCAGATTCAATTTGGGGGCAAAACACTGAACTAGTGATTTCTATCCAAAGGCATTTGGTGTTAATAAAATACACACAACAAAGGAATTACCTGCTTTGTTCTAGAAGCTGAACATTTACTCTTGGATATCCTGAATATCCCTGTCTGTTGAAGAGTCTGCATCTTTCTTTATGGCAGCCAAGAAGGTGGCCTAAAGGGTCTTGCCTTTCAAATGTAGCAGGGATCTTAGATTAGGCCTAAACTAGTAGTTTTCACACTTGAGGGTACGAAGGTACCTGAGTTCCACTCATGATAGTATGATTCTGTAGGATTAACATGGAAACTAGGAATATTCATTTTAATAGAATTTTAATTTTAGAATTGTTTCAGATTTATAGAAAAATTGTAAAGATAGTGCAGAAAGTTTCCATATACCCCACTCCCAGTTTCCTATTTTGTTAACATCTGACATGAGTATGGTACATTTGTCACATCTAGTGAATCAATACTGATACATTGTTATCAACTAAAGTCCATACTTTATTCACATTTCCTTTATTTTTACCTAATGCTCCAGCTGTGAGTCATAGAGAACCCCACACATAAGGTCTTATTTGTCTTACTCAACAAGAAGTCTGGGGAGGGGCAGTCCGTGGATCAACTGTGTAGTCTGTGGCTTACTTCCTGCTCCTCATCCTTAACTTGTGACTTTAATCCTCATGGCTCCAAGAGGGCTGCTACCTCCAGACTTAACATCTATATCCAGGGAAGGAGAAGGTACAAGAACAAAGGAACAAAGGGCATGTTAGCTGTACCTGTCACTCTGAAAAAGAGTTCTGCTTATAAAATACGATTGTCCAGAACTGGGTCACTGGGTCAGCCATGAATACAAGGGGGTCTGAGGAGGCGAGTAATTTTAACTGGGCACCTTGAACAAAAGTAGAATCCTGTGAGTTAGCAAGAAGGGGAGTACGGCTATTAACTGGGCGATCAGCAGTACCTGTTTCAGGAAAGCTGCCACCAAAAATGTGTTTATATTCTGCAAATAGTTCATGCCTTTTCTTCATCCTTCCTTTCTATTCTTTCATAGCAAAGTGATCTTCTAAAAATGCAAATAGGTTCATGTCCTCTCCTGCTTAAAGCAATATCCTTTGGGAAAAGTTCAAAATCTTAAACATGCTTGTCTCTGCAGCTTCACTCTGCAAGCCGGCTGCAATGGCCTCCTTCTAGTAGCGTAAACCCTTTTGCTCGCTCTTCCCACTTCTCAGTCTGCGCATGTGGTGTTCTTTATTTGGAACACTCTCCAGCTGCCTGCACTCTGTCTCCCTCTTAGCTTGTCTGCTCCTACCTTCCATTCATTCTTCAGATCTTCATGTTTCAGTTCAATACAACTTCATCAACGAAGCCTTCCCCAAGACCACAGATTAGCTTAGACCCTCTGTAAAACACATCATCTTAGAGCAGCATGCACTTTTCTTCCATAGGTTTTGGGGTTTTTTTAAGCTTTTTTTGATGTGGACCATTTTTAAAGTCTTTATTGAATTTGTTACAATATTGCTTCTGTTTTATGTTTTTGGTTTTTTGGCCATGAGGCATGCGGGCTCTTAGCTCCACCACCAGGAATCGAATCAGCACCCCTTGCATTGGAAGGCAACGTCTTAACCACTGGACCGCCAGGGAAGTCCCTATTCCATGGTTCTTAACACAGCCATCATCTTGAATTTGGCTATGTGATTATTAGATTAATGGTTGCCTACTCCATAAACTGCTAACTCCATGAAGCTGGTAGGCACCGCATCTACCTTTGCTCATTGCTCTATTCCTGTGCCTAGTAGAGTGGCTGGTGTATGGAAGATATGAAGTAATATTGGTTGAGAGAATGAACGAAGCAAGGCTGTATCCTGAGGGAGGAGAGTCAAGAGGCAGACTTTGTTTCAAGGATAAAGGACCAATGATGGAGGGGAGGCATTCTGAACTTCGCTCTGTTTGCCACTGACATTTTCCTTCTTCTTTCCCACTCTGGGATCATACTTGAATTTTAAAGTGAGGAGATTCAAAAAGAATAGGAGGGCTTCCCTGGTGGCGCAGTGGTTGAAAATCAGCCTGCCAATGCAGGGGACACGGGTTCGAGCCCTGGTCTGGGAAGATCCCACATGCCGCGGAGCAGCTGGGCCCGTGAGCCACAAATACTGAGCCTGCGTGTCTGGAGCCTGTGCTCCGCAACAAGAGAGGCTGCAATAGTGAGAGGCCCGGGCACCGCGATGAAGAGTGGCCCCTGCTCACCGCAACTAGAGAAAGCCCTCACACAGAAACGAAGACCCAACACAGCCGAAATAAATAAAGAAAGAAAGAAAGAAAGAAGAGGAAAAGACTAAACAAGCTATTTTCTGTGTCCCCCGTGAGACACTGGGAGATGCTTGCAGTGTTGGCAGCAGTGGCATTGACAGCTCATGAGAACGAGCTCTCTATGCAAGGTTGGTGCCTTCTACCGCAATGGCCATAGTCTTAGCCTGTCGGTTGTGGCTTCTGCAGAGGCGGAGGGGGTGGGGAGAGCTTCAATTTCACCACAAAGATTGGTGACACCATAGGTGGCCAAGGGGACAATCACATCTTAAGGGTTAAAAGCACAGGCTTTGACATTCAGATCTCAGCTCTGTCACTAACAAGGTACATGACCTTGGACAAGTTACTGAAGTGCTTTAATCCTCAATTTTCTCTACAGAAAGTGGGTAAAATGCTTGTTATGGAGTTTCAGTGAGCTCATGCAGGGTAAGTGATCAACACAGGCAACATCTACTAATGTCCCACTTGTGGTGGCTCTAGCTGTGGATGGGGAACCGGAAGGTTCTGGAAGGCATTTAAAGGTGATGGTGGAATTCCACAGTGAGTTGAAATGAAGGTAGAGAAATTTTGTTTTGTGACTGCTCTTGTAACTTTATAGTAACCTCTAAGCTGACAAGGCCTGAGGAGTATAGTTTCACACATTACGGCAAACCTGAAAGTGATCAAATTTAGATTTTGTCTTTCTTTTCACTGCACAGGTCTCTAGAAGGGCCAGCAAGTCTTCACAAGATTGCAGCAGCAGCAGGGAAATTACCAACTCTCCTAAGATTTTTGTTGATCCTGGGCAGGAAGCAGACTAGGAATTTTGAGGAGGATATAGCAGAGTAGTTGAGAGCACGCACTCTGGAGTTGGATTCTTGGGCTCTAAACTGAGTCCAAGTGTGTGAAGCTGGGGAAGTTATGCAAATTTTGGTTTCCTCACCTGTTAAATAGGAGAAGTAAGACTATCTAATTCATAGGGATTTTTTGCAAGAATTGTACAATTAATTCATATAAGGCAGTGGTTCTCAATGCGGAGAGGGGAAATTTTGTCCCCCAGGGAATATTTGGCTATGTCTGGAGACATTTTTTGTTGTCCTAATTAGAGAATGTGCATTTGACATCTAATGGATAAGACGCCAGGGATGCCGCTAAACTTCCTGCAATGCACAGGACAACCTGCACAGCAAAGAACTGTCCAAAATGGCAATTGTGCTGAGGTTGAGAAATCCTAAGATAAGGTATTGAGAAGAAATCCTGTCTTGTAGAAATTACTCAGTGTCAACGCTCATTAATAAACTTTGAGTAGAAATGACAGTGCATTTGTCACATAGAGCTTACCAAGTGCTCATGCTTGTTTTGACCAAGTGAAAAGGACCAAGAGGAACTTTTCTCATTTTATTTTCTGATGAACCCATACACACGACATTTCAGTTGTAAGATATGGCTGTCAGTTTCTTGTTTAGAAGATGTTTTAAATTTCATTATCAAGAAAAATAAATGACTCCCAACCATAAAAAAATGCTGATCTTTTGATTTGGATGGTTTGGAAGATGCTCCAGTATACTTTCTTAGTGAATGAAGAAGTGAATGAATTGATAATTATAGAGAAACTATGTACTCCAAGGTACAAAGTTTTAGGAATATGTCGTAGACAGGCCTGGAGCATGGGTCTGTTAGGGGGATGTTACTCCTGGGAAACTGACCTTGGGACGCTGACCATTGGCTCTCCTTCCAGTAAACTTTCAGAAATTTGCTTGCGTTGTCACTAATTACTGGTTCCTGTGAGAAGACAGGCAGATAGCCCTGGTGGGGGGTTGGGGTGGGGCAGAACAGAAGGGTATGAAAATGTCCCAGAAGGTTGGCAAAGGAGAGTTTCTCGATGGATCTGATGGCATCCTCATCCAAAGATGTGTTGCCATCAGCAAAAGCGTGAGGATGAGGGTAGGGCACCTTCATGGATGTAGAAAGAAAGGGAAGCTTATCTTTCCAACTGATAAAAAAGCTGCCCAGCCTCCTTCATAGTTTTCTGTGTTAAGTAAATTCCATCTTTACCTATATTAAAGTACATTGTAGCCTTTGTGTAGGTCTGCAGGTAACTTTCTATCAATTGTCACCTAGGGAAAATAGATCCAAATTTAAAGGACTTGTGTTGGGAGGATCTAGGGCTCCACAGAAAAGCCCCAGAAGCTGGGGTAGGGGTAGGCCTGGAGTAAGGGGATGTGGAGGGAGTGGCAGAGAGAAGGGTAGGGTTCAGGAAGCCTGAAAACTGGGGATCCCGTTCTTCCACCTAGCCTTGCTTTAAATGGAGCAGCTCTATCTTATCTAGTTTTATTTAAATTTATCTATGCTTTGTAAATTGTCATTCCAAACAATATTTCACTTTTTCCCCTAAAGGGTCCCACTGCTAGTAAAAAAAAAAAAAAAAAAAAAAAAAGTTGAAAATCACTGGCCTCATCACAAGGAAAAAAAATATTTTTTTTCTATTTCTTTAACGTTGTACCTATATGAGATGATAGATGTTTACTAAATCTATCCTGGTAATCATTTCATGATGTATGTAAATCAAATCATTATGCGGTACACCTTAAACTTATATGGTGCTGGATGTCAATTATATCTCAATAAACCTGGAAAAACAAAGAAAACCACTGGCACGTATAGATAAAAAATAGCCCCTTATTTATAGAATGCAATAGGTTAAATCATTCCCCCCAGAATTTGCTAGTCATTGAGGAGTTCAGGATGTCAAGAAAAAGTTAATGCAAAACCAGGATTATTTCCCAAAGTTAACAAGGTCTATTCAATTTACTCCAAGAGAAGGCTGTTAACGAATCACCCCTGGTTCTCACCCCTGGGACTCTCAGACTTACCATCTGGTCTTTGAATGTGGGATAGAGGGGAGGCTGAGGCAGAAGGGATGGACCAACTCCAGAGCTTGAGGTGTGCTCCAAGGCTTCGAGATGTTGAGTGTCTCTGGAATTAGGACGACCTGCGTCCTTTCCCTGTGAACATCTGTAGAAACAGCACTGTAAATGCTCAGGTCTCAATGATCTCAGTTGGTTAAAAGTAACAGATTTGTGTCTTAAATGAACGCATGGATTCTCCTATCTCCGTCCAGAGGCTTTGCAGAAAGAATCTGGTTGAACACTAGATGCCACTGTTGACTCACTCTGCTGTCTGTTACCATCAAGATTTCCCCTGGCCTCTGCGAGGAGAGGCAATTAAAGAAAAAAGAAAAAAAAAATAGCCTGAGTAAATATGCAAAGTTCTGTTAATTTTCCTCTCTTTTAATGACTGGTTTAGAGGTTGTTGTTTTTTTAATAAATTCCAGAGGTTGTCTTTTTCTAGAGAACATTTGACAATTGGCAGAAAATGGAAAGATGAAGAGATATGAATGTCAACTAACTCACACTTGGGGTTGGTAAATAAGATCATTTTTGTATCTAACAGTTTCTGCTGGAAAAGAGACTCCAGTTCCCCTCAAACCTATTTGTTTCTTTATCTACTTCTGTGACATCCCAGATTGTTTCCACCTTTGGCATTTATTTGAATATTATAATCAGATATATGCCTAATGGTTGCCTTTATTACTCAGTAGGCCAGGTTGTGGGTGGCATTATGGACTTTTTTCCCTTCATAGACTTTATTTTTTAGAGCAGCAAATTAGAGCAGAGTGTAGAGAGAGTTCCCGTACAATCCCTCCTCCCCACCGCACACAACCTCCCGCATTATCAATAGCTCCCACCAGAGCGGTACCTTTGTTACCACTGATGAACCTACACTGACATGTCATTATCACCCAAAGTCCATAGTTTACATGAGGGTTCACTCTTGGTGTTGTACAGTTTATGCGTTTGGACAAATTTACAATGACATGGATCCACCATTGCAGTACCATACAGAGTACTTTCACTGCCCTAAAAATCCTCTGTGCTATTCATCCCTCTCTCCTCCCTAAGGACTGGTGACCACTGATCTTTTTTTTTTTAATTTTTTCTTTCTTGATTTATGGCTGCATTGGGTCTTCGTTGCTGCGCGCGGGCTTTCTCTAGTTGCGGCGAGCGGGAGCCACTCCGTTGTGGTGTGTTGGCTTCTCACTGCGGTGGCTTCTCTTGTTGCGGAGCATGGGCTCTAGGCATGCGGGCTTCAGTAGTTGTGGCACACAGGCTCAGGAGTTGTGGCTCTTGAGCTCTAGAGCACAGGCTCAGTAGTTGTGGCTCACAGGCTTAGTTGCTCCGCGGCATGTGGGATCTTCCTGGACCAGGGCTCGAACCCATGTTCCCTGCATTGGCAGGTGGATTCTTAACCACTGCGTCACCAGGAAAGCCCCCCCCCTTTTTTTTTTTTTGTAAGCATGTTCATGTGCTGAATTTGCTGAGGCCCATCGGTCAATGGCAGGCTTCATGGATGTTGGGGGCTGAAGGCTAATGGAAGGCTTAAGTTTTCTAGGCGTTTTTTTTCTTTTTTGCCACCCTTCAAGGTATGCAGGATCTTAATTCCCCAACCAGGGATCGAACTTGTGCCGCCTGCAGTGGAAGCCAGGACTCTTAACTACTGAACCACCGGGGAAGTCCAGCCACTGATCTTTTTACTGCCTCCATGGTTTTGTCTCCATTACTTGTTTTTCACTTAAAAAACCCAAAACTCTTCACTTTAAAAAAAGTTTTACCACAAAAGTAGAAAGACTAGTAAAGCACACCCCGTGAACGATCTCATCACTTTAAAAACTACCAAACTTTACATAATTATCTCCTTAATCTTCCACTTAGGCAGGTTTTACTATCTCCATTTTATAGATAGTGAAATTGAGGATAAGAGAGGCTAGGGAACTGCCCAAATTGATGCAGCTAATTGATGGTACAGTCTGGTTCAAACCCAATTCTATTTCCCAAACGTATTTGTATGACAGTACTCTTCAACTTGATTTCTGCTTGCATGTCTGAATAGCTAATTCTCTTCTGAAGACCAGCCCTGCATATACATTTTCAAAAGCTCTTTACTGTTAAATTTAGTTAAAGATAGATTTATAATAGCTGTGTGTATTGTAAATGTGTATATATTTTTAAGCATTTTATTCTATAAAAAAATTCAAAACAACCAGGATAGACTTGCGATCCCTGGGAAGCTATAAACTGGCACACAATTGGAGGTTGCCAATGTCAAGGACAGTTCAAGGTCCTCTCCAGCTTGCATTTCCAACCTGAAAATACCCCTGTAAGAATTTCCCTAGAGATCTCACTACATTCACAGAACCCAAATATTTTTAAATGAAAGCTGTGCTAATTCTTATTGTCTCCTATCTTCAAAACTACCTATCACTCTTTACTTTTATTAAAATCCCTGATCCCTCCTGTAGCAACCCCAGGCAACCCCACACGCCAACCATGGCAAGTTGGTTTCCCTTCACATAGTGTATAGTCTGGGATGCCATTTAACAAAACTTGCGAGGTCATTTTAGCTTCCTTTCATTATTATTATAATTTTAGCAAACTGAGCACTAAAGGTACATGGGCCAGTTGAGACCAGTTTCAAACTCTCTATGACCTGTTGACGGGTGGTAAAGAGGGTTCTCTCTCAAAAGACAGATTACTAAAAGTCATTTGGAAACATAGAAAATTGCAAACAACATTGGAGAGCTCTTGCTCCACACTAGTCCTCAAAATTCCCTCATTCTTCAGAACAAATGTGACTCAGACTCAGAGACAGCTCTCCCTCTGTACTTTCATAGCAACGTGCTCAGAATGTTTACCGTATTGCATCAAAATACTTGTTTACAAAACTGTTGCTCCCAGAAGGGAATTCCTCTAGGATAGCACCAAATCCTGGTCATCTTTTCACTTCTGTGACTCGATTTTTTTCACAGTGCCTGGCTTACAAAGGTTTTCTCCAACCTTGACTTCATGTCAGAATGTTTTTGGAGTTACAAATGTACAGATCTCTAAAGCTCCCTGAAGACCTCCTGAGTCAGAATCTTGAGACAGTATGGTTCTGCATGGTTTGGCACGATGGAGGGATAAAAAACAGGTACTTGGGCAGTTGTAGATCTGAATCTTCCAGGACATCTGCCCAACTACTTCCTTTCCTCCATCGTTCATTCCTTGCCTCTCATTTAATTGAAGTATGGACAACCTTCCTCATTGCTATCCTCAAACAACCAATGATACAATACTCTATCCTTTTTTTTGCAACAGTAAGAATTTTGGAAGAATATAAGTGAATTGCTAGCCTCTGTGAGTCATAACTTGGGAAAAGTGACTCAGTGACTCTGAGATAGTCAATATTAGAAAACCATCCAACCTTTGTAATGGAGAACCACACCCGTAAGAAAAGTGCTTCTTTAATTCATATTATCTTCACACCAGACAGAACAAATTTATAAGCACCTCTTTAGAATTATGTGAGGGAAATCCCCAAATGTTGAATTCAAACTAGAATAACAAGTGGGGAAATTAATTACGTCATACCCAATATTATGAATTTCAGTTCTGCAAAATGTTATTGATAAGCTCTTTGCTTTGTGTGCTATTGTTATTGTTTTCGTTCAGTAAAATATAAAAAATCATTGTCAGGTTTTTCACAGCTTCACTGGGATCCTATAATCCTATTTCTCCCATCAATTTATTTTTCTGGAGATGTTTTCAGGAATATAGCTCTTTTTCAGTCTCCTTTGCTGGATCCCTTCCTAACTAGTCTCAAAATGTTGGGATTTCTGTGGGCGTTCATTCACTCTTTCATTAGAAACAAATGTTTAATTAATTATAAGTATATTATAAAGAAAACATTAAACCTAGTCTCTAAGAGGGAAGACAAGAGTAGACAAATAAACAAGGTAACTACAAATTACAATAAGAACTGCAAAAATGAACAGGGATGAGATAGAGTGGAACTAGACCCCTCTACATAAGGCAGTCAGGGATGTCTTGTCTGAGAGGACATTTGAGATCTAAAGGCTGAGTGACAGCCAGTCATGCAAAGATTTGAAGGACGACTAGTTCCGTCAGAGGGAACAGCAAGTGCAGAGTCTCTTTGAGCTGTTGTTAGGAGTAAATAAGGTAATGCTGAGCACCGTCCTGGCACAAAGTAACTACTCATAACTGATTTTATTATTATCATGCAGTCACCTCTCAGTGGGCCACCAGTAATATAATATGAATATTCCCCCTGTTTGGTCTGGCTATTACCAAGTCTGCTTAATATCACTTTCTGCATCAATAATACAGGGATAGTAATATATATCTCATAGGTTATTACAAAGACGAAATGAGATAAGAATGGTAAAGGACTTGGCATAAAATATATGATCAATAAATGACAGTTATGACCATTACTTTGTTCTAGTCGTGGGAATATAGCAGTGAGTGGAATGAAGTCTGTGCCTTTGTGGAATCTACCTCATCACTATCATTACTATTACTGCAAATCTGGTCTGGGTTGCTGTGTACAAAGGTGAAAGGAGAGCTAGGCGTGTCTCAGGTGATGGACTATATTTCTACTTTACCTGGAAGAGTGGGTTCACGGCTCTTGGTCTTTTCTCCTCCATAGGAGCAGACAGAAAAAAAAACCTCTAAAGACTTCAGGCTGTTACGATCAGAGCCTATTGACTCTCCCTTGGCCTTTCCCACAGTCCTTGTGAGGGTCCCTCCCGAGTCCCACCGCTCCAAGCTGCTTGCTCACAGACCACGCAGCTGAATTATGCTGTTTGTACGGTTTTAAGTCAGATTGCCTGCAAACCTGGAAATCATTATTGATGGTCTCGACTGTTTACTAATGTGGCAGCAACTGTGATTTGTGCTTTAATATCTTTTTCAAAGCCCATTCACTCTGCAAGTGCAGTTGTAAAGTGCTCAGGCAGATTCCTGAGTAGCAGATGCTAATGGACGCCTGTGCTGGACGTGTCATCAGAAGGTGGCAGCAGAGACACATTGTGCAGGTCCCTACGAAGGGAACCAGACTTCTTCGGCAGGGTTCCTCAGACTAGTCCAGTATCAAAAACTGAATTTGTAAAAAAAAAAAAAAAAAAAAAAAAAAAAACTGAATTTGTTGTTGCTCTTGTGGGTTTTTTTTTTTTTAAACGTAAACATTGCAGATAATCCCACAAACAGGACATTTTAAAGGATCCATTTGGAAAAGTGAACAAGATTATTTGTGGACAGGATCTTCCATCCCCTTCACAGCTGCTCAGTAATTTGCTGCTGATGGACCTAAGGGAGTAGATTAAAGGCAATTAATAAGAAGCAAAGTGATGGTTCTTATCTCACTGGGGTTTTTAATAGGGCATTTTAAGCATATTCAAAGGTTTGTTAAAAATGGAGAACATTATATGTTATATGACTCACAAGAAGAAGATAGATGTGAAAGCTGATTTTGATTACAGGTATTGAGATGCTTGCCTTGGATTGTTTTTGTCCTCTCTCCAAGGGTTATTGGAGCAGAGCCCTACTGCCCTTGCAGGAAAGAACACCCTCTCTAGTCCTTACAGCATCTTTTCCTTGAGAAAATGTCTATTTATGTCACACAATTCACTGCCTGCCCCTTGGTGCCTTGTATGGATTTCCTGGACAGTTTGATGGGAAAGAGGGGAATCTGCAGGCATTTTGAAATCCATGACATGGGTATATTTTCCAGGTTCAGCTCTGCCATATGCCAAACAGGGGTTTTAAAAACAGAACAATAACGTGCACTGCTATGTTGAAGTGGAACGTGGGGGGTGAAAAGGGGGTGCTGTGGAGAACATACGCTTCTGCTGCAGTAAAGGACTGACTCTCCTAGGTGGCGTGCATCTGCACCAGTACTAGCTGCACAGTTTGTGGATTCAGGGTAAAATGAAAATGCAGGGACTCTTATTCAAAATTATTAATAATTTCAAGACGGCAACAGCAGAGGATTCTATCAAGTGCGGGGACTCTTCTGAGCACGGGGGTCTGAGAACCTGCACGGGTTGCACATGCGTGACGCCAGGCGTGTGTGTGTGTGTGCGCGCACGCACGCGCACACACACAGAGGGAGAGAGAGAGGGAGAAGCTTTTTAAAAATTCTGTTTTCACTGCTTAGTCTCTTTAAGGCAGAGTTTCTCAACCTCAGCACTACTGACACACGGATGAGGTCATTCCTGCTCGCGGGGCAGCCATGTGCATTAAGTGTGTTTAGCTGCATCCTCTGTTGTCTACCCTCTAGAAGCCAGTAGCACCTCCCACCCCCAGTTTTGACAATCAAAAATATCTTAAGACATTGCCAAATGTTTCCTTGTGGGGCAAAATCACCCCAGTTGAGAATTACTGCTTTAAGATAAGGTTTTACAACTCATCCAAAGAGAGTTATCTCTCTTTGGCTTATCTAGCTTTTTTCTTGTTTTTCCTTTCTTCTTATCCAAGCATGAAGGAAAATATGAACTGTGCTTTTTGGCCTGTTCCTGGTGGGTGCAGAATACCAAACTTTACTTTCACGCCAGGCTAATCCGACACGGAGACCCCTGGAGAGCTGAAGACACGCCCTGGTTCTGCAGATGCGTAATTTGTCCTGGTTGCCTTAGGTGAATATACATTTCACAGAGTCTGTTCTCTGAGCCCTGAAAATGTATCCTTTAATCTTCAACTCAGAAAACCCCTTGACTCTGGGAGGAGACACCAAAGACCTTCTCGTGACAGGCAGGGAGAGGGCTGTTTGGGTTGCTAATTTGTTTTCACTCCTTAGTCTGTTTTCCCTTCGTGCGGATGTTCCTCTTTAGACCTTGGGTATGAATAATTCCGCATAGCCTGAGGGGAGAAGTGGTAGGCTGGCTGGTAGAGTTGTTTGTACTGTAATGAAACAGAAAGTTTAAAAGCCTAGTGAAACCTGAGTGGTTGGAAAGGAAGGGAGGTCTAGAATGTACTTTGAAAATGACTCATAAAGCATGACAAACTCTGGAAGCTTCTTGGAGGTCGGGGGAATAAATTGCCCACTCACTTTAGAAAGGCATCCCCAACCAGAACACCCCCCCCCCCAAATGTGAAGTCTCAATGCAGAGTGTCCCAATCACTCACGTGCCCTGCGAGATAGCTTTCTTAACCCTGTATTTCATGAATTGTCATCTTGAAAGGCAAACTAAGCAGTGGCATTTTCTGTTTTTTTGGTTTTTAAAAAATATATATATATTTATTTATTTATTTGGCTGTGTCGTCTTAGCTGTGGCTCATGGGATCTTCGTTGAGGCATGCGGGATCTTCTGTCGCAGTGTGCAGGCTTCCCTCTAGTTGTGGCGCGTGGGCTTCTCTCTAGTTGTGGTGTGCAGGTTTTTCTCTCTCTAGTTGTGGTGCGTGGGCTCCAGGGTGCATGGGCACTGTAGTTTGTGGCACATGGGCTCTCTCGTTGAGGCGTGTGAGCTCAATAGTTGTGGTGCGTGGACTTAGCTGCCCTGCAGCATGTGGGATCTTAGTTCCCCGACCAGGGATCAAACCCATGTCCCCTGCATTTGTAGGTGGATTCTTAACCACTGGACCACCAGGGAAGTCCCAGCAGTGGCATTTTCTGGATTGTGAGTAGTAACTTGATAATTAGCCATCTGAAGTACCTGATCTCTGTGTTCAGATAGGTGCTGGTCTGAGATGGTTGGGTTTATTCAAATTTATGCCAAAGAAATAAAGGACCTTAGGCTTAAAAGAATCTAAAACAGAATAAATATATGTATATGTATAACTGAATCGCTTTGCTGTACACCTGAAACTAACACAACATTGTAAATCAACTATACTTCAATATAAAATAAAAATTAAAGAAAAAAACAAGGACCTTAGGCTTGAGTGCTCCACTCAGCCTTTAGTTGTGTGAATTTGCTACAGGCTGGTCGTTTTCTTTATGACAGACACCCTGAAAGTGTACAGGTTTATTAAATGCCACACGGCTGCCTTGTTGTATGACTCTTCATTCACGTGGAGGTGATTCTCTCAAAACTGTGAGCCCTTTGAGGTCTGTGAATCTCCAGCAAATAGAATGATGCCTGCCCTAGAGCGAAGGCTCAATGACTGTTTCCCAGAACTGGTTGAGAGCCATGAAAGAAACAGGATGAAAGAGCAGAGTGGATACACAGAAACCATCTTCATTGGTGGAAAGATAAATTAGCAACATTTCTTTATTTTCCTCATTTTTATTGCGGTCTAGTTGATTTACAATGTTGTGTTAGTTTCAGGTGTACAGCAAAGTGATTCAGCTAAATATATATATTCTTTTTCAGATTCTTTTCCCTTATAAGTTATTACAGCAATATACCTTTTTAACAGGAAAAGAAAGGTAATACAGAGTGGCAGAACAGAGTTTTAGGCCCTTCCTTCCCACCCTCTTTCTTGGAGGTAATTTTTGAAAACTGAAGTTAGTGTAACACACTGAAGTTTGGGTCTCATTAACACTAGCAATAGAAAAGTTAATTTTTTCTGTAGCTGTTATATGCTGAGGAAACTGAAGAATCAGAACATTCTTCTCTCCTCCCTTTAGATGGAACTGGCTGGCTGGGAGCCCATTGTGAAGGGTAAATGACTAAAAATAATGAGGAGACTTTTTAGAGGTAAGTGTGGCAGAGAACAAGGATAGAGACCAGAGAAGGAGGGGCTCGTTGATGCCCACCTGAGGGGGACTCTGGATTCCTCAGTGAGGAAAGTGAAGAACAGTTTTGTACTGTCTTCTGGATTCCTTGTGTTAATGGATAGTTTTCAAAATAGAATATCATCATGAATCTCAGATACAAAATGAACATGGGGTAGTGATGCTATTTAAATAATGAATGAGGGCACCAGTAAGATGTTACAACTGGTTCAAAGGAGAATTCAAAGACCGGGCAATAATGCAGCAATGAATTTACAAGTAGATTCAAAACCGGCTCATTCCACAGTAGGAGAGAATAATCAATTGTATTTTCAGGGAGTAAAATTCGTTTGCATGTCTATGGACAAGAATCATTTGCATTACCATCAGTTATCCACAGCTTATGGAGTTATAAAAATAGCTCTGTCAGTGAAAGGCACAGAGGCCTAGTGAAGTCAGATAACCTGGAAGTGTACACTTCCACAATGCCAAGTTTTCCACTGAAGGCAACCCGTAGTGGTTTGGGACCATTTCAAAGTCTTTTACAATTTTTTTCTCCACCCATATATGTTTGATTATCTAATAATAACATTTTGTTTTGGGAAACAGACTGTACTTTCAGGAAAAGAAGCTGATCAGTAACTTCCTCTTCAAGCTACTGCAAAAATCCAGGATGAAACGTCTGTGGGTAGCCTTTAGGATGAGCGGGAAAGGGTGTTTAACCACAGGGTGTGAGTGGACATACCTCCTCAGAAGAGAGTTACAGCTAAGCTTTAGACCAGGTGTTTTTTGTTTGTTTGTTTTGTTTTGTTTTTAATAATTTTATTTATTTATTTATTTTTGGCTGTGTTGGATCTTTGTTGCTGCGCACAGGCTTTTCTCTAGTTGCGGCGAGCGGGGGCTACTCTTCGTTGTGGTGCACAGGCATCTCATCGCGGTGGCTTCAGAATGTTGTGGAGCACGGGCTCTAGGTGCACGGGCTTCAGTAGTTGTGGCTCGTAGGCTCTAGAGTGCAGGCTCAGTAGTTGTGGCGCACGGGCTTAGTTGCTCCGCGGCATGTGGGATCTTTCCCGGACCAGGGCTCGAACCTGTGTCCCCTGCAATGGCAGGTGGATTCTTAAGCACTGCGCCACCAGGGAAGTCCTAGACCAAATGTTATTAACCTAAGTGTCATCTTATTTAACTTCTGCCTTACCTTGAGCTACATCCTGTGGATACACGAAAGCCTTGAAAGGTTATGACTTACAGCTCCCTCAAGACCAGAAGAGCGTGGCATCACCCTTCCACAGTCCTTTGAGTGCTCATGTGGGGCTGGCTCTTTGCTGGGTCTTAGGGCAAGAAGTGTCATTAGAACAGTCCTTAATGTGATTTGGAGGGTGGGAAGGACTTGGATATGTGGAGGGGGGTGAGGAGGACCGTCTTTGTGAAAGGAGCACTCTGAGAGTAGTGCACTGAAAACCCGATACAGTAATGGTTTTCTGAGGCTACGTGTTCTTTACTTTCACCAGAGCATTCTCACAAAGATAGAAAAAAAAAAAAATACAACGTCTGAAAATTCAGTTCTGACTGGTTTTTGTTGATCTCATAGCTCAGACCAGACGAGGCCATTTGAGGTTGAGTGGTAAAAATAGGAAAGAAATTTATGCTTTTTAAAGATGGAGACATAGATATTGGTGGGGGAAGCAATGCGCCCGAAATGGGCTGGTATTTCTGAGTCATGGAATCATGAATCCTATGAGTAGTCATACACAAGATCAACCTCTAGTCTTGGGGTTGAAAGGTGACCCTTGAGAATTTACCTGTTTATGAAGAATTTAGCACAAGCCATTGCTTTGAATCATAAAGCTCTGTCTGCTTACTCATTTTTCTCCTCTTCCTTCAACAGGCAAACATTGGTGGAGAGCTTTTTCTTCTCTCTTGCCCTTGAATTTTTGAAAATCCATTATGAATAACAATAGTTCACTTAACTCGAGGTCTTAGCACCATGGAACTTGAACACATCAGTCTGAAGAAAAGGGAGGAAGAAGAAACAAACCTTCTTTTAAAAACCATTAAAACTCTTTTGGCACAAAGTGTGGCTAAATTATATCTGTGCATTAGAGATTGTTTAAAAGCCAGATATAATTTGTGGTTATAACTAGTTTTTATAATTTTAGCTTTAATTCAGAATAACTGAGATTTTTGGATTGGCTTGGAATCTTCCTCTTGCTGTTAATTTAAAATATGAAGATGAAACTGTAGGCTTGGTCTCCTTTCTGAGTAAACAAACAGACAAAAATGTGTTTGTGAAACCTGAGAGCATTTGAGGGTTTTTTTTTCCTTATGTGAAGAGTTAGGACAATAAGAAAGTTAAGCCAGAGTGGAGAATCTTCTTACTGCATTGTATCTGAATCAAATCCAACATCTCAAAAAGAAGTTGGCTCTGAAGCATTAACTTAAAACAGTTTGTCAGTGAATTAATAGAACCTAACACCCCAAATTCTCAGCTGAATTAAGTAAATAACCCAGTCAGAGCCCATGGTAGCTACAAATGTCTAGTTTAGATCTCCCAAGTTACTGAGAGAATGATTACCGAATCAGGGAAAAAGAGCAGAGTTTGACACATATAGTGATTTATAAGTCTCTGTTCCTGGAAAAATCAGGCTAAAATCAATTCAGGTTTTACTTGCATTATGCTCTCTTTCATACTGCACGAGGATTCAGGCATAGTCAGTATATCAGATGTGTAAAGACATAAATTCACATCGTGTGCTTGCAAGTATTTCTGCTCCCATAGGTGCATTTTGATGGCACATAACAAGACTGAGGAGGGCAAATGAGGCTGTCTCCTTTTCTTGAGCGATGTCAGAAGCTCAAGTTGAGAAGGAAGAGTGGGTTGTTAAAAGCGTCTTAGCATTCTAAGATTGCTTGGCGCCCAGAGAAAGTGTGAGTTATAGTTTCTGAGAACTGTGCATTTGGATTTACCACACCTACAGGAAAGTTGTAAAGAAAGACGAGTCTTTGTTGTAAAGAAAGACTAGTTGTAAAGAAAGACTGCGACAGAGACACAGAGAAGGTTCTCAATCGCTCAGTGGTCGCTCACTCACAGGTTACCTGGCAATGGCCAGGCCCTCACCTGCCACTTGTTCTCAAGTCCACTGCTGCTTGTAAGAGATGAAAGGCTGGAGTGTTCCCCGGTGGGGTGGAAACATCAATTTTGGCTTGAACTGATAAAACTTTAAGGCTGGAATATCCCTGGATGGCTGTTCCAGAAGAACCAAAGTATCAATCCACTGCTCTATTCTTATGATGAAAAATTTATTTCCACTCAACAACAGTGGCTGCTGTAAAATCACCTTTCCAAGAATAGCTGTTAAGAGGACCTCAGAACTGCCTGAGGTCCCAGGATGTCTGCTGATGGCTGTCTTCTGGTGCCTCCTAGATGGCTCAGGGCATTGGTCCCCAACATTTTTGGCACAAGGGACCAGTTTCATGGAAGACGATTTTTCCACGGACCGGGGGGCAGGGGGAGGGATGGCTTAGGCGGTAATGTGAGTGATGGGGAGCGGCAGATGAAGCTTCGCTTGCTTGCCCACCGCTCACCTCCTGCTGTGCAGCCCGGTTCCTAACAGGCCGTGGACAGGTTGGGGGTTGGGGACCCCTGGCTCAGGGGATCCTGTCTACAGAATTTCCCCTTCTCTTCTGGGGTGTGAGGTTGACTGCTGAGAAGATGTCAGATTAGGGGGACTCCTGAGGGAAGATAGCAGTTATTCTGAGACAGAAATGGGAGGTCTGGACTTGTCCTGGTGCCGTAAACTAGCAACTGAGTGTTGGGAATAGAGAGCTTGAGGGGATAGCTGAAATGATGGAGTAATATTGACTTGAGCGTTATTGACCTTAAGATGCCTCCTTCTACCTGCTATAAAGACAGACTGGACTGTGGCTGGTGAAAGTTATTGCTTACATTCCGAGACCCAGAACCTGGAAGATGGAAACGTATTTCACGGAGCAATGAGATTGTCCCTAGAAACATCTCCCACGTATAGCTGATGACCATTGTATGACCAAGGAGACACGAATATGAACTAATGAGACTGGCTCTTTGTCTGGATTAATTTGTGCCTTCTTTATAGGAACACTTCATTTAAAAGTTCTGAAGACAGTGAAACTCAAAACCAGTGGGAAGCAACAGAAAATTCTCTTTCATCCTAGATCCGTGGCTGATACGCCTCAGTTCAGAGTTGGCCCACGCATGTCTTTCAAATCTTACAGCAACTCTTCACACTTAACTGAAAATGTCTAAATTACATTTTTTTTAAATTATTTTTTATTTAGTTTGGCTGCGCCAGGTCTTAGCTGTGGCACGCGGGATCTTTTTTAGTTGCAGCCTGAGGACTCTAAGTTGCGGCATGCATGCGGGACGTAATTCCCTGACCAGGGATCGAAACCAGGCCCCATGCATTGGGAGTGCGTAGTCTTACCCACTGGACCACCAGGGAAGTCCCCTAAATTACATTTTAAAATGTTTAATTTATAGTCATTTTTAACACTTAATTGGGAAAAAAGATGTTCAAATTAATCCAAGCTTTAAAAAATTTCTTTTTGTTTAAAAATTTAAAAAAACAGTTTAATGCTTGCTTTAATGCTTGCACAAACAAAAATTTTAACTCAGCACATAGAAATCTAGAGGGAAAGAAAGTTTTCTTCCCACCGCAGGTCTACAGTCCCCTCCCCAAAACAAGCGCTAAGAGAATATTCTGGTACAAGCAGCCAGGGACAGTCTTTTCAAGTCCAAATGTGTGTCTGTTTATAGGTCTATAGTCTTTTCAAATGCAAGTTTGTGTGTGTGTGTGTGTGCCCTACCTTCACAAACATTAGCACATTATACACGTTGTTCTGCATATCCCTTTTTTTGCATATCATATCTTGGAGATCATTTCCTGTGATATTAAGCTGCCTCGTTTTTTAAATGCTAAGTGCAGTTTAAGTGCAGTTGATTTTGTCTTGTAGAAGTGGTTTGAATTCTATTTGATTCTAATTGGATTGCATGCATGTCCTGAGGCCCACTACTGGAAACAAGAGGACATAGTTCTTTCTTCTAGGTAGCTTGAATTGTTTAACAATTAAAAGGAAAAAAAAGACCCAGAAACATATTTAGTAAGTTGCTTTAAATACTTTGTGGATAAGAATGTGTATCTGGGTATATCTCCTCTTGGCATACAAATCAGCATATGCTTGTTTGGCTGAGATCTGGATAGAATCAGAGCATAGTAAAAATAAAGGAAAAGACCAACAGTGAAATGAGGCTGTCTTTTTGGTGGGCAATTTCAAGGGAGTGAGCAGCAGATAGGAATTGAGCAATGGGAAGAGTGTGGTTGGCTTTTCAGGAATCTGGCTGTGATAGGAAAGGAGACAGAGGGAGGAGCTCAGAGAGGCTGGACTTCCAAGCATGGATGGAAAGCAGAGAGGACACTTCCTGCAGAGAGGAAAGTAAGTAAACTCATGATGCTGGCTGAGATAGCTCACAGCAGAGGCAAGAGGAGCTGAATTTCTCTATTTAAAAGGCAGCATGTGAGACTTGGAGAAGACCCGGATGTAAGCCCTGGGTCAACCACTACAAGTTCTGTTACCCCCACTGCCTGAGTTTTGCTGCTTGTGAAATGGGGGCATTCTGCTTATCATGAAGCTTTGGGGATCAAATGAAGGAGCGGGTGGGAAGGTGTTTGACACAGTGCCTGAAGCAGCAACTCTAGAAAAGAAAGGTGGATAGAATCTAAAGGCTGAAGGTTTGAGGGACAGGATGCTGTCTGGGCCCATAGCCTGGGAACATAAAACACAGTAGTGGAAAGGGTGCTTTGGGGTGGGGTGATAAAGTGATATTGGGAGATGTAGGAAGGACAGGTCACATTTTTTTTTTTAAGATATTTTTTACTGAAGTATAGTTGATTTACAATGTGTTAATTTCTGCTGTACAGCAAAGTGACTCAGTTATACACATATATACATTCTTTTCTTGGTATTCTTTTCCATTAAGGTTTATCCCAGGAGATCAGATATAGTTCCCTGTGCTCTACAGTAGGACCTTGTGGTTTATCCATTCTATATGTAATAGTTTCCATCTACTAACCCCAAACTCCCAGTCCATCCCTCTCCCACCTCCCCTCCCCCTTGGTAACCACAAGTCTGATCTCTACGTCTGTGAGTCTGTTTCTGTTTCGTAGATAGGTTCATTTGTGTCATATTTTAGATTCCACATATAAGTGATTTCATATGGTATTTGTCTTTCTCTTTCTCATTTACTTCACTTAGTATGATAATCTCTAGGTCCATCCATGTTACTGCAAATGGCATTCTTTCTTTTTTTTTATGGCTGAGTAGCATTTCATTGTATATATGTAAGGACAGGTCACATTTTGAAGCCAATTTTAAAAATACATTTTTAATATATTCCTGCAATAAAGGGGCAGTTGAAGAGAAAATCCCAAGCAATTAAATGAATACAGTTATTTACAGCAGTCAACCTGGACCATTAAAAAAAAAAAGTGATCTGTTCTTGTGGCAATGGAGGTGGCTGAGGACAATTCCCGGCAGGACCTGACTGTAAGCAGGGAACTGCATTAGACAGAGGGTACCCTGTGTGCAAATCCCTCTCAGGAGAGAATGTAAGCTTGTGCTCTTGGTCCATTTTCCATTTGTACCACCATCCTTTGAGGTATTATCAAACCGTGAAGTTCCCCATGTTATTAAGTACAAAAGCTGTGAAGGGAAGTGCCTGGGATATCAGTGTATTGGTGTAGCTGCAGCATGTTTTGAATCATTTCTTTAATAAGCTCTGGCCTTCAAAAGACGATCCAGATTGTTTCAATAAGAGAGTTGCTTTCTTTCCATGTTACGAGGCTCTGATTTGGCTGACGGAGGCACAGGGACAAGTCAGGCAGGATTTAGGAGATGTTTCCTCTGTGTGTATCTTGCCTCTCCTTTCATGGTGATCAGTTATCAGGTGAAGTTCTCTCTTATACTGAGATGTGTTCCCCACAGTGAAAATGGACACAGGACTCAAAAGAAATCCTTTGATACCTAAGGGTTGTTGGAATCAGGTAGGAGATCCCCCCAAAGGGCATCTGTGATATTGGGGTTTCACTGGTTCATCACAGATAATGGTTCCTACCAGGATATCAAAATACTCCATGAGTGTTGCCTTCCTTATTCTCATTTCGTATGGATAATGAGGAGGAGCAAAAAGGAACAGTGAGCAGACCCTCGTCCACATTCACAGGCTCTGTCTAAAAACCACACTCCTCCCAGGGTGAGGACTCAAGGAATTTTTAAGTTGCAGGAGCTCCCAAAGAAGGAAAAATAAAAGTTCCCTCATTGAGATTTATACTCATATCCGTCTCTCCAGATGGCCACAGCTTCAACCTGGCTGAAAATGTGAGAATGCAAACTTCTTCAGCCCTGCCTGCTACCTTCAAAAAAAACGTCATGGCCGTTGATTGAGGGTAATGACGCCCAGCTGCAGTGTTTCCCTCCCCCTCCAGCTCTTGTGGGGGAAATGGGGCTATAAACCAGACCCCTCTTGAGGCAATGAGGGAAGAAAATGTCTGGGCCCTCGCCTGACACCTGGACCTCACCGTGGTGCAAAGTGAAACTAATCAGCTCAGGTGGCCAAGAAAAGCAGATGTTTAGCACGGTGAAGTGTGAAGTGTGAGGGAAAATGGCTTTATGGGCCTTTGGCTGAGATGCTCACATTTGAATGTTATACACAGGAAGTCATCAGGTAGTGGAATAATATAAACAGACCTTACTTCATGAAGTAATTTATTTTGGATTGGCAGCAGAAGCAACAACCTCTACAGCACAAAGGAACATAAGGATCTACTTTTTATTTGAAAGATTTTCCAACCAGCGAGGGCTGCTTGTAGTGAAAAAGTAGGGGCACCATTTCCTTAATTTTAAATATTTCTTCATCATCAGAGGGGATGACGTTGACTTGTGGCCATAATGTTTCCTAAAGCACTTGCAATGGTATGATTTCTTTAGTCTCTACAACCACTGGTGAGAGAAGTAGGGATTCCTGTCTATAGTCACCATGTGGGGAAACTGAGGCTTACACTGGTCAGAAAATTTGCTCAAGGCCACACAGCAAGTAAGTAGTGAAGAAGGAATTGAAGTTAAGTCTTCTTCTCTGAGTCCAGCGTTCTTTTCCACTCAGCTGATGCTTCTCCAAGTGTGGTATATAACACTGGGTGGTCCATGAGATGATTTTAGGCAGTATATGAATCAAAATGAAAACTTTTTAATAGTTTTAAAAATAGATAGAGCCAAATAGCATAGAGGTTAACTTAGTTTAACTCAGGTGAAACTCAAGTTCTAGAGCCCTCCTATCTGGTGAACAATCCCAGTTCTACTAATTACTGTGTGATTCCCTCCTCATCAATCTAAGCCTCAATTTCCTCATCTGTAAAATGGGAATAATAGCAGCCCTTACCTCGTAGGGTTTTTGTGAGGATTCAATGGGCTGATATTTATAAAGCACTTAGAGTGGGAGCTGAGGTACTGTAAGAATTCTCTAAGTGTTTGTTAAGGAAATAATACAAATAGCACATTAAACTTGTGATTGCATGACTCTTTTGAGTTTGGAGAGGGTAAGTAGGAATTTATGTTTGAAATAATGTTGAAATAAAATAGATAACTAACAGAACAGGTAGCTGTCTGTATCCGGGGGTTCTGTACCCACAGATTCAACCAACCTCAGATCAAAAATATCCGGGAAAAAAATTCCAGAAATTTCCCAAAAGTAAAACTTGAATTTGCTATGCACTTGCAACTATTTACATAGCATTTAGGTTGTACTTACAACTATTTAAATAACATTATTATTTTTTTAAAATTATTATTTATTTATTTGTTTATTTTTAATTTTTGGCTGTGTTGGGTCTTCGTTTCTGTGCGAGGGCTTTCTCCAGTTGCGGCAAGCGGGGGCCACTCTTCATCTCAGTGCGCGGGCCTCTCACTGTCGTGGCCTCTCTTGTTGCAGAGCACAGGGTCCAGACGCGCAGGCTCAGTAGTTGTGGCTCACGGGCCCAGTTGCTCCGCGGCATATGGGATCTTCCCGGACCAGGGCTCGAACCCATGTCCCCTGCATCGGCAGGCAGATTCTCAACCACTGCGCCACCAGGGAAGCCCTAAATAACATTTATAATGTATTAGGTAGTATAAGTAATCCAGAGATGATTTAAAGTATAGAGGAGGATGTGCATAGGTTATATGCAAATACTATGCCATTTTACATAAAAGACTTGAACATCCATGGATTTTGGTACCTGCCTGGGGGTCCCGGAGCCAATCCCCCGGGGATACTGAAGGACAACTGTACAAAGAAAATGATTGGCACTTGTGAAGCACTCATCTATACCAGGAAGGACAGTGGCACAAAGAAATTTGAGCCCAATGGGTGGGCTGCACAGGTGGGCTTCACCTGGTTGACTTCTTTCGGAAGGTAAAGATGGCAGTGGAGTCTCAGCTTGTATCAAGACACGTGCTAGTTTTCTGTATCCTTTTCTCCTCTCACCTTTTCTAAATAAGTCATCTTCTCAGGCAATGTTCCTTAGACCCAGAGAGCAGGCATAAAAACTTGCTTTAATAAGAAATACAGTTACTGTCACCCAACCAGACCCAGGACAGGAAAGCCGCATTGGTTTCTCGCTCTGCTTGTTTGAGTTGGAGTGTCAGAAGCAGGAAGATGGAAGCCAGACCTGACACAGGATGTTGGAGGTAAGGGACTTGGGGAAACTGGGACCAGGGGAGGAATTATCAATTCAAAACCCAGACACCATGACGATGAAAAGGAGACGGGAGGAGAAGTGCCTTCAAGTGAGTCACCCTGCTTCTGCACTAGACAGTTACCTCAGTGAAATGGAGGGACACAGATCTGCTGATGCCTTCATTCCTGTGCACTGAATGGCAGGAGAAAGAAACGAACATGGCATTTGTGGTGCGTCTCCTCTATGGACGGATTTATTGTAACTGACTTCTCCCTGGACTGAGGTCTGTGCTTGGCCGAGGGTCAACCAGGGGAAGCATCCTGGTCTTGTTTACCTGAGTTTTCACTTCCTGCTCCCTAATGAGCTGCTCCAACAACTCACCCTTCCTGAGCAGCTCTCTCCTGAGACCTGTGCTCTCTGACAACATTCTGCCTTCAAGCCACTAGTAAACACGGTGACCTGAAATCTCAGAGGGAGGGGAGCCCACTAACACACTTCTTCCTTTTTCATCCTTGACGACAAAAGCACCTTAGGCTCTGGTCACTCTGGGCCAGAAGGACATTGGATGTTTCAGGCTCTCATGTGGTCATTTTAGAAATCTGGCACTTAGGAGAGGGTGTGAGAGGCAGGTCGTGTTAGACCACCTGAGTCAGACAGGCTCCCTTTTGTCTGGTTACTATGGGGTAACCAGAGTTGATCACTCACAGTAGAAAGGTACTCTGATTAACTGAAGCAAAAGTTCAGCTTACTGGAAGGATTACTGATGGCTAAGAGAAGAAAAAAAAAAAAAAACTGGAATCATGTTTTAGAAAGGGGAGAGACCCAGGCAGCTCTTGAAATCTACAGTAACAGTAGCACTTATGGAGGGCTTACTATGCCCCAGCCCTTGTTCTAAGCCCTGGACAGGTGATAATTCATCTGACCCTCACAACAATGCTATGAGGTGGGTACCATTATTATCCTGTGGGTAAAAGGGTTCACAAAACTCAATGCTCCTGCAGCATGAAAATCTGACCTTAGGTTAACTGCTTAACTGCTACTCTGGAGACAAGATATAATGATTTGTGTCGACCCTAATGCCAGGCAACATTCATTATGGTAAAAATGACCCCTGACTGGTAACTGACTCCGACACAGGGAGAACTATACATACCGTTTTGGGTTTCTATGTCTCTTGCAACTGGCATGTTTTTATGTAGACACTTGCAAGCTATGCCTAAGGAATTGTTACAGGAACTACTAGCTCCTGGAGGGGAGGTTGTACTTTTCTTAAGCCAAAGTTGTTCCTGTTTGGTGTGGATCCTGGCTCCTTGTACTTGAAATGTACTGTGTAGACTATTGCAAGGGCTCTTGGGCTGAAGAAGAACATCTGATATGCTTCTGAAGAGACTGATGCTAAGTGCAGAGCCTATTGCTGTCTTGTGAGTCTGAATCTTTATCTGAACCTAAGAAGACCACTATGGGCATTGCATATTGTTTTTACACAGAAAAGGAAACTGAGGCAGTGAGGAGTTAAGTAACTCTAATCCAAAGACACATGGATAATAAATGGTAGATCCCTGTTTGATCCAGGGCACATGCTGCCACCCTGCCTCTTAAACCATTGGCCGGTCTCTGCAAGACTTAGCCTTCTGGAGGAATTTGCTCCAATTATTTCAATTCTTGGGTCATTCAATGCAAGAGGCAAATCCCTGGAGGGGAGAGGCTTGCACAGCCTCATCAGACCATCAGCTCATCTCTTTGTCACGGTGCCTTGATATCCCATCCCCAAGGAAAATCAGAAGAAAGGGAATGGATGCCGATTGGACAAAAACAATGAATGTCCGTAGATCCTGGAGTCAGATAGGGCTCCAAGGACAGCTACATAAAGGGCATTAACTTCATAAGATAGCTTCTATTGTTGTTACTGTTGAACACTTGTGTCACTCAAGGGAACCTCTATCTGGTAGTTTTCACAACATCCCCTGCCAGATCTTATAAAGCATTCAACGATTCATTCATTTATTCATTCACTCATTTATTCTCATTATTTTTTCTCATTTACTCAGAATTCATTTACTTACTCACGTACTGAACACATTTAGAGAGCCCTGGGAATGAAAGGATTCAGCAGTGGGGTTTTGTGATGCTAGGCAGGGAAAGCATCCCTGGGTAAACTGTTCAGTAACTAAAGTTCATCAGAGTCAGGGGACATGAGGTCTAGCGATGAGGAGCAATTAGAGACACGTGGGAGAGGACTAGGGCTGGTGGACGGGAGAGGCTCTGGAGAGCCAGAGCTTATTGGGTTCTGGGCACAGTCTGGGCTGGGTCAGGGCAAGGCCCTGGAGCCCACCAGGAGATGAGAGGTGCAGCAGGTGGGAACAGAGACAGAGCAGGGATAACAGGATGGGGGTGGAGTTTGGAACCAGGTGAGGAAGCTGGCAGGTGGGGTTGTTAGAGAAGAGAGGAGAGTTAGTGAGTTAGCTGAAGCGTTTGCTGAGGACGTGTCTTCGCTCCAAAAGTACACCTGGTGCAGCCACTGTGCGAAACAGGATGGGGGTTTCTCAAAAATCTACAAAAAGAACTACCATATGACTCAGCAATTCCACTCTTGGATATATACCTGAAGAAAACAAAAAGATTAATTAAAAAAGATACATGCACCCCAATGTTCATAGCAGCATGATTTACATTTACCAAGACATGGAAGCAACCTAAGTGTCCATCAACAGATGAATGGATAAAGAAGATGTGGTATATATACACAATGGAATATTACTCAGCCGTAAAAAAGAATGAAATATTGCCATTTGCAGCAACATGGATGGACTTGGAGGGCATTATGCTAAGTGAAATTAGTCAGACAAAGACAAATACTGTACGATACCACTTATATATGGAGTCTAAAAAAATACAACAAACGTGAATATAACAAAAAAGAAGCAGACTCACAGATATAGAGAGAACAAACTGGTGGTTACCAGTGGTGGGGGAGAGGGGGCGTAGGAGGGGCAAACTACTGAGTGTAAAATAGGCTCAAGGATGTATCGGACAACATGAGGAATATAGACAATAGTTTATAATAACTGTAAATAGAAAGTAACCTTTAAAATTGTATAAAAAATTTAAAAATTAAAACAAAAACTAAAACAAAAATTACACCGTGTCTGGTGGGTCAGGGCCTGTTACTCGGGGGGCTGGGGCTCAGGCCCGTCTCTGGATCTGTCCCTTCTCGCTGCTTCAGTTCCTCCTCCACCTTGCTGTGTGTTCTCTCCGGGCCTTGCCTCTTGGTCACCTCACGCTTTGGAATCTTTTCCTTCTTCATGCCTCATAGAACGCCTCAAGGTATGGCTGCTTGCCTGACTGGCGAATTTGAGAATTGAGTTCAAAGAATGAGTTTGGCGTCAGTGACTGAAGTGTTTACCTGTTTTAGGGGATATATTTATATGTAACCAGTCTTTGGGAAGTCAGTGTGGGAACTTTAGACTTGAGACATTTCTGCTGGTTGATGGAGAGAAATATTTTCAAGCAGAAGGACCTTCGGCCAGACCACAAACCCCGCCAAAAATCTGGCTAAGGAAGACCTTTCATAAAGAAAAAGTGGCCCCAAATTATGCATAGTGCTTTGTGAAGTAAGAAACTTGCTGCTGAATGTACAGAGGCAGGATGATTACCGGTTAGAGTTTTCACAGAGGCTCCGTTGAGAATGGACTGGGTCAGTGGCATCCTTTTAAAAATGAAGTTTTCTGCGGGATCTTGAAACGAGAAAGAAAAAAAAAAACCCCACTCTATTAGAATTCATAGTCTGTCTCCATTTTCCCTGCCTTGTAAGGAAGAAGGATTCATACTCACTGCACTAATGTCTGGGCTTTCCTGTATGGGGCAAGGGGGGAAAACCCCCAAACCCCAGGCAGTGGAGCCAGAGGGACTAAGCTGAGATACAGAATGGAGAAGACAAGGGAGGGGGAGGGTGGGTGACCCATACAGGCTTCATGTCATGGGAAGTTTTCGGTCTGGCTTTGGGAGTAGGAAGGAGAGTAAGATTTCAGGAAGCAGCTGCCATCTGTGTAGAGGATATTGAGAATAGCAGAGATGGGGAGTAATGGATTTTAAAGATATCTTGGTGCTCATTAAGAATGCATTTTACCCCTTTGGCTTTTTTTTAGAGGCTGAGTAGAGATTTGTATTGCTTTGGATTATATATTTTTGATGGACAGCTGTTTCTTTGAACGCGACTCCATGCTGAGGGTGGACCACAAGGCTGTCTGGCATTCACAGGGAAGAAGTCAGATAGAAAACAGGTAAATACTGAACCACTCGAAGAAGGCAGAAACGGGCAGCTCAGATACCCCCTTGGCCTCACGCTTGTCCCCTGAGATGCCGGCCCTGACTTCTGGGACTCTGGGAAGCCCAGTTTTAAATCGCCCTTTGAATCCACCCCATAGTCACTTCCAACTCTGGAAGGCATTGTGCAATGCCAGTCTCGCCTCCTTCTCAGGCACAGACACTGACCACAGGGAAATGCAGACTCTTTCTGGTTACACGTCTGAGTTGCCACATTTTGGAAAAGGTGCCCTCAGCACGGAGCCTCTGGGCCACGGGGTGCGGCTTTTTGAGTGGGGGCCACCGTGCCTCCGGGGAGCCCAGGTAGCACGGCGCAGCTCCCCGCCTGGTCCTGCGGCAGACGTCTAGCTCCACACCACAGGCAGCCTCTGGAGGAGGCTGCTCCTATTACCCACATTTTCCTCTTGCCTCCAGACGCTACTTCTCATAAATATCTTTGCTATATCCCGTTGGAACAAGGCTTGAGGGTTTAAACCAGTCTGTTCAGCAGAACTCTGGGTGTCCTGCAAACAAAGGACCATTTGAGATCGACTGGGAGTAGCCCTGGTCCCGGGCAGGCTGACTTGCAGAGGACACAGCAGGCTGCCTTCTGGGGTAGAACTGTTTGAAAAGCGAATATGAACGTGGCTCGTAGAGGCTAAAGACACACAGGAGAATCCCAGGTGTGGAACCCCATCTGAGAGGTGAGACGCTGGTTTCCGGGATGACGCGGCTCGGGGGTCCCGAGCGGATAAGGTATGTGTTTTCCATGCTTCCCACCGGAGCAGGCTGGAGCTGTCTCTCCCTGAGAATTTACATACGTCACGGCACGTCTGTCTACTTTCATCCTCCAATACAGAACGCCTAAAACAAGAGACTCACGATTGATTTTTTTTTAGCTACAAAAGTAATACAAACTTGGCCCATTTATCGTCATCCTCACCACCTCCACCCTAATACATGCTTGTTTTGACACATTTATAAAATTCAGGAGTGCATGAGTTTAAAAGCAGCCCCTCCGCTTCTCCTAGAGCTCTTGTCTCAGAGGTGACCGTTGTTAACGACTGAGTGTGTCCCCTTCTGGACTTTTTTCAGGAGAGACCGCCTTCCATCTCAGAAGGCGGGGGGATCCTAAGTGCCGAGGCTACTGTTTTAGATTTTAGGAGACAAGTAGGATTTGAGTGATTGGGGCCGACTGAGGCCTGGTGAGACGCAGGGGCCCAACCCAGTCCCTTGTTCTGAGCAGATGATTTTTCCAGCAACCCTGCTTTTGTCTCATGGGCTCCATTTGCTCATGTATATTGTTTTTAATGCAGTTTTAATGGCCCAGACCATGTTGGATTTATCTACTTTATGGCAGGTGGTGATGGACTCATGAGCTGCATCCAGGCCTGCTGCAGGGCCCTTGGTGAGCAGACGACAACTCCCTAGGGCTTTCCGATCAAGAGCTACTTGGAGTTTCTGAACGCCTTGAAGGTTTTCTAATGAACCAAGGATGGAATGGTGGAGGGGGGCACATAGGGTGTAAGTCCAATGGGGCAGCATTTCTTTATCCCTGTAGGAACTTCCAGGAGGCTTAGGGAGGAGGTATCAATACGTTTTAGCTCTTCTGTTTGCTGCCACCCAGGCCAAGCTTTAGGACTGACTGTTAGGTTGGGTCTTGTCAGTTAAAGGTCTTTGTTCTAGAAATTCGGTGGGGATGAGGAGCTCTATATTAAGAAACGTGGATGCCTGTGCAGTGCCCAGCACAGGGTGGGTCCCCCCTGCCCCTTCACCTCTCCAGTTAACAGCTGTGCTTTTAAAATATACTTATTAGCCATCAATAACACACAACCATTATTATTATTATTATAAGAATTTAAATTATATCATTACAATTGACCCTTGAACAATGTGGTGGTTGGGCCACCGTCCCTCCACGCAGTCAAAAATCCGTGTGTAATTTATAGTCACCCCTCCATATCCAAGGCTCCACACCCATGGATTCATCCAACCATGGGTGGTGTAGTACTATAGTATTCACTATGGAAGAAAATCTGTGTATACATAGACCCACACAGTACAAACCTGTGTTATTTTAGGGTCAACTGTAATTCAATCTGCTTATTAATGTAATTATATTATATCTATTATATGATTAGTATTAATAGCAACTATTTATTGAGCACCTACTATGTGTCAGGCACACTTGACATACATTGATGAACAAAATAAATATTCCTGCCCTCATGAAGCTTACAACCCACGGAAGAAGAAAGACGTAAACAATAGACAATATAAGCACATAGATTTTACTGTATCTTGAATGTTGATAAATGTTATGGCAGAAAGAAAAAAAAATTGGGAGCTTGGGCAAGGGGTGAGGAACAGGTGTGGTTTTCAATAGGATTGCTCTGGGCAGACCCCATGAGAAGATGAGATTTGAGCCAAGTCTTGAAAGAGGTGTGGGAATTAGGGAAATTCCCAGTGGGGTAAGAAAGTTTCACCATTGTCCCTGGGTAACAGCTTATGTTCTCAGTGTTTCCCTTTCCCGTGCCAGGCCCAATGTGTTTATGTCATTCTTAATGATTTTAGGAAGCCAAAAGTAGTTCTTCATCAGGCAGAGGTGGGAGGGCTCCAGGGAAGAGGACAAGTTTTGACTCTTCCTGAAGGAAGAAATGACCGAGGGTCAACAATGATAGTCATGCCTGGCTACGTAGCACCTCAGGGAGACTAAGTACCAAGCATGGCCAGGGCGTGAGACTCGAGCAGCTTGGCTCTGAGTTCCGGGGGTGTGAGCATAGTGACTTACTGTTGCCATTGGGGATCATCTCTCCCCCACCGCCACCCCAGAAATTCCCTCCTGAAATTCCATTGTGAGGAATACAGATGGTCTCTGACTTAGGATGGTTCGACTTTTTCTATTTTATGGTGGTGTGAAAGCACAACTCATTCAGTAGAGACCATACTTCAAATTTTGAATTTTGATCTTTTCCAGGGTTAGCCATATGTGGTACCATCTCGTGATGCTGGGCAGGGCAGCTGTCACAGCTCTCAGTCAGCCACGTGATCAGCAGGGTAAACAAGCAATACACTTACAACCATTCTGTACCTGTACAACCATACTGTTTTCCACTTTAAGTACTGTACAGTATTCAATAAATTACATGAGATATTCAACACTTTATTATAAAATAGGCTTTGTGTTAGATGATTCTGTCCAACTGTAGGTTTATGTAAGTGTTCTGAGCATGTTTAAGCTAGGCTAGGCTATGATGTATGGTAGGTTAGGTGTATTGAAAGCACTTTCAATTTACAATTTTTTCAATTTATGATGGGTTTATCGTAAGTCGCGGAAGACCTGTACATTCTTTTGGTTTCCTCTTTTAAATCACACACAGCACTATGAGGGGTAACACAGTAAACTAAATCAAAATCATGTTAGTGATTTATCAGTTTTCTCCCTCTGCTAGGACAGATTCAGGATACAGGGCTTTGAGAATAGGGAGAAGGAGGGGTGGCAAAGCATATGGAAAGGGGAGGTCTGGGCACTGCAGCAAACCAAGCAGACCTCTCTGAGTCCACCTTGCTCGGTTATATCCACTTTCCAATGGAGAAGAAGAGGAAAGTCCCATCACCAACACAGACTGGCTCCTGATAAATAGAAATGCAGTTGACCTTTGAAGAGCAAGGGTTTGAATTTCATGGGTTCACTTATACATGGACTTTTTTCAATAAATATGTACCGTAGTACTACACAATCCTTGGCTTGTTTGAATCCACTGATGCAGAACCAAGGATACGGAGGAACCAAGTGTAGGGAGGGCTGACTATAAGTTCAGATTTTTGACTCTGAATTTTTGGGGTGCAAAGGAGTAGCACCCCAACCCCTGTGTTGTTTAAGGGTCAATTGTACAAGACAGTTTTTGAAAAGTCAAGAAAACCTGCCCATTGAGAACTGATTAGGAGAGAGTGCCTTCTTTTAAATCCCTAGACCAGGGAAAGAAGTATCCTCTCTTCTAGTCACTTGCTGATTTAAAAGCTGGATCCCTACAAGTTTCCACAAGTAGAGATCTTGACCCAGAATCTGCCATAGGATTCTGCGTCTTAAGGATAAATGATTTTGGGGGACTGATTATGTTGTATTGACTGTCCTCCCCATGGGATGGACAGAGCAAACATAACATTCATTGTGCCCCTCTCCCAGCTCAACAATTCTCTCTATTGTTCTTTTCAAAAACCCCTTCTGGATGGAGGACCCCTCCATGTCTGTCATAGTCATGTAAGTATACATTTGATTTATTTGAATGGCAATAGCCCAGTGCCTACCAGCACAGGATCTGCATGCAGTAGATGCTTGGTATTAGTTAACATGACTGAATGCTATCGGATGAATGAATAATTATAACAGTTTATGCTCAATTGGTATTCAGCAGATTTCAAAAGTCTTTTTCATATAGTGCTTCACTTACTCCTCACAACATCCTGGTAGATATTTTCATTGTTCCCAATTTAAACATGGAGAACATGCTCAGAAAGTTGAGGTGACCCATCTAAAGCCATAGAGCTGAGGAGTGGCACTTGAGTCCTGCTCTAGATTCTTGCTAGCCCTCACTGATCTGGGTGAGGGTTTGAGTCTCTCCATAGCAGGCAACAAGAATGCACTCTTGAATATTTAAATATTGGTTTGAATATACTCTATACCATAGATAATCAATAAAAATGATGCGTCAGAATGTCCTTCTATGAACACGAACTCTTAACCTGGATGACTCAAAGAGTAGAATGACAGGAAATCTATCTAGAAGACAGGGAGTTGGGAGAGTCTCTGACCCCAAATAACCCCCAAACCTAACTCCCATCCTCCCACCAAATTTTATAGCTCTGAGATATGTGATTAAAAATGATTTTACACATACTGTACATAAAGGAAAAATGATAAGCCTTTGCTTCTGCTGTCGTGCATTTTGCTACCTGTAACAACACTTACTGTTCAAGCCTGGTCTAATATAATGGTTCTCAAATTTTAATGGTCATGAAAAGTCACTCACGGGGCTCATTAAAAGTACAGCTTCCTTAGTCATGCTTGCCATTCTGATTTAGACGGTCTGTATTTAACATCACCTCAAAGTGGTTTTGATGCAGGTGGCCCAGTAGACATATATGCAGGGACATTGGTTTGGAGTCACTCAGAAAACTGTTCTCCTTGCATGACTTGAGGCTTTCAAAATACCGACTAGGAACTCCAAAAGTCAACACCTTGTGGATTCTCACCGGAAGTCTGTCTTCAGGACATTTTGAGGGTTTACTTGAGTTACTTTACCTTGGCTGTGGCCAAGGTTTCTCACCACCAACTTACTGTGGTGTGTGGATTTTGTATTTGGTTTTAACTCTGGGGCCAGGGCCAGGGTTGGATCTCCTCTTAAAATGCCTTCTACTTTTTATAATCATCAAAAGCACTACCTGTGTCTGAAGGTCATTGACCTAAATGTCCCACCGATGACTCAAAATGGTGCAAGAAGTCCTTACCGATGGCCCAAATTCTGCACCTGCTTCTCTTCTTTCCTTGTTAAATATTTGCTGTCTGTCTGAATTGGGAAAGGATATTTCACACCAAAAGCAAATGGGGATGGTTTTGGCTGATGCCTCTTTGTACTTCTATGTGATTTCACTTTCTTGAGAAATGCACAGTGGGTAGAAGTGTTGTCTATGCCTCTTCCTAAAGGGCTATTCATAAAAGTGCCCCTCAGGTCAGTCACCTTGTTTTGTCTATTCTGTGGCTTTATGGAGGCTCTGTTTGCTCACCTGTAGCAGATGTTCTTGGATCCCAGATGTTTTTAAGAATCTTTCTGTGTGGGCCTATGTAGTGTTATATAGCAGCAATCACCCTATTAAAGGCATGTGACTTTGTAAGAAGTTTTGATTGCTGATTGTTTGGAAAGTGTTTGTGGTTCTTAATTAAGCATTTCATTAATAGCTGCCAAGGTCTTTTGGTCTATAAATTGACTCTATTGAGTTGAAGTGTTTGTCCTAACTAATTCAGTATGGTTTTACGTCTGTGTTTGGTGATAAGTGAATTTTGTTAAATTGAGACCCACACATGAGGCACTTAGTAAAGAATTTTTTAGTAAATGATAACAGTAAAAACACACCCACAGAAACTTATCTCAATAAAAGTATGTTTATATTTTTAAAGAAACTTGGGAAAGGCAAAATCTAGGAGACATAGGAGTGTAGGAATCTTAATCTTTAAAAAAGCATTTGAAGAAAAATTTCTAACAAACACAAAAGTAGACAATTAATATGTTAACCTCCTGTGTATCTATCACTAAACTTCAACAAGTGTCAGTTTATGATCAATCTTATTTTTCCATAGCTCCTCCTATTACTCCTACCCCTGATTATTTTGAAGCAAATCCTAGGCATATCAGTAATATAATTTCATATGTAAATATTTTAGAATGTATTTCTAAAAGACAAGGACTACACTATTAAAACATAATCACAATACACAAAATAATACACAATAATCACAGAATAGAAATTCCTTAATAACATCTGACATTCAGTCAGTATCTGTTTCCTTAATTGTCCTAGGAATGCATTCTCTTCTCTTTCTTTCCATTTTTTTTGTTTTTTGGTATGAATCAGAATCTAAAAAGGTTCATACAGTGAGATTAGTTAAATATCTTTTACGTCTCTTTTAATCAATAGATACCCTCTTCCATTTCTTTTTATTGGTCTTGTGATTTTGTTGTTATTATTTTTGTTGAAGAAATTGTGGTTTGCCCTAGAGTTTCCACAGTTTGGATTTTGCTGATTCCACTCCCATGATTATGTTAGATAAAAATGAAATTATGTGTTCACATAGATATTTCCAATTGAAATTTAGTACTAAGGGTTTTTAACTTAATCTCTTCTTATATTTGTGTCTTCTTTCTCTCACTCTCCAAAATCCCAGTTCTTAACAGTAGCAACAGAATTACTCATTTGTTTATCCTGTACAACACACAAGACAATCTCAGAATAACAATACCAACACTATTACAAACACCATGATTACTGAAACTATTTTGTGATGATTTTGTTTTGAATTATTTTTGTCTCTAAGTAGGTACCATTAAATTCAGTGGTATGCTGGTAAATGTTCAATAGTCATATTCTGAAAACAAAGAAGAAACAACAACAAAGCCAGAATAAGCAAAAGCCTGATTCGTAACATTTGCTGATTTCCATGGTGCAAATATATCCACTGTGGCTGCTTTGATGCCACTGAATGCAGATCTGGGGAGAGCTGCACACAGCTTGTGAGAACCAGTGCTGGCTGGCTCCCACTCACCCTCGGGGGATTCCTCTGCTTTGAAGTCACTCAGAAAGGCTCCTCACTGTATGGTTGTGCCACCAAATGGACACAGGCTCATTTGTCCCATTTCATGTTAAGGTTTTAGGAATTGCATTTTAAATTTAAATTTTGTTTTATAATTATGCAAAATATTTATGGTTTCAAAGTCAAATCTACAAACATTCAAACAAATCTAACTTCCATTCCTCTCACCTTCACCCTATGTCTTCCCTCCCCTATAGATAACCAATTATTTTAAAGTATTATTATATATGTTTATATATATAAATATATATTCACTTTCTTAATATATATTTAAATATAATTATATATAATACATATATACATATATGTATATGTATACATGCATATTATATATAATAATATGCATATGTGTATATTTATTTATATATATATTATATATATATAATACACACACACACACACACACACACACACACACACATATTCCCCTTCTTAGATACTTTTATCTAAGCACAGTTTTCTACACCTTGCTGTTTTTCACTTCACAAAATATCCTGGAGGTCATTTCATAGCAGTGTGTAGAGATACACCTTGTTCCTTTTCCAGCTGAATAGGACATCTTTTCTGAATGGACCATGGTTTATTTAATCAGTTTCCTATTGATGAATAGTTGAGTTCCTTCCTTTCAATAATTTTAAAAAATTTAATTTCTTTTGATGTGGGCTAGATAGTACATTCAATAATTTAAAATTTGGATGGTACAAAAGAGTATGCAGTGAAAATAACCTTTTCACTTCTTTCCCCCAGATGGCTATTTCCCATTTCTAGAGGCAACCTGGTGTTTCATATGTGTTTAGCTTATAGATACTCCTATTTGTGCTTGCAAGATGAGGACTGCTATTATCAATTTTATTTAGTAAGGGGGATAAATAAGAAGGAGAGAGCTCAAATATTTCAATCAATTTCAGCCAATGACATGTCATTGGATACGGGACTAAGCATTAGGTTTCCAATTGCAGTTGGCTTTTCTATTATGTGCATTTGCATTCCTCTTTCCAACTTCCACATCAAAATAGCAGAGTTACAAATTTATTAAATTACCTTTCTCTGGATTGGAATAAGGAGTAATGAACTGAGAGGAGTAACCACTCTCATCATTATCAAATGATGAATTTTCTCTAATTATTATGTTCTAATATGGACAGAGATGATGGCATGCCGAGAATTAGCCATTTTCTAAACTAAATGAAATTGATCCAGACACATCTTTGAAAATATACGAAAGACACACATTTTGCTTTACCAGAGGCAGTGTAACAAGAGCGTAACACTAAAAAGCAAAAATCCAGTCATATCACAATTAGCAACTGCCAATATTACACAGTACACATAGTTGTGAGAATTCACGGGCATCTTGTAGGGAGAAAAATTAAAGTTCCAGAGTTTCTTCAATGCCCCAAATGGTCCATGCTTCTCAGTACTCTGGCCCCAGTGTGGTCTCCTCTCACACTGAATCAGGGCTGACTCCATGCGACCAATTGAATATGGTGGGCGTGACAGTGTGTGACTTCCGAGGCTGGATCATAAAAGGCACTGCAACTTCTGTTTTGTTCTCTTAGATTCCTTGCCTTGGGGGAAGCCAGCCTGGGAGTACAGTCAAGTAGTTCTGTGGAAAGATCCAGAAGAGGAGGAAATGACCAATAGCCAACATCCATTTGCCGGCCATGTGAGTGAGCCACCGTGGAAGTGCATCCTCCAGCCCCAGTCGGATGACTGAAGATGATGCAGTCCTGGCTGTATTTGACTGCAACCCCGTGAGAGACCTGAGTCAGAACTGCCCAGCTGTTCCCCTCCTGAATCCCAGAACCACAAAGAGATCAGCAATACTGCTGCTGTTTTACGTCACTAAGTTTTGGGAGGTAGTTTGTTACTCAGCACTAGATAATTAATATACGATCTGAATCATAAGTTAGTGGAAAACAATAGTTTTCACAGTATCTTTGCAAAATAGTCATTTTCTAAAATAATACTTACTGTTCTTCTCTGATTAAAAAAATTGAAACGTACAATAAAATTGTAAGAAAAAATACAAAGCACCTTCAACCTACTATGAAACAGAATATATTATCCCAATTATACAGTTTAAAAACCCAAGATGCAGAGAGGGAAGAAACTCCCCCAAGTTATATATGCTATTAAGTGGAATGAGCAGTATTTGAAGACAAGGCCTGTTTAACTCCACTGTATATTTCTCTATATTCTGCTAATCTTCAAAAAAAATCTAAAAAAGAATGAATATATGTACATGTTTAACTGAATCACTTTGCTGTACACCTGAAACTAACACAACACTGTAAATCAACTATACTCCAATAAAATCAAAATTTTAAAAACTTAATAAAGGAAATAAATACTAGGACCTTTTAAATGAAAACTCTCTGAATAGCAAAAATATCACTAAAACTTGGTTTCTGCTCATTTATTCATCTACACATTGAACAAATAGCTCTTGAGCACCTGTTATGTATAAGGGTCAGTGCTGGGGAAGCAGAGGTGAACCAGAGTGACACACCAGCTTCCTGCTGTCACGGAGATTACAGTATAATGGAAGACATTGCCATTAAGAAGGTAAACACACAATGAATATGGTAGATTCAAACTGCCATGAGTGCTAAGAAATATGTACATGCCTTGAGAAAGAATACCATAATTTAAAATAATTTAGGTTGATGGGTCAGGAAAAACTGTACATTTTACTTGAGACCTGAAAGAGGTAGGAATTAGCCAGATGAAGACCAGGTACCAGAGCATTTCAGGCAAAGGGAACAACATGTGCTAAAACCTTGAGGTGGGAAATTGATTGGTATATTGATGGAATCAAAGATAATGTCTCTGGAGAGTAAATCATGCAGTGGAGAAAGGTGTGGGGTGAAACTGGAGAAGGGGCTGGGGCCAGATCACATGTGTGACTTAGCCTAGGACATGTTACAAGGTATGGGTTTCATTTTAGGAGCAAAGGGAAAGCTCAAAGGGACTTGTAATTTCTGATTTGCATTGAAAGATCATTCTAGCTGCTATGTTGGAGAAAGATAGAGAAGGTAAGAGTAGAGATCAGGGTACTAGCAGGGAGACTCTTGCAGCTCTGCAGTTGGTATGATGACATGGTGTAGTGAACTAGGGTGATTCAAGTGGTTTGCGATTCCGAGAGAGATTATTTGAGGATTGGAGACCTGGTAACGGACTGAATGCGAAGATGAAGGAATGCTTGCAGAAATGCGCAGCAGGGCGCTCAAAGCGACATTTATGAAGGCGGGAAAGACTAGAGGAAGAACAGATTTGGCTGGGGTATTAAGAATTCAGTTTTATATATTATGATCTTTAATTGCATAGTGCTTGGGCAAGATAAAAGAACATGGCCATTCCTTGGGAAATAACTTGTCTTATATCCATTTCTAGCTTTGCCAGCAACCAGCTGCTTACAGATACCATTTATCAACCATTATCTAGGTACCTTCCCATGCTTTTCTTCTGCTAATGAGCGTATGTTTGAGGATCTCAAACTGCAGATAAGGAAAGCTCTAGCTGGACAACCCTGTAGGATTAAATGAGCCGTGCTAACCATATTTGAGCAGTCACCTGAAGGTCTCCTTTGAAGAAAATACCCCTACACTTTTCCTTTTTGGTCACAGCCAAGGGAGTAGGGGATTTTGTTCTTAAAGGTCATGTGTTTGAGATAAAATCTTTACTGTTTACTCCTCTTTGGCACGCTGTCTCTGGATGTTTTCTGAGTAAAACACTCAGTTAACTGGTGAAACAGAGAACTATTTCATTACAGTGCATGCACGTTTAAGGTAGATGTACCACTTATTTATTTAGCTATTTTAATATTGCTTGTTCTAAAGAGATATAGTTATGGAGTTTTCCCCTTCAGAATTTGAGAGGGTAATTCACCTTTTATGTATCTACTAGATATTCTTGGGGCAGTACGATATACATATAATTCTCCAAATCACATCTTGGGTAAAAATAGGGCCTAGCTATTGAAATATAGAAAAGAAAAAATATAAGATAATGTAATATTTAAAAAATTGAAAAACCCTCAAAGCAAAAATGTCTCATGTAATTCTTTGGTCATTTAACTGCTCTAAAAATGGCTCTCAGAGCGGTAGTGTTTTCTGAACAACAGAAAGAACTGCTTTTTTTTTCCCTGAGAATTTCTCTTCCTTAACTTGGTCTCCTTGCCAGTGGGATTTCTCTCAAATCACATGTGTTTTCTCGGAGTTCAGTTAGCCGCTTTGAAGACATAAGCTCACTGGTTGCAGGCATTAGAGTACAGAGGAGAGAGGCCTGGCCTGATTATGTGGCATCTCCCTGGGAGGCAACTTCCTACCTGAGTTCACCACCTGGAGCCCATTTCTTTTTAGAGAAGTAAAACTCTATTGGCGATCCTTGCCTGGCTGAGTTTGTGTGAGGATAAATGAGCTGGGTGTGAGTTCAGAAACCATCGAGGACTACACCAAGGTAAGATACTGTTCTGGTTCCTTCTGCTTGGAGGAAGTTTTCGACAGCCTCTCTTCTCAACCCTGCGGTCTCTGCCTTGACAAAGACCACTTTCCCCGCTGCCCTGGCTGGTTGAACAGACTCTAGCCTCATCTTCCTCCACAAAGTTGCCGTTGCAATCTTTCCCAAATGCACATCTCGAGAGGCTGAGTCGCTACTTAAACCTCATGGTGCCTCCCTGAGTTTTACAGAAAAGCTCACCTTTTATGAAATGGCTTTCCGGGCTTCCCCAGCCGTTCTGCCATCACTGCTCCAGCTATGCTGACCCACCTTCCATTCTCCAAACTCACCCGTGGTTGCGTTCCTCTGGGCCTTTGCAGAAGCTGCTTTCTCTCCCTGGAATCCCCTTGCCCTAGTCGGCCCGGTGAGCTACTCTTACTTACCTTTCTTGCCTTAGTTGAAGCCTTACCACCTCTTCCCTGAGTCCCCAAACCCCTGTTTTCCTCACCTCATTTATTTATTCTATTGCTTGTTTGTGGGGGCCATATCCCAATTACAGCCCCGAAACTGTTTTGTAGTTCCACATTGTTGGAGCCCAGGTGTTCCAGGCTTCAGCACTCTGAGGAAAAATGCAACCAGTGCCCCATCCAAAGGGCTCTTCTCTCTTCCCTGTTCATAGGCTTCTCTTCTCCAAGCATTTCTGGGAGTTCCAGGGTTGGGGGGGGGGAGGGTCATAGCCGGGTCCTTGAATCCTTGCTCCCTTTGGCTGTGTGGCCTGTGAGGCAGCTGGTGATTGACTAACTCCCTCTTCCTCTGAAGCTTCAGTCTGAACCCCCCTGGATGTTGGCCGCCATCACATCCGTGGGGAGGAGGGATGAGGGAGGCCTGAGGTGAGCTCTGTTGCTCTCCCTGCCCCCGCCAGCTGAGGTGCAGATTCCTGCCTGGTTTCCCTCGGTGACTTTTTGAGTCAGAAGAATGTTCACCCAGGGCTAGAAGGCTCCAGGAGTGACAGAGGGGATGATGTTATACTATCAGTTCACGCTACACTCTGTTCTCGCCCCAGACACACAGTGCTGTGGATTTGGGCTGGGGAATTGTCTGCTGTCCAGTGGAAAGCTGTATTGATGGTCCCCACAAGCAGGGTGATAGGAAATGGTTAATATGAATACAGGGATCCTGGCTTGTCTTATATTACCGGGAGCAGGGGGAGGTGTGGAGACTGCTAAGTGTCATTTTTACATTTATACTTGTTTTTAAATCCCAGGGACTGTGAGAGCAGGCATCCTACAATTTCCAGAAGTCACAGTCTAGACTAGAGATAAGATGCTCTAGTCCCTCCGGCCAGTCTTCTTCTCTTCCACCCGCCCCCCATCAGGGGAGGGACTCTTTTTACAGTTCTGAGGTCTCTGGGGACATTATTCTGCCTGATGGAAAAGAAGAATTCCTTAGATGAAAGAAAAAAAGAAAAAGAGAGAGAGATGAATATTTCAGATGAAGAATTAGGGATGTGTCTAAAAATTTCTGGCATAGATGGGGAAGAAGTCCCAATATGTTTTTGTGGTTATACAACCCCAAATTATGTTCACTACATGAATGATGTGACTTGACTGGGGAAAGGTAACCTGAGAGTATTTTAAGATTCCTTGGTTATGTAATTATATATCCAGAAGGTACCATATCTAGCAGAGTGATAGATTAAAAATTATAATGGGTGTTCTTAAGCATATAATTAGCATATTGAACAGCGACAGTTCAGACCCTAATTAAGTACACAGTCTGCTAACAGAGGGCATTCTGATTTTTATAGTGACATAGGAGTCTTACTCCCCAGTGAAGGAAAATTTTATCTAATCATGTAACGTTTCTCTTCCATACCTCTTGGAGCAAGAAATCAAAACTGCCCTTTTTCCTCTTAGATCTGAGTAAGAGAGTGAGCACAGGGAGTGTAGGAGGGAATTTTGTTGCTCTGTCAGAAAGGTAAATTGAATACTTATCATCACAATTTCCTCCTGTATCCGAAATAATTTCATATGTGACTCTTTGGAGCATTATGGGTAACCTTTAAAATACTTAGTGCTTTTTCTTATACCACTGAAATAAGAAATCAACCTCTCTTCCCTCCCTCCCTCTTCCTCCCTCCCTTTCTTTCTTCCTTCCTTCCCTTCTTCCTTCCTTTCTTTCTTTTTCTTTCTTTCTCTCTCTCTCTCTCTTTTCCTTCCTTCCTTCCTCTCTCTTTCTCTTTCTTTCTTTCTTTCTCTTTCTCTTTTTCTTTCTCTCTCTTTCTTTCTTTCTTTCTCTCTCTCTTTCTTTCTCTTTCTTTCTTTCATTCTTTCTTTCTCCTTCTCTCTTTCCTCTTTCTTTCTTTCTTTTTCTTTTCTTTTCTTTTCTTTCCCAAGATCTATTTAGAAGTACATTTCCCTTATAGCCAAGGGTAATCTCATCACTGAGCAATGCTTCTATTCATATGTCTGTCTCTCAGAGTCTGTCTGTATCTTAAAGAAATCCCCAATGCAGGAGGCAAGATATAAAATTGAATACCATCATGTAGTATCCCAAGGGGACTTGTTTAGTGTTTTCTTATCCAGTTACCCATGGCTACAGGGAAAGATTTTTCAAAATTCAATACAAATTGTGTTTGGTTGTTTTTCTTCTTGACACCCTTAAGTCTTCTTTGATCACAGTAGATTTTAGAGGAAAGGAAAAAAAAATTCCTTTAGCTCTCTCAATGTCAAGGGGCACCCAGATAGTTACTCCACTGCCCTTGCACAGAACTGTTAATTGTATAGAAGGACAAAGATATCTCAGAGTAAGCGTTTTGGGATCTCAATAAAAGCTGTTTGCTCTGCTCAGTGTCAGAAGGGCCTTGGGCACTAGCCAAAGGGAATTAATTATTGAAGGACTTTATTAGGAGATAGTTATCTCTGAAAGACAATTCCATTCGTCATATCACTGATCAAGCATCAAGTAATCAACAGGTATTTAATTACTGAGAAACTATTATGTTTTGTGTACTTTAATTAATTATTTATTTTTGGCTGTGTTGGGTCTTCGTTTCTGTGCGAGGGCTTTCTCTAGTTGCGGCAAGTGGGGCCACTCTTCATCGCGGTGCGCGGGCCTCTCACTATGGCGGCCTCTCTTGTTGCGGAGCACAGGCTCCAGACGCGCAGGCTCAGTGTGTACTTTAAACTCTTATGAAAGAAGTGGATAAAATACTGTCAAATAGCATTGCACGCTACAGAGAAATTGTTCATGAAAGGAAGAGTCAATCCACGCAGCAAACTTCACATGGCATCTTATTATAACAAACTGCCGCAGCCACGCCCACCTTCAGCAACCACCATCCTGATTGGTGAGCAGCCGTCAACATCAAGGCAAGACTCTCCAGCAACAGTGTTGGCCAAACGCTTGGCCTTCTTTGGGTTCATAAACTATAGTCACTCCACAGGAGCCAGAGACTCCAGAATTTGAAGGGAAGGGTAGAGAACAGCACCCTCATGGTTCATTAGGTGCTAGAATCCCTCAGATCTCACTGAAGACATTATAATGCAGTTAATATAAAAGACTAGGTGCTCTAATTCATTTTGACTTCCCTGAAGTAATTTTATAATGGAAAGGGTCAGTCTCCATACAGTTTAGAAAGAGAAGGCCAAAACAGTGAGGCATGTTTGTGTTTGTCCTCCTGAGAGAAGACCTCATGGTTTTCAGCATACTGAGAAAGGTAGCCACTCAGTGAAGTAGACATAGTCAGCCCCACCCACTCCTGGTCTGAGGGAAATCTGTCATGGAGCCATCCAATTCCCTTTGCTGTGATTCTATGTCCAGCACATGACCTTGGGAATGCACACTTTTTTTACCCCAGGGGCAGGAGGATCACGTTGGGTGAGTCAGGATCTGCCAAAATTAGGGACCCTTCCCCTGCCTGCCCTAGAGCATACAGGCATATCATGAAGATATTGCAGGTTGGATTCCAGACCACCACAATAAATTGAGTATTGCAAATAAAACAATTCATGCAAATTTTTTGGTTTCCCAGTGCATAGGTTTACACTATACTGCAGGATATTTAGTGTGCAATAGCATTATGTCTAAAAATATGTATGTACCTTAATTAAAAAATACTTTATTGCTAAAAGAAATGCTAACCATCTGAGCCATCGGTGAGTCATAATCTTTTTGTTGGTGGAGAGTCTTGCCTTGATGTTGATGGCTGCTCACCAATCAGGATGGTGGTTGCTAAAGGTGGGAGTGGCTGTAGCAGTTTGTTAAAATAAGATGCCATGTGAAGTTTGCTGCGTGGATTGACTCTTCCTTTCATGAACAATTTCTCTGTAGCATGCAATGCTGTTTGATAGTATTTTATCCACTTCTTTCAAAGACTTCTTTCAAAATTGGAGTCAGTCCTCTCAAACCCTGCTGCTGCTTTATCAACTAAGTTTATGTAATATTCTAAATCATTTGTTATCATTTCAACAATCGTTACAGCATCTTCACCAGGAGTAGATTCCATCTCAAGGAACCACTTTCTTTGCTCATCCATAAGAAGCAATTCCTCATTCATTAAAGTTTTTTCATGTGATTGCAGCAATTCATTCACATCTTCAGGCTCCACTTCTAATTCTAGTTCTCTTGCTATTTCCACTACATCTGCAGTTACTTCCTCCACTGAAGTCTTTTTTTTTTAAAGTGAAGTATAATTGACTTACAATATTATATTAGTGTCAGGTGTACAACATAGTGATTCGATATTTTTATACCTTACAAAACTAGACCACCATAAGTCTAGTTACCACTGTCACCAAAGTTATTACAATATTATTGACTATATTCCCTATGCTGTGCATTACATCCCTGTGACTTATTTATTTTATAACTGGAAGTTTGTACCTCTTAATCTCCCTCACTTATTTCACTCATCCCCCTGCTCCCATTTCCTCTGGCAACCACAGTTTATTTTCTGTATCTAGACTCTGTTTCTGTTTTGGTATGTTTGTTCATTTGCTTTTTTAGATTCCACATAAGTGAAATCATATGGTATTTGTCTTTCTCTGTTTGATGTATGTCACTTAGTTTAATGCCTTCTAGGTCCATCCATGTTGTTGCAAACAGCAAGATTTAATTATTTTTCATGGCTGAGTAATATTCCATTGTATAAATTGATATATGTATGCCACATCTTTATCCATTCATCTATCGATGGATACTTAGGTTGCTTCCATATCTTGTCTATTGTAAATAGTGCTGCAATAAACATAGGGATGCATATATCTTTTCAAATTAGTGGAGGTTTTTTGTTTGGGAAAAGATGCAGAAGTAGAATTGCTGGATTATATAGTAGTAGTATTTTTAATTTTTTGAAGAACCTCCATACTGTTTTCTGTAGTGACTATATCAATCTACATTCTTACCAACAGTGCACAAGTGTTTCCTTTTCTCTACATCCTTGGCAACACTTGTTATTTGTTGTCTTTTTGATAATAGCCATTCTGACAGATGTGAGGTGATATCTTATTGTGGCTTTGATTTGCATTTCCCTGATGACTAGTGGTGTTGAGCATATTTTCATGTGTTTATTAGTCATCTGTGATGTCATCTTTGGAAAAATGTCTATTCAGGTGCTCTGCCCATTTTTAAATCAGGTTGTTGTTCTTTTTTTTTTTAATGTCAAGTTGTATGGGTTTTTTGTATATTTTGAATATTAACCACTTATCACTCCACTGAAATCTTGAACCCATCAAAGTCATCCCTGAGGGTTGGACTCAACTTACAAACTCCTGTTAATATTGATATTTTGACCACCTCCCATGAATCATGAATATTATTAATGGCATTTAGAATAGTGAATCCTTTCCAGAACGTTTCAATTTACTTTGCTCAGATCCATTAGAGGAATCACTATCAATGGCAGCTATAGCCTTATGAAATATATTTCTTAAATAATAAGACTTGAAAGTTGAAATTCCTCCTTGATTCATGGGCTGCAAAATGGATGTTGTGTCAGCAGGCAAGGAAACAACATTAATCTCATACATCTCCATAAGAGCTCTTGGGTGACCAGGTGCATTGTCCATGAGCAGTAATATTTTGAAAGGAGTTTTTTTTTGTTTTTTTTTTATGAGCAGTAGATTTTAGCAGTAAACTTAAAATATTCAATAAACCATGCTCTAAACAGATATACTGTCATCCAGGCTTTGTGTTCCATTTACAGAGCACAGGCATAGTAGATTTGGCATAATTCTTAAGGGCCCTAGGATTTTTGGAATGGTAAATGAGCATTGGCTTCAACTTAAAGTCACTAGCTGCATTAGTCCCTAACAAGAGAGTCAGCCTGTCCTTTGAAGCTTTGAAGCCAGGCTTTGTCTTCTCCTCTCTAGCTATGAAAATCTTAGATTGCATCTTCTTCCAGTAGAAGACTATTTCACTACATTGAAAATCTGTTGTTTAGTGTTGCCACCTTCATTAATTATCTTAGCTAGATCTTCTGGATAACTTGCTGCAGCTTCTATGTCAGCACTTGCTGCTTCACCTTATACTTTTATGTTATGGAGATGGCTTCTTTCCTTAAACCCATGAACCAACCTCTGCTAGCATCAAACCTTTCTTCTGCAGGTTCCTCACCTCTCTCAAGCTTCATAGAATTGAAGAGAGTTAGGACATTCCTCTGGATTAAGCTTTGGCTTAAGGGAATGTTGTGGCTGGTTTTATCTTCTATCCAAACCACTTAAACTTTCTCCATATCAGCAATAGGGCTGTTTTTCTTTCTTATCATTTGTGTGTTCACTGGAGTAACACTTCTAATATTCTTCAAGAACTTTTTGCTTGCATTCACAACTTGGCTGGATTCTTCTGGTCATTATTAGTTCTACTTGGTCTTATCACAGTTAAAACTAAAATGTAAAAATAGTGTGTTAGGGAGAATTTTGGTAAGTTATTTCACAAGTATACAGTAACATGTCTATAGAAAATTATAGGTATTATAGACATTTTCAAAATAGGAAATGTATACTTGTATTACTTATCTATTGCTACATAACAAATTACCCTAACTCTTAATGACATACAACAACATACATTTATTACCTCACAATATATTTAGGTCAGGAATCTGGGCATAGCTTAGCTGGGTCCTTTGCTTCATGGACTTTCACAAAGATGCAGTCAAAGGGTTTTCCAGTGCCAAAGTCTCACCTGAAGGTTCAAGTGGGGAAGGACCTACTTCCAAGTTCACTTATGTGGTTGTGGGCAGATTCAGTTCTCAAGGGCTGTTGGACTTGAAATGCCTCAGTTCCTAGCTGGCTGATGGCCAGAGGCCACCCTCAATCCCTTGCAATGTGGGCAAGAACACTCTACTCCTTGCGACATGGCAGTAGCTTCATCAAAGCAAGCAAAAGAGAGTCTATTGATTAGACGCAAATTACTCAAGGGTAGGAGATTACTTGGGAAATACTAAGAAGGGGGGATCATTAGAGTCATTAAGAGGCAAAGTTTATTCAAAGATATTATGAAAAATTCCATTTCATAGCACAGCTACTTTGGGAACTGCAATTGCATAGGCATGTTTAGTGGAGAAGTCTGTCTTAAGTCAAATACAATTTCCTTAATTAATGCACTGCTTTATTCCTCAAACATTCTGCAAACTTCCTAATCTAATCTTTGGAATCTTTGAAGCCATTATCAAATGCTCTCAAACTTCTGCCAAATATTTTCCTCTCTTTTATACTCCCACATGAAATTTCTCTTCTAGGTCATTAAAGAAAAAGCTCTACAGAAAGACCACTGTGAGTGTGTGTACTTTGAACTGTGGGCAAGGGATGGTGTTTATGAAGGTAAATAAAGCAGTTTCTGAAATCTTATGAACAAGATCCAGCCTTCAGTTAAGCTAAACAGATTGTATTTCATCTGCAATTCTCAGCATGGTGTATCTGTTAATGGCTGAAGAAAAGAGTTCTTTATTTTGAAAACATACAGAGATAGAAAAACTCTCATATGGAAAAGAAAAAAGGTGGCGTGAGTCGCATTGAGACAGTTTATTTGTGGAAATTGATAAAAATGTGTCACAAAGCTCAATTTAAATTTCCTAATTGCCAGCTGTGGACCTAAACATGGGATGGGTCTTAATCTCCATTTCATGATATTTTTCTCTACAGCTGTCCTGATTGCCTGGTTGCAATATGAGTGCATTTTTTTGAAAAAGTTGAATTCTCTGATTTTTTTTCTCTTTTGCTCTTGAATTCTTAATAAAATCAGAGCTCTCTCCTTTCTATCTATCTGTAGCAAAAGAATAAGCAAATGGAAAGTGAGGGGAAGGAGAGAATTTACAAACAGATTAAATGGTGAGATTTGAAGTTTCACAAATGCCTCTCCTACTACACAATGTCTGCTAGTCCCCGTGTCACAAGGAAATTGCCTTTGGAGAATTGTTGTATCATTTTTTATTTTCTGATTTAAATCACAGCTAGCGAGTAGAAGAAACCTAGTGATAGCACAATTGGGAATGCTCTGGCTAGTTAAGAACCAGAAAGAAGACATGTTCCTGGAAGATTGGTTCAGTGCTAGAAGAGAGAGGAGACCCAAAGGGGAAGCAAGTGTGCCAAGATAAACCTTAATTGTCATGTGCCAAGATTGTCTACAATTGATCCTGGTAGAGGCTGGTTAATTTTTCAAAATGATTATGCTCTTGGAGATATGCCTTGTCTTCTGAACCTCACTGGCTAAAAAGTTATTTTAAAGGGCATTCATTAATTTGGTCTAAATATAGAAATAATAAAAAATTTGAAGTATAGAAAATTTGAATGTACATGAAGCTGAGTGCTTGATGAAGATGAGACTTTAAATTATCTTTTATAGAGATAACTGCCCTTAGGAGAGTCCTCAATTTTTGGTTGCTGCAGATAGTGGGACTCCTAGTTCACACTTGGAGCAACTTTGATTTCACTTTATCATAGGAATGAATGTAAAGCAAATACTTACCTAGAGTTCTTAAAAAAGATTTGAAGTCACTGTGTCTCTGACTGCAGATGGTACAACTGGAGGTATTAAGTGTTCAGTTCAGTAGTATGAACTGGATGTATTTTGAGATGGACAGTTATGTGCTTGAAAGAGTTAAAGAAAAAAATTTTTTCCCTACATATGGATTTTGATAAACTTTTAATAATTCTCACTTGATGCTATCCAACAGATTTTGAGAAACATACCTCTGGCTATTGTAATTTTGTCTACTGAAAGAAAAACATCATTACACTGACAATTATCCTGGGGCATGAAATGAGTGTACCTCAGATTGGGGTAGAGGAGGATCTCTACCTGTGGTTGAGGCTAAAGCTTTTATGGGGCTAAAAATGGGAGAGACCTAGAGGTTCTGGGTGGTGAGGGGTAAGCTGGCCTTGTCTCATGGTAGACAATTAAGAGTAAGACAGAGAACTTAGGAGTAGAGTCAAGTTGCAAGTGACCACTTTTAGTAGCAGTAAAAGTCACTCTCCAAACTCTACATTTATTATTCCTCAATCACTCATAAAGTGTTATTTAAAACCACATTCTGGTCCCAGCTCTTCTTTGGATTGGAAAGGGAAGGAACTGGATCTGGGCTTTGAGTGAAAAGGTGAAAGGCAGAGAAACTAACCCAGAGGAGCCACTAATGTGAGGGATCTAATGACTTGAGAGAGTGGGAGTATGATGTCTTCTTCCTCACCTCTGACAACACTGGGTAGTATCAAGCTTCCTAAGTTTTGCTCATTGGACTGGTACAAAATAACACTTCACTATTATTTTGACATGCATTTCTTTAGTTATCAATGAAGTTGAACATCTGAATATCTTTTCAAATAAGTTATTGACTATTTGTATTTATATTTTTGGTAAACTTTTTTTTTTTTTTTAATTCACGTTCTTTTATTTATTTATTTATTTTTATGACTGTGTTGGGTCTTCGTTTCTGTGCGAGGGCTTTCTCTAGTTGTGGCAAGTGGGGACCACTCTTCATCGCGGTGCACGGGCCTCTCACCATCGCGGCCTCTCTTGTTGCGGAGCACAGGCTCCAGACGCTCAGGCTCAGCAATTGTGGCTCACGGGCCCAGTTGCTCCGTGGCATGTGGGATCCTCCCAGACCAGGGCTCGAACCTGTGTGCCCTGCATTGGCAGGCAGATTCTCAACCACTGCTCCACCAGGGAAACCCAGGGTAAACTTTTTATATCTATCTCCATTTTTCTATTGCATCGCTCATCTTCTCCTTTCTAAAATTTATCTGAATTATTTTTTATTTTTTCTATGAGTTCTTTTTAAACAAAAGAAATTAGCCTTTTATTGGGTGTAAGATAGACTCAAGGATGTATTGCACCACATGGGGAATATAGCCAATATTTTGTAATAACTGTAAATGAAAGTCACCTTTAAAAATTGTATAAAAATTTTTCAAAATTAAAAAAAAAACACCTTAGGAGAGTTTTCTATTTAAAAAAAAAGAAATTAGTCTTTGTGCTTCAAATGTGGTGTACATATGCTTTCCAATATTTGTTGTTGGTCTTTCAACTTTGTTTATTATGTATTTTTTCTATTAAAAAGCTTTACATTTTAATATAGTCATTTTTATCACTCTTTTCTTTATATGGCTTTTAGGTTTTCCATCCTGTGCTTTGAGGCCTTCCTCAAACATGTTTCAACATCATTAAAAAAAATCCTTCTTTTCCTTACTAAATTGGAATGCACTTTTATTAAAATTCCCATATATATTTAGGTCTGTTTCTCAACTCTTTTCTTCCATTGTTCCAGTATCAAAGAGCTTTAATTATTGTAGCTTTATTATGTTTTAATATCTTGTGAGGCAGATGCCTCCTTTTCCTTTTGGGAATTTTCCTGACTATTCTCACATTTTTATTTTTACAGGTGAACTTTACTAATACGTCTGACAGTCTTGCCCCCACAAAATCCTATTGGTAATGAATTTATAAATTAGTTTAGGTGAAATTGACATCTCTACAGCAGGGAATCTTTTTGTTTTTATTTTTGTTTTACTGAATGTTTTATTTTCATTACATGTTTATAAAAAGTGCAATTGGCATAAACAGGTTTGTGAACAAAGCTAAGAGCCTTTGGTAAACATGTACCACAATTTTGGGGGGCTGAAGAAACAGAGAGCAACCCACTGGCATGCCCTGATTTACAATGCCAAGTCTGCTTTACAATGGGAGGAGAGGGTATTGTTTAATCTGATGATTTTGTTATGTGGAGGTCGGGTAAAGGAGTCTTTTTTTTGTTTGTTTAGCTTTTATTTTATATTGGAGTATAGCTGATTTACAATCTTGTGTCAGTTTCAGGTGTACAGCAAAGTGATTCAGTTATACATATACATATATCCATTCTTTTTCAGATTCTTTTCCTATATAGGTTATTACAAAATATTGAGTAGAGTTCCCTGTGCTATACAGTAGGTCTAAAGGAGTCTTTTTATTCAAGGGCACAGTGGGTCTTTCTGCAGTTTTACTCATCACCTTGGCTTTGTTTTTCAACATCTTCTTCCCTGTGTAGTTCCAGGTTGGAGTTCACCAGAAGAGAAACTTGTGTGAGGTTTGCAAGGCAGATGTGAAGCAGCAGCCCTTAGCTCTAATGTCATTGTGGACAGAGGTGATGAGAGGCAGGTGCAGAGGGGCAAGTGGGTTCCAGTGGATTCTTACTCTTCTCCACTCCATGTCCTGCTTTTCTTCCTGACTCTGACCCTACTGACCAAGAGCAAACCAGTCCCACAGACTGATATTTGGCTGTGAACTCACGGAGGTGGTACCTATGCAGAGGTGGTAGTCTTCCCAGGTTAATATGCTCATCTCTCTTTGCATATCACCTTTGGCAGCTGCATGTGCCTTGCTTCCTGATTCCTCTGCAAGCTCTGACTTTTCCATCTGGGCTAGTGCTCAGGAGAGCTGGTCACTTTTCTCTGATTTTAAGGTTTCCCTTTGGACCTTTTCTTCCACAGCTCCTTCCACAGTTGAATGAGGTCTGATTCTGTAATCAATTCCGTATTTCTTAGCACTCATAGTGATTCTGCTTCCTTTGTGGAGCTCTAATGGATACACTGCCCACTTACATAGCTCTTCTTTTATTTTTAACTACAGTATCAATGTTTTCTTCATATAGATTTTACGTACTTCTTTTAGTAATTGTTCTTAGATGTTTTCTCTTTTTGCTTGCTTATTGCTTATTTGTACTTGCTGTCCTTCTGCTTAGTACCTTCACCCACCAGATATATCCATCACTCCCTTAAGCTCTTTCCATATTATCATCTTTTCAATAAGACCTTCCCTGGCCACCTCGTATAAAATTGCAGTCCCTCATACACCATGTACCCTCCTTCCTTGCTTTATTTTTATCCTTAACACTAAACACCATTTAGCACACCATACGTTTCACTTATTGATGAAATAAAATTCATATTTGAAGACAAGACAAGAAAACCTTTATACAAATTTTTTTCTCCACCTGTTTGGCCTTCTCCCTCCCCCTAGTGTGCATTGTGCATCTGCATTATGCATTAACCAGACCTCCCCAATGGCAGAAATACCTGCTCAACCTTAAAGATCAAGTTTTCTTCTCCTGGTGCCAGCCATGTAACTCCTTAGAAGGTAATGTTTCTTTCTTAATCTTGTAGGTGGTCACGATGACCCACCACCCGCCTTGTATGTGCAGACATCTTTGGTGAACTTCACATACAATGCCTATATATCCCTTCCCTTAAAGATAGCAATTAGTGCAGAAAGACTGGGTCAGCCAACCTGGGGAGATACTGAGTCACACCTAATGAAAGTTCTAAGTATTTACTTATGACCTTATTAATGTTACTAGCTATATTACTTGTATTCTGCCTATTTTACAAGATTATTGTTTCTTGTATTACCAAACGTGCAACTGAGCCTCTGATAAAAATAATGACTAGGTGACTTGAAATGATTGACCAACTATATCTTTCTGTAAGATCAATGATTATAATAGTGTAGCTCTAGATATGGGAATAAGCAACAAGAGGGAACCATTTCCTGGACCATGGCAGACTAGTAAGACTAGTCTCTGGTCTAGAGATTTTGGCTACTGTTAACAGGGCCCTAGTCCAGTAATAGAACATTGAGTGCACTATCAATGAAACCCTTGCCTGACCTGGGAATGAGCATTCCTAGTGCCGTGGTACAAACTGGTCATGAAGTGCCACACAAAAGTTGGTTGAAATTAAGACTGAAAGGGAAGGAGTTGTAAAATAAACAATGTTGCTTACCATCCAATTCTACAAGAATCAAATCATTAGCTACTGTAGTTGCTAAGGGTGAAGATCAGGATGAGGCATCTTGTTCTGTGGGAAAACTAGCAGAACCCGTCCTTAGATAGTGACACATTTTCAGGAGAAAATTTTATGAACTGAGTTTCTTTCATGTTCCCATACTTAGAAAAACACTAAAACCATTCAAGATATCTGTTCCTCGCGAATAGCAATAACCTTCTACCAAGATGCACTCGATTGCATGTACCCCTTCACCAAAATCACATATGTACTGGCCTCCTCCCATTACCTCTTTGGAACAGTCCTCAGAGCTTTCTGAAAGACTGTTTCCTGGATTATAATCCTCAGGTTGGCTTGAATAAAATGCTCCATTTTGTTCTCAGGTTTATAGAGTAATTTTTTCATCAACATTATATAGTGTCTGTCTTTCCTCACAGAATATAAGCTCCATGATGACAGGAATTTTTCATCTGGTTTGTTTACTTCAGTATCTCCAGTGCCTAGAATGTTGTATGGCAAATAATAGGTGCTTTCAAAATATTTTCTGAATGAATGAGTATATAGAAAGTTATCGATTTAACAAAAAACTTTGTGTAACCCATCACCTTACTTTTCTATTATTGTTTCCAGTAGTTCTTACATCAACTCTTTTGAGTTTTCTAGTCTGTAAACTCACATCATCAACAAATAATAATTTCGACTCTTCCTTTCTACTACTTATACCTCATTTATCTTTATTGTCTAATTGCCTTGATTAGTTCATCTATAATGATGTTAAATAATGTTGGTGATAATGAACATCACACCATCACCACAATTTTAATGTTTTTCCATTAAAATCTTTTAGATCAAGGTCACTAATCCTAGATTTTTTTTTTTTTTTTTTGCCACTGCAGGGCGTGTGGGATCTTATTTCCTGACAAGAGATCAAACCCATGCCCCCTGCAGTGGAAGCACTGAGTCCCAACCTCTTGACCACCAGGGAAGTCCCAGGACATTTTCTATTTGCACATACCTTCTTTAAAAGTAATTACTTAGAGTTACTTATAAGGGTTATTAATGACATAAATAAGGGTTAATAACACAAAAGTATTATTGTTAAATCAGCTTTTTGGATCCCAGAATTAATTTTTCCATGTAAGCAATGGTATAAATAGCAACCAGGCTTCCTAGCTAGTTCATATGCCATGCTTCAAGTGTGTTATTTTTCTTCAAAGTAAGGTGTCAAGGTCCATTTCCCTCATGACATTTCACATAGACAGAAATGAAAGTTCCATTCACTTAATAGCCATTGTCCTAATCATTTCTTGGCGTCAACACACCACACTGTATAATGGTGATTTGTGTTCAAGACTCTCTTTTTCCTCCCACAGATTTAACCTGAGTCCACAAACTCAAATTAGGATAAAGGGACAAGCAGATCACATAAATGTTTGAAAGTTGGCCAGTGGGTCACATAGTAGGCAATGGTGGGGACTGGTGGGTAGGAAATGTGAGATCTCAAAAGGGGCACAGATAGCAGCTGCTTGGGAAAATGAACCTCATATTGCCAGATCTTCTGATTTTTAAGATGGACGTGAAAATCCTGACCTCTATGGGAAATCTCCCATTTTTTAAAGGTGAATGCATTGTTCAGTCCTGGCAGGGCATACATGGCACATTCAAATTAGCTCATCGACAAATAAAGGAATTGTTTAAAAGATGCGAACAGGGTTTCCTTCACCCATCAAGGTATGGTGAAGCACTTTGGAGATAGCAAGAGCGGGGAGCATTACTGCTTCTTGATCGAAAGGGCTCAGCTGTGGCTGTAGGGGCTGGCTGAGAGGGCTGTCTGACAGGAGCATGGTCATGGATGGAAAGAAGTAGCCAATCCATGGTAGGGAAGGAGCCAACTACATAAGCACCACCATCTCCTTCTCTCGTGCTCTGATCTTCTGCATAGTCCTCTATTGGCTGAAACCAAGAGAAACCCCGAGGGCAGAGGGGCCCACTGATTCAGTCCCCAAAAGCCAGCCCCCTGGGTACAAAGCAGGGTGGAACAGAGGGGGAGTGGATCTCGAAGGCCAAATGAAAAATATCCAGCACAGATAGCTCTTAATTCAGATTAAATAAAATGCAAACAAATACTAAGGAGGAAAACAAAACATGCTGCAAGGTGTCAGTGTGGGACTATTATTCTAAGCACTTTAAAGACATTGGTATGTCTTTGTATTTCTATCATTTTATCCTAGTAGTGTGTGTATACAAGATGCTTGATAACTGGGTGAATGAAAGTCATTTGAAAACCTAATTTCATATGGCTAGAAAATGCATTTTACATTCTCCCAATAAGATAAAACAGTTTCTCTTCCAGATATTTCTTTTTCCAAAAGAATAAATATAACATTATCATCAGTGCGTTTATGGTCTAAATTTCTCAAATGTTGTATTCTAACTTATTGTATTGTTATTTATTGATACACAACAAATAACACCCATATTTAGTGGCTTAAAACAACATTTATTATCTCACAGTTTCTGAGGGTCCGGAATCCAGGAATAGCTTAGCTCGGCGTTTCTGGCTCAGGGTCTGGGTTGCATGACCTGAAGCCTGGACTGGTGCTGGAAGATGCATTTTCAAGAAGTCTCACTCACACAGCTGTTGGCTGAAAGTCTCAGTTCCTTGCCATATGGCTTCTCCATGGAGTTTCCTTAATGTCTTCAAGACCTGGAAGCTGGCTTCTCCCAGAGCAAGTATTCCAAGGGAGACAGAGAATGAGACGCAACCAAGAGGGAAGCTGCAATGTCTTTAGACATTGTACTATATTCCACTGGTCACACAGACCACCTTGGTATAATACAGTGAGGAAGGAGGTAGGAATCACAGGAAGCCATCTTGGAGGCTGGCTACCATACTTATTCTGCCTTGTTTTCACATAATGTCCTATTTTCATATGTTATTTTGTTCCTGGGTATCTTTTTCTTTACCAACACTAAAGAGTGGGTACAACAGAGGGAGGGCTGCTGTTTAATTAATGTTTACAGGCAATGTCAATCAGTTTTGACAAGGGAGTGTTGATCCTCTACTATAGGGTGACTCTTGCATCCAAACCGTCAGCTTCACCTTCTCTGTAGAGCTTGGCATATAGATAACTAAGAAAAGAGAGGAAATGGTACTGGGAAGGATCCAAAAGAGGGAAGTCAGATTTTTCCATTGTTGGTCTGAGTCTGCCAACTCCAAGAGAAATCCCTTCATCTACAAATACTCCTACCCTGTAATGTGGACATGTCTAGATGATCACAAATGCTCTGGGGTTCTGTATTTCCTTTTCCATACATACACACACATACCCTGAGCATGTGAGTAAGGAGATTGGCCTCCTAGGAATTGGAATTCTCTCCCACCATCTGTAAAAAGTTAGGGCTGCAATTTGGCTCCAAGATACCAGGGATTCCCAGTGATAAACAGATGATAAAACTCTGAAGTAACAGATCTTCTTATATATTCCCAATCTCCCAGTCCTGACTTGATCTGCTCTAGACATGGGCTCTGTAATACATGGACAAACTATTCTTTATCTCCCCAGATCTTAATTTCATCTTATTTTCCCCCCTCAGCATCACATCAGTTTCATCCAAAATAAAGGCAGCTTTTTGTATTTAGTAAATTCCTTTTCTGGTTAGAAGATTGGAACGATTCAACTTTCTCACATGTTTCCTCCTGCTTTTGTCCTTGTTTTGAGAATACTGCATAAACCCCAAGGAATTTAAGGATTTCCAGAACCAAGTGATAGGTGTTCCAAATGAGATATGAGCATTTACAAAGCATGTTGCTAAGCAGCTGTTTACAAATAAAGGCATTTTTCCAACTGAAAAGAATTAAAAAGCAAATGTTATCATTAAATGGTGAATAGTCAGGGAGACTAACTTGACTGCATTAAATGTATTACTTGATCTCATTTTTTATAGCACGGATAATGGTTGCTTGAAGAAGGAGGAAAATGTGTCAAGGGATTTTTATGAGGAAAAAAAAAAAGTAAGCCTGTATGTTGGTTTGAATTGATGACTGAAGAATGATTTCATTTCACTGTAGTCCAGCAATAAATCTCTAACTCTTCTCTCATTGGTGACACTACACCCTGTAGGAAATCCAGGCCAGCTAGTTCCAGGCACTCATCTTTCATGCTGGGAAAAGCATCTGCTAGGTGTATTGGACCCAGAAAGTCTGGCAAGACCAGTTTTTGTATGAACTGGCCATTAATCTTGACCACTCTTGCTTACAGTTCATCACTTTAGGGGCTACAGTCTGGTTGTGCTGCGTTCTGGGACATTCTTAATGAAGAGTTACCTTAGCATGTCTCAGATTTTTCCATTGAGCGTGAGGAAGCAGCTACTTGGATGTTCACATGCTTTTTAGACAAAAATGAAAAAAACAAAACAAAACCAATTGCAGGAAGTAGAGAGAAGTAAAGAGATGCAGCTGGTGTCATTACTTGGACTTACCTCCTGGTTTTACCACCCACTAACTGGCACTTTGTCTCACAGAACCTTAGAGTCTGCCTGTATAAAATAAGGTGATTGAGTTAGAACAATTGTTCCTGGCTTTTTTTATCACTGAAAACCCATTTTATTATTTTTTTCCTCTATAGACCTCATGTTTTGAGAGATTTTATCTAGATGATGACATCTATATTGTAGTAGTTCATTTGTTCCACTTTTTATTATATTTCCATTTCAAAGTTCTCCATATTTTAAGCAACAATGTATTTATGCAATGGTTTATAAAAATGTTATGAAATCATATAATCAAAACCATGGCTGAGATGCTAATAAGCATCTCACAGTACTATCTACTGCTGTTGTTTGCTTTATTTTGTGTACTAAGTGTCACTGTGTGCTTTTATTTTGTGTGCTAAAGTGTCACTTTCACCTTCTGTACAGAGCATTGGCATGGAAGTAACTAAAAAATAAGTAGGAAATGGCACTGGGTAAGTAGGATCCAAAAGAGGGATGTCAGATTCAAGGTCCAAGGTCATATGTCCAAGGTCATGACTATGGGTTCTTTCTTTACTGTGACTACTTCATATATGGATTTAGTAACAATCTCTCATAAACTGATAGAAGCTGAAGAGAACTGATAAGTAGAAGATGGCTGGTATTACCATATTGAGTTGATTTACTTCCAGTAGAAAGCAAAGACATATGCGCATGTGGCTTTAACAGAAGTATTTGTATGTTTCCTTAGGTTATTAGTTTTGGAAGGAAATATTGTAAAACCTCTAAGTATATAGAAAAATTTCATAATTCTAGAACTCTTGTGCAACAGTGGCTGTACTGCCTTCTCATTCACTCTGTTGTGTTGTGGATAAATGGAATTTGGGGTTGACTGGCACAGTTGATAGGAACAGAGTGCTAACTATATCAGAAGTTTTATTCTGTTTATAGCCATTGGTTTCCCTGCTCATCTCTGCCATCCTTCTGACCAATGCCTGCTACTTGTCACCGAAGAGTCACTCAAAGTCCTTTGGTCTACCTTGATTGCCAACTCTGGCATGAATTTCAAAGAGGAGTTTCCTCTTAGTATCTTGGAAAGCATTAGCTCTGTGACTCTACTGCTTCAAGGAAACACATTCTCTTTGTTTCCGCTCTCTTGTCATATGGTATACCAGGTGACTGAGTATATGTGTCAGAGAATAATTAGATTTTCAATCAAGGCAATAGTTAGAAGATGCACATTAGCTTTGCAGACAGGGTATCTGTGGTAGGCAGAATAAGGAAACCCACAAAGACACTCATGTCCTAATTCCCTGAACCTATAAATATGTTTTGTTATGTGGCAAGGGGAAATTAAGGTTGCAGATAGAATTAAGGTTGCTAATCAGCTGACCATAAAACGGGGAGATTATCTTGTATTTTCTGGGTGGGCCCAATGTAATCACAAGTGTTCTTATAAGTGCAAGGTGGGAGCTGTAGAAGGAGAAGAAATGACAGTGGAAGGAGAGGTCAGAGAGGTGCAATTTCTGGTTTAGAAGGTGGAAGGAGGCTACGAGCCAAGGAATATAGGCAGCCTCTAGAAAAGGCTAGAAAATAGATTCTCCCCTAGAACCTCCAGAAAAAAAAAACAACCCAGCCCTGCCAATACTTTGGTTTTAGCCTCATGAGACCATTTCAGACTTTGACCTTCAGAGCTATAAGATAATAAATTTGTGTTGTTTTAACCACTAAGTTTGTGGTAATTTATTACAGCACCAACAGGATACTAATATAACATCCACTAAAACTGACAAGTGAAATATCCCAGGTATAAGCTTCATAGCTCTGTCCTACTTTTCTGTTGTCCCTCTAAGGGTCTCTTCTTATTTAGAGCACCTCAGAGGAGGAGTTTGGGATCCACAATGAAATAAGAAGGCTTCTTTGATCCATCCACTGGTTTAACCGTTGTATTTAAACCAATTGTTTATGTATAGTTATATGAACTGTTTAATGATAATTTGGATCCAAGAGATGCCGATTTCTTTAGTTTTCCATATCAAATTTATTCCAGCTTGGTTCTGTACTCCTGGGAGCTTTGTTAGAGGTCAATAATTGCTGTTACGGGTAGCAGGGGATCGGGGTGAAGGGAACGGCCTCTCTACTTCTTAGATTCTGCAAGAAAATTGAGGATTATATGGTCCTGGAAACTAGGGAGTGGCCTTGGTCATTCTTCTGGGATGGCCTTCAAAGGCAGGTGGCTCTGCCAACAACTCCATTCCTTCCACGCCAGGCTCAGCCACAGAAGCCATTCCTGAGGCTCCTGAGAAAAGGCACCTTGTGCTGCTTCTTCAGTCACTGATATACCTGTCCCCATCCAAGAGCGCAGCACCCCAGGTGCAATGCCCTAGCAAGCTCTGCTCTCATTATTTCACTGAATTGCATCCTTCCATTCTCCAGCTCTGTCTCAGGGGACCCAAGCAGGCTCAGGTCACTTGGCCACTGCCATCGCTACCCTCCCTCTCTTGGATGGGCACTTAATTCCTTCAATGCACCTAGACCAGGCGTGGAAGTTGAGCCCTGTGGGCCATGTTTGGCCTCATTTCCCTCTTGTTGTCTTTCCTTCGTGTGCACAGTAACATGCTGCACAGAGTTTAAAGTCTGAATTAATTGCTATCATTTACCAATGAGGATTTTATATGACTATGTCCAGGTTTTCTTGAAAATTCAGCAGGTTTGGAAAGGTGGAATCTTTACTCCCCCATGGCAATAGCCAACTTGGCAGTGAGTAATGGCTGGCATTTGCTTTCTTCATCTCTGTACTCCCCACCTTTCTATACTGTATCCTCATCCCTGAGGCCAAGGTCAGCTGTTGTTTTTCATCTCACACCAGGTTCACTTTACTCATTTATATGATCTTTCTGGCCTTTATATATCTGAGAGTCTGTAAGCCCTGGTCTAGACTTTCCAGATATCTGATAACTTGTATTTTTTTCTAAAGCCCAGAAATACAAAAAAATCTCTATCTTTTCTATGGGGTAAGCAGAGAGTTTAGATCTTATAAACAAAGACTTGGCTACCAGTCTGGTGAGGAAGAAGCCATGGGAGGAAGGGAAGCTGGATTGCTTTCTGTGGAGTGTCTAGCAGCAAAAACAAAGGACAGGATACTTTCCTTTCTTGGTGAGTCACTGTGCTACATGAAGTTATCAATGAGTCAGCTCACCAGAGTATGACTTCCCTGATGGCGGGGATGATGTCTAACCCAATGCATGGCTTATTGACACACTGTCAGCATGTTTTTTGGGTTGGGTGAATGAATGGAGAGGATAAATGATGGGAGCTTTTTGCCACTACCTGGTGGAGAAATAAGATGTGGGCTGACCCACCTTGCTTTTATACAACAGAATTAAGAGTAAACACATTAGAGAACATATCTCCTTTCTATGGTTTTGTGTCAAGGAAAGAAGGTAGAAATACTATGTTCTCTGAAATTGTTTGTGGTAATGCTGTAAAAAAGACAGTGTTTGTCTTCATCACCAGTTCCAGTTGATCAGATCTTACGTTGCCTGAAACAGTCCTGTTTGAGACTCCTTCCTAGATTCTTCCCTACCTGGCACCAAAAGCTATAAATCAGGCTGGCAAAGGGAAGTGCAAGCTTCCATGATCAGCTGGATAATGAAGGCAAAGGACTTGGTGCAGGGGGTTGTGCCTATCACTACAGGAGAGGAACATCTGATTACTGGTGGCATGAACACAAACATGGAACGATGGAACTGGCAAGGACCTCCGTGACTGCCAAATCCAACACCTGCAACTTGAAGATGAACACAGTGAAGCCTGCAGAAGGTCAGGGCCTCAACAAAAGTCATGCATCGAATTAGTGGAAGCTCTGGTTTTGGAAACCAGAACACCTGGACCCCCTGATTTCCTGTCAGGTGCGTTTCTCACTATCACAGTTTTTTGGAGGGGATTAATTTTGTAACCCAATTTTTTTTTCTGGATTTCCAAATTAATTTTCTTAGTATTAAACAAATTATTCTTCTGTAATTCTTTTTCCTAAGCTAAGGCTGACTTAGTGGTGTATTTCTAACTTTTTTTCAAAGAAATAACTCTTTATTCATAAAATTCTCATACCTTAGGTGTTTAGTTGGATGGATTTTGATAATTGTATACAGATGTGTAACCACCACCTTAAACAAGATATAGAACATTTTCATCATTTCAAAAAGTTCTGTGTGCCCCTTTCCAGTCCATTCTCCCCTCACCCCTATCAGCATAGGTTGATTTTGTCTGTTCTTGTAATTCATATAAATGGAATCACATATAATATATGTTCTTTTGTGCCTGGCTTCTTTCACTTAATGCAGGGATTGACAAACTTCTTTTTGTAATAAAGGACCATAGGGTAAATACTCTTGTCTTTGCAAGCCACTTGGTCCCTGTTTCAACTACTCAACTCTGCTGTTATTGCACCAAAGCAGTCATAAACAGTACAGAAATGAATGGGCGGGGCTCTGTTCCAATAACGCTTAGTTACAAAAACAGATGGTGGACTAGATTTGGCCTGTGGACTGTAGTTTGCCAACACTTGGCTTAACATAATATTTTTGATATTTATCAATGTTGTTGCACGTATTAGTAGTTCATTCTTTTTATTGCTGAGGATTAGCTTTATAGTATGAATATACCACAATATATTTATCCGTCCTCCTGTTGATGGACATTTGGGTTGTTTCCAGTTTGCAGCTATTATGCATAAGGCTGCTATAAACATTCTTATACAAGTCTTTTGGAGAACATATGTTTTCACTTCTCTTGGGTAAATACCTAGGAGTGGAGTTGCTGAGTCATAGGGTAGATGAATGCCTAACCTCAAAGAAACTGCCAAATAGCTCTTCAGATTTGTTGTGCCATTTGATGGCCCCATCAGCAATGTCTGAGAATTACATTTGCTTCCCATCACTGCTAACATTTGCTGTAGTTAGTTGATTTTAGCCACTTTGATGGGTGTAACTCAATTGCTGTTTGGATCATGCCCTCTGCCCTTCATGATCATCCTTCTGTCTGTTATTTCTTACACTGTGTTTAACCTCATCTCTTTTCCTCTGTGCTCAGTTTATACCTATATCTGTAGGTTTGGTACTCTTTACCTCAGTATCTCCCGGTCTATTCTTAACCATGTGTCTCATTCGCCATCAACCATGTAACATTATTTTAGCTCCTTTGCCCAAGTGAGTTTCCTCCAAGCCTGTCTTCACCTGAATACAGTCAGGACAATCTTACCAAACTACCAGCCTGCCATACCATCCTCATTTACTGGTTTCTTTTTTCACTGAGGCCTTTATTCCTAAATACACTGGTGTGAATATATCCAAGCCAAACCTGGTGTGGACATGGCCACAACCTTCTCTAGCTCCAGAAAGAGCTTCTGCCATGTGCTCACTGTTCCTGGAAATTCCTTTAACAGAGCATTTTCCTCCTATAATGAGAAGACCTCAGATGTAATTTCTCTGGAACAAATAGACAAGTTCCTTTAAACTCATTAGTATGCAAATAACCAAGAGCTGCTTTCCTGAGAGAGGGTTTTGGTGGACAACAGAAAAAAGAGAGACTAGTTCCAGGACAGAAGGCGATGTTTCAGGCAGGGGTGCAGTGAAGGCGGTGGGGATGGGGAAGGAGGCAGCGGGTTGGAAGAGGGAGTAACTATAGTACAGTGAGGGCCAAATTCACCTTCCCCATTATTTGTACCAAAATTGACTCTTTGCATGGACCTGGATTCTAGCGAACTGGATGAGCCCTTGCTCATTCTTCTTCCTTAACTCCTTTCACTTTTTTTTTTTCTTGCTGGATTAAATAGCTGCCCTTTGATTTAGCTATGAAGGAAGGTTTCACCCCTTCCAGGTTTCTCCTCTTCCTACTCTTTCAATTCTTAACCTTCAGTTGCCGAGTCATTCCGTATCACCTCTGGCTGCTGTTACCCAATGGGGTATTTCTCTGTCTTTCTGTCTCTCCTAAACCATGTCCAGGCAATGATTGTCCCTGGCAACCCTCGTTGTATTTAAGACTTGATTATTCTGTACTTCACCTTGTAGGAAACCATTCATAGACGAATTTAGACACTGCGGAGTTAATGACTACTCCTCCCAGGAATATTATTTGCAATCTAGCGAGGACAATCTACTAAACCAAAACAATAAATCTGATGGGGGAGGAATGAGTGAAATCTTTTCTAGAATAAGATGAGACCCAAAAAGAAAACAACTAATAAAGTTGCATGTAATTGCATTTTCAGACACTCTCTCTCCATGATTTCTTCTTAAAGCTCTCTCATCTATGTAGGCGTTGGCAAACATTTTCTGTAAAGGGCCAGATAGTAAATATTTCAGTCTTTTTGGGGCATATGGTCTTTGTCAGAACTACTCAACTTTGCATTGTAGCATAAAAGTAGCCCTAGACAATCTATAAATGAATGAGCATGGCTGTGTTCCAATAAAACTTTGTTTATAAAAACAGGCAGTGGACTATGCCGGTGAGGTTGATTACTGTCTATCTGCTGATGTCTTTCATTTCTTCAAGCCCACTCCCGACTGTTCCCTTCATTGCAGCAGGAGTAATTCCCAGAACTGAATGTGATCATTTCTCACTTGCTTAAACCCCTCCAGCACTTCCCATTGGTCTCAGGATAGAGATGAAATCTTGAGCACAGTCTGCAAGGCCCTGCAAGATCTCACTTGACACACCCCTCCAGCTTCATGCGCCTCAACCTTCCTCCTTACTCTCTGAACAATACTTTCAGGGCCCCCAATCTTGTTCCTTGAAACAGGCATGCTGCCTGCACACCGTTTCCCTGCTTGGATGATCCCCTCTCTCATTTTTTTTTTTTTTTTGCAATATCTTTTTTTTTTTTTTAATTTTTATTGAAGTATTGTTGATTTACAATGTTGGGTTAGTTTCAGGTGTGCAGCAAAGTGAATCAGTTATACATATACATATATCCACTCTTTTTTTTAGATTCTTTTCTCATATAGCCCGTTGAGCTGAGTAGAGTTCCCTATATTATACAGTAGGTCCTTATTAGTTATCTATTTTATACACAGTAGTGTGTATATGTCAATCCCAATCTCCCAATTTATCCTTTCCTCCACCTCCCCCTTTGACAACCATAAGTTTGTTTTCTATGTTTGTGAGTCTGTTTCTGTCTTGCAAATATGTTCTTTTGTATCATTTTTCTAGATTCCACATATACGTGATATCATATGATATTTGCCTTTGTCTGATTGGGTGATTCTTCACATCTCCGTTTTACTTCATTATTTTTGACCCATCCTTCAGCCCTCAGCTCATCTTATCTCCCCTTGTCTTCAGAGAAGTCTTCCTGATCCCCAGACAGGATCCAGCTCTCCTATGACCAAGCACACTCAACCTACGGTCGTGGTACTCCAGAGTTTTATATTATTCAATTATTTGTGATTAATTCTTGTGATAATCTGTATTATTGTTCAGCAAATGTTTATTTCCCTTGCCATCCCATTGTGGGCAAGGTATACTTCCCACCCCATTGGTTTTGGGCTTGGCTCTGTAACTGGTTTTGGCAAATAGGATGTCAGTGGATATGACATGAGCCAAGATCTGAAGAGTGCTTTTGGGGTGGGTCTTCTTCTCTTGTAGCTCTGCCATTGCCTTCAGAAGAACATGTACCTGGTCATTTGCTGGTCCCAAAAGAATGAGACACATATGGAGCTGAGCTGCCCAGCTGACCTGCATACCAGTGAGTGTGATGATAAATGCTTTGGGGTAGTTTGTTCTGCAACAGTAGATGACTGACGGAAATATATCAGTCTCCCCCACCCCACTGAAAGAGCCACACAAAAAATAAATATGCTGGTTTTGCTCACTGTTGTATTCCTATTGCTTAGCACAGAAGGTGTTTCTTAATAAATATGTGTTGAATAAATAAATAATTAAGTGGGTCAGTGTATGTGAAAGCATTTAGCATATTACAGGGACATAGTTGGCCTTCAGCAGATGGTGTTTTAAAATGGGTTAGGTGATGCTCAATAGAATCTGTACCTAGCTCTCTTCTGGACTTGAAAATACTCTCAGCTTTATAACTCAGGTTTATGTGCAAGAAAAATGTCCCTAGGTCTATAATCAGCTGTGTATTGACTCTGCAATCACATTCCTTTACCTACAGGAAATTTAAGATTATTAAGGAAAATAAAAAATAAATGCAAGTTCAGGAAGTTCTTTGCTCGTGTTACTTTGTTTTCTAATTTTAAATCTTATTAAAGTGATAATAAAAAAAGCCATTTGGAGACAGGACAATATTATCACATCTGGAGAAACTTAATAAGTTTAGGACAAAGGCTCCATTCTCTTCTTCATGCACATGTGCAGTTCTCATTAACTTTCATACTATCTCGAGGAAAATATTAGAAAATGTCACGCACCATAAACATTCCACACAAAGGGGGTTAATTAATAGGTACATGTAGTATTAATGCAGATGTTAACTATTAACTATGATAAGTGTTCTCTAATAGCTGGTGTCCATGCATAATTAATGCTTACCAATCCCTGCAGTACTTAGAAGAAAACATAAAAATAAGACACCAGTGCAAATGATTGACAAATTTTGAATAATTCCAAATAATTTTGAAAACATTCTTAAGATTTATATATCCAATACTTTGTTGATTAGGCAAATCCTCAAAAATAAATATGCAATTTCTATAAAACGATTCAAGATAAACTGAATGCCAAAAAAAAAAAAATCACTTCCCAAACTTCCTATATCTATAAAATACTAGGTGTGGACATTTGCATATCTTTCCAATACCAATGTGTCATTTTAATACTTTATATATACATAGAATCAAAATTTCCTTTGCAAATAAAACTGATTCCTGTATAAAGAACTGTATTTTTCTTTCTCCACTCATTTTGGGTCACTTCATGCCTTGTCTATTGGATTTCTAACAGTGCGTATTTTTAAATGTTTATGTGAAGAAAATATGATTACAAATATTAACTAGCAAGGTGTATGTGTGTGTAGGTTTGTGTACGGTGTTAGAAAGCTAAATAATGACAGTGCAGTGGATATATTTATGTATTCTGATGCAGTATTTAACTCTATTGGTCTTAAAATTTCCCATTGCTTTTCAAAATACTGCGTCTGATCATTTGTCATTTGTTTAAAGTAAGATAGAATCCCATCTGCAGCAGATACAGAAATGGACCACTCAGATCCTCCTTCAAGAAGGGAGCCGTTGCCCAGCTGTGGGGAGTGTGGGTGGTGGACACCTCTAGCCATGGCCCCTTGGGCATCCATCACAGCTTTGCTCTGGGGTTCTGCTCTTCTTGTGGAAGCCTGCAGCCAGCCAACAAGATGGTGATCCAAGGCCCTAACCATTTCCACCCAAGTGGGACTCCTCTAGTGGGCAATCTTTCCTCCCTGTAGGTCAGAGAGATGATTTATATGGTCTCCATCGCTGTCTGACGGCTTCTTCTGCCTAATCCTGCCTCTTTCTCTTTCCTTTCATGGAGGCTACTTTCCAATAAACCCTTTGTTCCCTTAATTTCTCCTCAGTGTCTCCTCCCAGAGAATTCAACGGCACACTGTATTTCCCAGGACCTAAGGGACAAACACAAACTTGGGATCTGATTTGTGATGACAATGGTAGAAAAATTCAATACATGAACAAACAGTAATAACCATACTCTGAGTTAGATAGAATGAAGTAAAGGAAAAATGAGAAAAAGAAGTTAATTTTCTAAGCTATGAAGAAATATTGGTGATGAGGAAATCAACAGAGTAAAAAAGGAAAATAGACTTTACTACCAACAGAACATGTAGATAAATGCTATTCCAAACACTTTTTAAAAAAGTGCCAAACTCTTTATCATATTTGAAATACATATTATGTACAGATTCTGTATTAAAAAGATAATTTTTGTTGTAGTTAAACAAATCTCAAAAAAGGGATGTCCTGTAAGTGAATCTGTATAACACTAAAATATAATTTATAGTATGTACATGAGCAAAACTGTGTTAGTCTGTGCTAACATAAGGGCCAGGGAAATAGCCTCATTATTCTAAATCAAGTTTTTGAAAGTATCCATTAAAATGGTGTTCTGCCTGAAAAAATGTTAAGCTTACCAAATACCATTCCACAGATCATATTTTGAGAAGCACTGCTATGGTCAGTGTGCCCTGATGAACACAGTTCTATTTTGAGGTGAGGAGGAGATCAAAATGCAATAAAAATTCATCTCTAATGCTCAACTGAAGGAGGAAAACAACGGAGAAAGAAAAGACCAACATGGCCCTCGGTAACAATGGGAGAAAATGCAAGAAAACAAGCATGCGTATGCTTGCAGTTACTTTAAGTAGTTTCATATATTTTCATTCAAAACCCCTTTATTCTGATGCGTCTGCAATAGTTGGCACAATGTGGAGTAAGTTGAAACGTGTGTAATACCATCAGTTCATCGGGTAGAAGCAGGAAAAATAGTTGACTGATTAAGTGTACTGTTCTGAGGGCAGCCCTAGAATGGTAACATCAACCCCTTGGCTGCCAATGCTGAGTTCTTATTGTCAGCTTTTCAGGGCCAAGCGACAGGGAAATGGGTGTGTGGGTGTCCACCTAAAATGCGTTCAGAGGTGACAGAAATATTCCCCTGCACAGCTGAGCTTCAGCCAACCATTCTTATTTGTTCCTATTCTTGTTATTTCAAAATAAAACAATACCGCCTGATTTATCATAAAACAAAGAGCAAAGCTTTCCAAGTTTTGAACAGAGAAGAGTTTCAGAAAGAATCTCCCTGGGTGGGAAGGGGTGGTTATTGACAAAGACTCTCTCCTTAATCAAACTTTAGTCAGATTCCTGCCCTTGGGCCTTGTCCTCAAGAGCAAGAATCCTGCTACATCTGTTTCATCAGACTCCCCCACCCCTGATATTCCATCACCTTGATGTCTGATCAGTTTCCTCACTCTCCACCATTCTCCAGGTGATGTCTGATCACTCCGGCCTGCCTTCAGCAAGACTCCTGTCAAGTCACTTTAGCCTGAATCCTCCCTACCCCTGAAGTTTCCTCTTGGTAATTTTCCATCACTGTTCCCCACCCTGCTTCTTGGCTATAGATCCCCATTTTTACTTGTTGTGTTCAAAGTTGAGCTGCTCTCTTTCCCTTCCTGCAAAACCCTTATTGTAGTAGCCCCTTCTTGAATAGAGTCTTCTTTATCGTCTTTAAGAATTATTGGGATACTTTTTTCTTTAACACTGTGTAAATAAATTTCCTTTATCTTTCTCACTGAGGTTTACTTAAGTGAGCATCTATATCTTTACTTCCCCTTGTCCTTCTGCTGTGATCCTTCTTTTGTAGCCATAATTGCCAATATTGATTTAAAGTTGCCCTTATTTATAATGGGTGTATGTTCACTTACTCTGGTTCAGTATACTTTAATGTTGTTTATTTGTCCTATTCCACTGGTGGTCCTCACCACCACGTCTCCTGAGTCAGTGGGAAAGAAAGGGGTGTTGGTAGAGCTAGCTAGCAGATAATTGCACAAAGCTCCCGGCTGGTATCCTAACTGATTTAAGCAGTGGGGAGTAGACAGCTGTCACTGATGAGGAAGTGACAGATGCGTGGACATTTTCTGCCAGGCATGTCATGGTGGGAAAAAAAAAGGCTGAGAACTACTAGCTGACAAACTTCTGATATGAGTGTGTTGTTCTTATACTCAAATTCTCCTAATACGTTACAGCCAAGGTAATGACTTGGGAAGGAGCGACTCTGCCCATAGCAGGCATGCTGGTCAGCCTGGTGAAAAAGCATTTGCTGGGCATGCTGGTCAGCTTGAAGAAGACCAGCTGAGGACGTGGTGGAAAGGGGCTGGAAGGAGACAGACCGCAGCAGTGTGGGAGTGTGGGGCAGAGAAAATAATCAGCAAGATCTGCTTACTGGGGACCCATTACGCTTATAGAATGAGTGGTGTATGATCATTTTTATGAATGATCTCATTATGCTAGTGGCCCCAACCCAGGGGAGCATCCTGGCTCCAGCTGTTGGGAGGGAAGAACTCAGCACACACTGTGCTTTCTCGCTCCGGTGGCCATTGAGGAGATGCACTCACTGGTTGAGACTTCGTCTTTTGTTAGACATGCCTTTTCTAAGTTATTTGCAAATGTGGTGTTTGTATAGTTCCCATTGTAACCAAATCTCTTCCTACAAATTATGACTGTTTGGAGATCAGTGGGGTTGGATGTAGAGCAGGGGGATAGAGGCATGTGTATAATTTCTAGCCAATACAAGTGATATTTTTGGGAATACTATAAAGGGATACATGTTCCTCAAAACAGCACCCTGGACTCTTGGAAGCTTTAGAAGGTGAAATCAGAACAGCAAATGGGGATCATCTAATTTCTTTCTGGAATATTCTGACTCTACCTTATGGTCTGAAGAGCATCACTGGGTTGGGTACATATTTCAAGGACAAATGACAAGCTTATTGTTATAGCAGGGGCACTGGTTAGTGAGTCAAATAAAAGGCCATAATTTATTCTGGAAAGGAAGTAGGAAGAGGAAAAATCTATGGACAAGTTTTCCCTTCCTCTGCCTTTGGGGTCCTTTACATCCCAATATCTTTTTTAAAGGTGCCAGACAACTCATTTGGAGTTACTAAATGCAAGCTTGAGCTTGTTCTTTGCATAAATGTGTAGTGCTATGTGATAGGTCCAAAGTATAAATTAGGTTATTGCTTCTAGGGTAGACACCAGAATTGTTAGCTTTCTTTTAAAAATAAAAAGTAATTACAAATTGCTCTGTGTTCCCATTAGTGGTTCAGTGATAGCTATAGGGTGAGAGGGATTCAGGGGGAAAAGTATGTTCCATGTATTAATATTCATGAGCTTTGTAGGCACACTCACATTCTGCCCCTAGAAATGAGAAAATTTAATGAACACATTTGCAAGGTTGAGATGGTCTATGGCTGTAATGAGGTAATGCCAAAACAATTAGATCATAAATGAAGAATGCAGTTGATCAGCATGTTGGCTTGTCTCTCCAATGGCTACAACTAACTTTGAATATTGTTTTTCCACCAAAGTGAATTATGAGCTCTTAGTCAGTCAATCAATAGCATTTCTTCAGTTTCATGGCAGTGCGGGAGGGGGTGGAGGTGACAAAAGGCAGTTCAGATCTATTCATATAAGGCACTTAGAAATACTAGGTGATTGGCTGAGAGCTCAGAGTCATTTGGGGCCTCAGACTGGATTTTATTTAGATCACACTTCAATTTAATCCCTAATTTTTAAAGGTGTTCTAAGTATTATAAAAGAAAACTTAAAGAAAGTGAGGGGTTTGTTTTATATTTCAATATCTGATCTGGTCTAATTAATACCTAGATTTTTTTAATACATTTATACATTTATCCTCATATCTGATTTTTCATTAAGTTTTGCTGATTTTTCCTTGTTAAAATGTTCTTACCTTTCCCTTTCCTCTTTTTTTAAAAATTGAAGTGTAGTTGATTACAATGTTGTGTTAGTTACAGGTGTACAGCAAAGTGATTCAGTTATACATGTACATGTATTCATTCTTTTTCAGATTCTTTTCCCTTCTAGGTTATTACATAATATTGAGTATAGTTCCCTGTACTATATAGTAGGTCCTTGTTGTTTATTTATTTTATATATAGTAGTGGGTATATGTTAATCCCGAACTCCTAATTTATCCCTCCCCACCCTCTTTCCCCTGTGGTAACCATAAGTTTGTTCTCTATGTCTGTGGATCTATTTCTGTTTTGTAAATAAGTTCATTTGTATCCCATTTTTTTTTTTTAGATTCCACATATAAGTGATAGCATATGGTATTTGTCTTTCTCTGTCTGACTTACTTCACTTAGTATGATAATCTCTAGGTCCATCCATGTTGCTGCAAATGGCATTATTTCATACCTTTTTTATGGCTGAGTAATATTCCATTGTATATATATTGATATAACACATCTTCTTTATCTATTCATCTGTTGATGGACATTTAGGTTCCCTTTCCTCTTTTTTTTTTTTTTTTTAAATTTATTTTTATTTATTTATTTAGTTGGCTGCATTGGGTCTTCGTTGCTGTGCGCGGGCTTTCTCTAGCTGCGGCGAGCATGGGCTACTCCTCGTTGCTGTGCTCAGGCTTCTCATTGCGGTGGCTTCTCCCGCCGCAGAGCACGGGCTCCAGGCACACGGGCCTCATAGTCGTGGCTCACGGGCTCTAGAGCGCAGGCTCAGCAGCTGTGGCACACGGGCTCAGCTGCTCCGCGGCATGCGGGATCCTCCTGGACCAGGGCACGAACCCGTGTCCCCTGCATTGGCAGGCGGACTCGTAACCACTGCGCCACCAGGGAAGTCCTCCCTTTCCTCTTATAATGAACACTCACTAGTTTGGCTGACCTGACTCTTTCCTCTGAGAAATGTCTACTTTTCTTACAGAAGTGGACTCCTAGCCACTAATATTTTATACGTGACTTTACTTACTGGTCCTAAATGATTGATCCCAAGCTGGATAATTCAGGCTGATGCTTATCAGGATCCAAACTTGCCATGAGAGACATAGAAAGCAGGAGAGGCCTGCTTTCTAGTAGGTTACACGTGCAGCAACGCCAGGACTGGTGAGGTCCCTGGCTCTCCTCATTCTGCATCTCTGAGGATTGGGTTGCCTACTCCTTAAATTCCAGGAGACATCCCAATATGATTGCAGTGACTTCTTTGTTTTTTGTTGAAATTATTTAGAGATGGTTTCTTAAGCAGTACAATAGCCACACTATTCAATAACACAAAGAACTTTAAACTAGAGACACTTTTACTGATTAAAAATATTTTTATCTTGCAGACATGCAGAGGTGCCAATATTTTTTTCCTTTTTTTTTAAAATGGTTTGCCCCAAATGCAAAAGAATAGACAGAGCACCAACTTAGGTAGGTAGGGAAAAAAATGAAAGGAGGGAAACTAATATTTCTTGAGAATAAGAAGCATAGAACAGTGGAAGATACCTATCTCTATCTATCGATCAGTCGGTCAGTCAATCTATCTATCTATATCTGGTCTTGGAAGAAAAGGACTTGAGCTAAAATTCTGACCTTTCACTTACTATCTATGTGACCTTGGGCAAGAGGTGTTGTCGGGGCAAAGAGCAATAACAAGGGATATTGCTATGCAGTCTGAAAACTTAATGAAATAAGATGCAATTGTTTAATATGATTCTTTGAAGGAATAATGATTCTCAGATTCAGTATTGATCACAGGGCTCAGGGAAGATTTAGGAGACCTGGGTTCCATCTATGGATGCACCACTGTGAGGCTGTGTGACATCACTTAAAAATTCTAAGAGTCAGTTTTCTTCCATTTATTTATTTATTAGTTGAAGTATAGTTGATTTACAAGGTTTCAGGTGTACAACAAAGTGATTCTTTGTTTGATTCTTTGAATCTTTTCCAGATTATTTTCCATTATAGGTTATTATAAGATATTGAATCTGGTTCCCTGTGCTATACAGTAGGTCCTTGTTTATCCATTTTATATATAGTAGTATGTATCTGTTAATCCCAAATTCCCAGTTTGTCCCCTCCCACTTTCCCTTTGGTAACCATAAGTTTGTTTTCTGTCTGTCTGAATCTATTTCTGTTTTGTAAATAAGTTCATTTGTATCATTTTTTTTTTTTAGATTCCACATATAAGTGATATCATATGGTATTTGGTACTTCGGTTAGTATGATAATCTCTAGGTCCGTCCATGTTGCTGCAAATGGCATTATTTCATTCTCTTTTCTGGCTGAGTAATATTCCATTGTATATGTGTACCACATCTTCTATCCATTCCTCTGTTGATGGACATTTAGGTTGCTTCCATGTCTTGGCTATTGTAAATAGTGCTGCTCTGAGCGTTGGGGTAGTTTTCTTCCTTTTAAATGAAAGGATTAGAATAGAGTGTTAAGTTTCTGCCAACTGTGGAAATAACGACTTTCAATATTATTAAGCAGAGATGAGTTGGGTAAAGAACTGAGCAGAGAGCAGCATAGTGTCCTCAATGGGAGGTGGACACACTGACCCTGGATGGCATATTGGAAATTTGTCTGTATCAGGGGAGAAATTAAGTGTTACTATGATTGGCAGAAAACAATGATGCTGCATGTTCTGCTATGTAGGGGTTCAAAAAATTGAAACAAACAATTGTCCCCCTTCCTGCACAACTTTGAACTTCCTGACAGTTTCCCGTAGGTGAAAAACCGGTGTGTAATGGTCTGAGTCTAAAACTTTACTCTATTTTGCATATAAGGGCAAAGTGTTTTCTGCACCATTTTAATATACACTGAATTTTCTATGAATGCAACTACTGTTTAAGCAATGAATATTGCATTTTGCTCTGTTTGGACATTGAGGAAGAGAAGTGCACCATTTTAGATGCATTTCGAATGCTCAGGGATCTGGGGCATCAGTAACCCTCACGATGAGTCTATGGACAGAGGCAGAGTCTGAGGAGTGCAGGTGTCTTGCTGGCTTTTAAACCAGCTGAATGCCTTGTGCTTCTTCTTGGTATTTCAGTTTAGGCATTGTCTTTATTTATTTAAATTTTTCATTGGTAGGTAGGGTATACTACCTACAAATTTTACTTCAGGACAATAAAAGGGACATATTTGTCAAAAGGGGGACATTGGAGTTGATGAGGTTGAAATTTACTGGGCTAGCATCAATCCAAGGAGCTGGCAACCTCAAATGGCCTCATAACAGAAATGAGATAGGATATTAAAAGTGTCTGTTCAGGATCTGGGAAGAAAGTACAGAGGTTTTATTTCTGGCCTAATTTAGCTGTAAAAAAACAAAAACAAACAAACAAAAAACACTAGTTACATCTGGTGAGAAAGGGCTCATTTCTTTTCCTTTAACTCTTGCTTAATCATACCTCTATATTCAGAGCATTTCTGCTGTTATGGTGTTGGATAGATTTATTCTAAACGCTAAATGTTCTCAGTCCCAGGTTTAGGAAAAGTCAGGCAGTTAGCCTTACTCTGTCTGAGCCCAAGGCATCCATTCGCCAGCCTACTTCACGATAAGCAGAGCGTCCTTCCTAAAGAATGTCACAGGTAAACACAGCATCGCCTAACTCAAAGGCCTTCTACCAGACTCCCCTTCAACCCTTCTCTCTTCCAATTAATCCCATACTCAGCAAGCAATTGAGAAAATTTAGCCTGCATTCAAAGCTATAGCCATTACAAGAAGGGCTTGTAATGAGAAGTGGAAAGCAAATTCTAATGGAAAGCTGAGGAGTAGACCAAGGCCTTTATCCTTGGCAGTAATGTTAACAATTCAATGACATCCATGACTGAAGAATCACTTTTGAGCCTTCTTTGATGGTAGGTCCCTACATTAATATTGTTTGTATTAGTGGTAGAGAACTGTACAGGTGGATTTATTTGTGGTCCGCTTTATAAAAAATGTGGTTAAGAAGAATAAACAGTGATATCCTCGTAACCTCTGATATTCTGGTCTATTGTCTTACATTCTCATTTTAGAAGACATTTTCCAAAATGTCTTTAGCATTGTGGATATTTTTCTTTCTTTTTCTCTCTTCCTTTGTTTAGCAAAGCCAAAAGCTAAACATTACAACCTTAATGAAGCAAGGGTGAATTTGGCAACAGATACTAACCTTAAAAGTAACACAGTGGACATTTCCATTTCCAATATTTCCTTTATGGTTGATGGTATATGTTGGGCAATTTTAAGGTAATAAAATTGTAATGAACTTTCTAAAATAAGCTGCCTTTGCTGACTGCTCCATGAGAAAAAAATGGAAGTAATTTGGGAGAATTGACACTGGCTAGTCTCTCCCAGGAACCTCTAGAGGAAGTTTACGATGATCATGCACCTTTCCGGATGCATGAGCGATGTTCCGGATGCGTGTGGGACCCTGCATTCAGGGTAAAGGACCCCATAGAGCCCAGGATGGAAACTTCAGGATAAAGCATGAATTCTGTGCCTTCCAATTTCCTGAAAGGAATCACTTTGAAGTTGTCCCTTCTGAAAATGCCAGTTAGAGCCAGCTAACCTGATTATCAGATATAAAACCAGATCCTTCTTTCCTCTGTCTGAATGCATCATTTTTGCAGTTTCGGAAGCTGTCATTTCCATACAGCAAACGATAGAGCTCTAGATCCTTGCTGTGGGAGGGGAGAGCTTTTTGTAAAAAAGCTCTGAAATGGCATTATTCTTCTAGAAGGTGACTTTTCTCTGATTAACACTATACTGCTTCTGGGGCAATGATATCTCAAATAGCTCCCTAGACACTGTCTGACACCAATGCCAGAGCTGGCAGAATTTGAGGTGGGTGACCTTCTGTCCTTACTACTTTCCATAGTTCTCATTGAACTCGTCTTGCTCTGCATTCTACCCGTACATGACTTCTAGCACTTAATTATACGTCTCCTGGAACCCCGGTCTGTGTTAGGCAGAACTCTTTCAAAAAGATATAGAAACCCAACTCAACCTACCTCAAAAAAAGAATTTATTGTCTCACATAACAGCAAAGTCTGGGCATCAGCTGACATCAGGCTTCTAGATGCTTGGGCTCAACTGCTGTGTCCAGGGTCTATCTCTCCTAGTTTCTCAGCTCTGCACTCCCCTGGTTTTACCTAATTCAGGGAGGCTTTTGCCATGTGTTAGCAAGAGGGCCCAAGCAGAGAGATTCTCTTTCCAAAGAGTTCCCCAAATAGAATTAATTAGCATTTATTGAACGTGTAACATGTACATGGCATGACTTTGAGTGCTTTACACTTATTTCAGCTGCCTTCCAATCCTATAACTAGAAAGTATTTCCCCACTTTCTACACAAGGAACCAGAGCCATCAGAAAAGAGATAACTTGCCAAATTCTTACACGCATACTTGGTAATTGGTGGCAATGGAATTTGAACCCAGGGTTTATTAGCTCTGCCATTACACTGTTTTGGAATTGACTCCCATAGGTGTGGTTTGGATCACGTGCCCATTCGTGAACCTATTATTGTGTCCACAGATGGAATGCTCTGATTGGCTAGTCTTGGATCACTGTCTACTCCTGGACTGAGGTAGGTTCAATTCCATCCAAAATAAACGAACTGAAAGTAGATGAGAGGTGTGTTTTCCCAAAGGAAAGTCAGAAGGGGAAATGGATTCTGGCCAGAACAAAACATCTGATTTCCAGTACACTGTCCATTGTTTCACATGGGTTGATTTTGTCTCTTATTCTATAACACACAGTCCAATATTGGGCACATATTAGATGCTGATTGATCGGTTGATGAATTTGAGGGGGGATGGGTTTTGAGGTTAATTGGTTGTTTTTGAATTTGTGATATGTTTCTGGAAAAGGAACTGGAGGTCAAAAGTGTTAAGTCACATTTGATTTTACAATGGATTGTGTTGAGGTCAAGAGCTTGGCGTCCAATATTTTGCAGGAAGCCTACAAATGCCATAGGTTTACATATCTAAGTGACTATCCTCATATGTGCAATGTGAAGTTTCCTAAAATGTCTGTAAGCAAGCCATATACAGTTGACAATAACCTAACTGTGTTTTATTTAGGATATTCATGGGAAAAGGGCTATAGAAGGTACAGGGAGGAATTGTGAGGCTGTGAGGGGAAAGAGTAAAGGACTGTGGAAGGATCCACCCTGCCTGGGGATGGGAGGAGTGCTGGATAGTACAGGCTGGGATGGATTGAAGGGAAGATTCAACAGTAGCCTGGAACTGGAGTAGAACTTTATGTTCTGAAAGCGTATTGGTTCAGTCATTTGCTGCTGGAAGAACCATGATTAGCAATATAGGTGTAAATACAAAGCAGTGGTGGATGGATGGAGGCCCACTGGTATACCACCATTCCATTCACTTTCACTTATTTATTCATTCAGCAGGTGAAGTTCACTGAGCATATACAAGAGAAACCAAATTCTCTAGGGTGGGTCAGGTAAAGCTTTTTGAAGAGATGACATTAAGCTTAGACTAAAGATGAGTAGGATGTTACCAATTCCAGGAGTTGGAAAGAGAGGAAGGGAAAATAGTTCTTTATTCAAAATAGTTAATTAATTAATTCAAAAAATATATACTGAGCACACTACATGCTAGACACTGTTCTAGGTGCAGGAGATACAGCAGTGAAGAAAACAGTCAAAGTCCCTGAACTCCTGTCACTTAATTTGAGTGGGAGAGATGGGCAATAAACAGATAACATGCATATGTATGTGTCAGATAACAAAAAGCACAATGTTGAAAAATTAAACAGAGTTAAGGGATGAGAAGGGAGCACTTGGGGAGAGTGGTGTCATTTGGTAGAAGGTGATTGCAGAAGGCCTCTCAGAAGTGATATTTGAGCAGAGACCTAAAGGAGGTGAGAGAGTGAACCACAAGGCTATCCTGGGGAAGTGTTCCGGGCAGAGAACAGCCAGTGCAAACGTCCTGAGGTGGGATGTGATGTGGTGTGGGAGAAACACACCTGTGGGAGTAGAGTAAGCAAGAGGGAGAGAGGTAGGAGATGCAGTGGGGGGAGTAGGGCCAGAAGGGCCAGAGGATGCACAGTCCTAGCAGCCACTCTAATGCTTTTGGCTTTCGTTTTGAATGAGATGGGAAGCCAATGGAAGATTTTGAGCAGGTGGGCTGTGGACATGACCTGATGTATTAAAATATAAAGGACTGCTTTGCTTGCTGATTTGAGAATTTACGATAGCGGATGGGAGCAGGGAGATAATCTGGAGGCTAGAGCAATAATCCAGACAACAGAGGATGGTGACTTGGGTCATGGTGGTGGCAGGGAAGTTGGTGAGAGGCGATTGGATCCTGGATGTATTTTGAAGGTGGAACCAGCTGGACTTGCTGATATGGGATGTGAGAGAAAGAGAGAGAAGTCAAAGATGTTTCCAAGACTTTTGACCCGAGGAAATGGAAGAAAGACCATTGCCATTCACTGAAGTGGAAAAGGCTATGGGAAGAACAGGTTTGAGGGGGAAGATCAAATCAATTTTGAACATGTAATTTCAAGATGCCTGTTAGACATCCAAGTGGTCAGTTTCTGGCCTGTGTACCCTCTAGCTGTGAATTTTGGATAGATGGAAACAGTCAAAACTTCTCTGACTCCAGCACTTAGGAGAATCTGACATACAACAGCAACTTAACTGTTGTCCAGTGCTTGAATGAATGCAGTATGGGAGATAAGACCAGAAAAGAACGTTGGCACCAGAACATAAAGGGCCCTTAGGGGTTGGGAAATGAGGAGCCTTTGGGAGTTTTCCATCAGGGAAGTAATAAGGTCAGTGCTGGGATTTGGGAAGACTGACCTCGTAGGTGTCCCATCCTAACCTCCAACCCATTCAGGAATCTGCCAACCCCTACCCACTGAAAAGCCACTCTCCCAGGACCTTTCTCTCATTCCCAAATTTTCTACTATCCCCACAGACAGCCTGACCACTGACTTGTGGCTCTGTAGCTCTTTGTGGTGTTTAGACTGGGATTTCCCTGAATTTGAATGTTGACTTCCTTTATTGGATAAATTGATTCTCCTTGTACTCAAGTTCCAGTGCTGTGGATCCAACCCTTGGTACTGGCCACGTCGCCAGGCCACTGCTTGACCTGAGGGGGGATCCAGACAGCAGAGTGTGTAGGTAAACCAGACAGGGAGGAGGGAGAGGAAGGCAGCAGAGACCAGGAGGCCATGGCCCATGTAGGGGGTGGTGGGAGTGACTAGAACAAAATACAGACTTCCCTACAAAAGGAAGGAAAGCAGGTATGCTTAGGTTGATTTTGTACCATTTATTTTGAGTATTATACTTGGTCACAAACTTTTATTACCTCACAATAAATTTTGCACTGAACGTTATTTTACCTGATTCTTCATGAACTCTACACCCTTTACAATTTTCTTCGCACCAACTGTTTTTTCCCCAGTAGGATTCTCACAGTTAATTTTTCACAATCAGTTCTTTTTCATTTATTCTGTATGATGTTATCTTGAATAATAAATGGCCACATGGACTCAAGGAGAGTACATTTTGAATATAATATTTCATCTTTTTTCTAGCTTTGTTAAAAAAAAAACCCCAAACCCAAACCTCCAATTTTGTTTAGTATTAAAAGTAGTTTAAAGATAGTAATTTAAAAAACCTATTAATTAGATTGCTCTAGACTTTTCTCAGTATTTATTCTTTTGTCATCTATTTCAGTCTTTGTATTTATAGTTATTTTTACCCTCATCCTTCCCAGTTCCCCTCAACTCTTGGCAGCTGTAGCAATCAGCAAAAAAAGAAAAAAATAATCTGCTGAAGGTGAGATAAGGGGGCACCAGGTCTCAAGAAATCCACACAGGGTTGATGTTGCTTTAGTAGTAGGTTAGATCAGAGTTCCCAAACTGTTAAGCCTAAGTTTTCCATGAGGAGTTTATTAAAGCCATAAATGAGGGTAGTTGGGCTTTACCCTCAGAGGTCCTGATTCAGACAGTCTGGGGTGGGCCTGGGAATGCTTATTTTTTTAAAAAATTATTTTATTCAAGTATAGTTGATTTACAATGTTGTATTAATTTCTGCTGTGCAGTAAAGTGATTCAGTTATACATATATATGTATATATATGTATGTATGTATATATATTTATATACATTCATTCTTTTTCATGTTATTTTCCATTATGGTTTATCACAGGATATTGAATATAGTTCCCTGTACTACACAGTAGGACCTTGTTGTTTATCCATTCTATATATACTAGTTTGCATCTGCTAATCCCAAACTCCCAATCCATTCCTTCCCCTTGGCAGCCACAAGTCTGTTCTCTATGTCTGTGAGTCTATTTCTGTTTCATAGATAAGTTCATTTGTGTCATATTTTACATTCCACATGAAGTGATATCATATGGTATTTGTCTTTCTCTTTCTGACTTACTTCACTTACTATGATAATCTCTAGGTCCATCCATGTTGCTGCAAATGGCATTATTTTGTTCTTTTTAATGGCTGAATAGTATTCCATTGTATATATGTACCACATCTTCTTTATCCATTCATCTGTTGATGAACATTTAGGTTGTTTCCATGTCTTGGCTATTGTGACTAGTGCTGCTATGAACATAGGGGTGCATGTATCTTTTTGAATTATAGCTTTATCTGGGTATATGCCCAGGAGTGGGATTTTTGGATCTTATGTCAGCTCTATTTTTAGTTTTTTGAGGAACCTCCATACTGTTTTCCATAGTGACTACACCAATTTATGGGAATGTATATTTTAACAACATCCCCATATAATTATTCTGCATACCTATCTTTGAGAACCAAAACTATGTTTTTCTTTTGAATCAGATCTTGGTTGGGTTTCAACAATTTCATTTCTTCTGTTCTTGTAGCTGATATTATTGCCCTCATCTGGTTCATCACTTTCAACTGTAGGTTTAGCCTTTGTGTGTTTGTGTGTGTGTGTGTGTGTGTGTGTGTGTGTGTGTGTGTGTGTGAGTGTGTGAGTGTGTGTCTAGGACCAATCCTGGCCTAAATAGAAGAGATTTAAGTATGAGTGATATTAAATATATTTAACAACTGGTAGATGGTGGTAGCCAGCAGTGGAGGCTGTGGTTCTAACACATGGCCACGCAGGGACGACTCCAGGGAAAGCCTGAAGGGTGACCACAATTTGGGAGAGGGGATACAGTAGATGCTCACCATTTGCCCACTGGGAGGCCAGCGCTGCTCAACAGGACTCCATGTGGAGAGGGCAGAGCGCTGGAGAAGGGGCTGGTTGACTATTGGACCCGGGACTTTGGGGGAGGGGTCTAGGTGTTTGTAACTGGTTGGAAAGGGGAAGAAGGCATTGGCTGAGGAGGAGAGGGACAGCAAGAAATAGCTAATTGCCAACCAGTATGGTATTATTTCAATGTATTAATCAGAGTATTCCAGCAAGATTTCTGTCCAGTGTTTAAAGATCTTCATCCTAGTTTCCTGGGGTTTAGTAATAAATCTCCCTTGTTCCTATTCTGGCACCCCCGATCTTATGCCCTCATTCTGAAACCTTGGTTTTTATGCTCACGTCCTTGCTTGATAATCTGCCCATATTTCGGCTCCTGTAGAACTGAGGCTTGCCTTTTTTTTTTCTAGTTCTAATCGTGGATGCTGGATCCAGCCACCCAGCTCCCGAACCACACGAAACAGCTGGCACCCAGCTGCTAACAGGCTTTCCTGAGCCTGACTCCTGGCCAGGTCCCCACTAGCTCCTCTCCTGTGTCCCAGCCCTGGCAGGCCTGCCCCTCCAAGTCTGGCCTCATGCCCTGCAGATAATGAGGCTTTGCCCAGCAATGTTCCAGGCTTCTGAGACTAGAGCAAAAGAGGAAAGGAGCAGTCCCTCTTTCTTGTTCAAAAACTTGAGTTAAATTTTTCAAAACCGATTGCAGTCTTGAAGCCCAGAGTCTAAAAAGGTGTGTTATTCTGTCATCAGCCAACATACCGTAGAAAGATAAACAATCATAACTGTGGATTATCCCAACGATCCATTTAGTTTCTTTCTCTTCTTTTCTTCCTATCACCAAAGGGGAACGACCCTGGTTTCAATACAGAAAATTAACCAAATGAGGATATAATTACAGAGGATAGTCATAGTGCATTTTAACACTTCAGAAAAAAGAGAACTTGTTTCCAAACAATAATGTAAGTGACTCATCAATGCAGATCACACGCAAACACAAAGGTGGGAATGCAAGTGTGAGCACCTGATCTGGCCTTAAAGGTGCTGGTATGGAATATTAAGATTAATGTTAAGATGGGAGCTTCCCACCTCTTTACCTGGATAACATTGGACAAACTGTCTGCCTATTGTTCTATCCGATAGTTGATTTCTTTTACTTATTGATGTGTAGTGACTCTTTTATATTAGGGATGTTAACCCTTTGTGATATGAATGGCAAGTATTTTCCCTAGTTTTTGTCCCTCTAATTTTGCCTGTGCTGATTTCTGCCAACAAAAATTTTGATTTTAATATTGTCTATTTATCAATATATTTTTATGGCATTTGTTTGGTCATACATAAATAATGGCTCTAAAGTTAGTTTTTAAATTCTCTTATTTCTTCAGTGGTTTATTATTTTATGTTTTGCAGTATATCTTTGAACCGTCTTAAATTTATTTAGGTATAAGGTATGGAGAATAGATCCAACTAATTTTGGGGGACAGTTGACTACTCAGTTTTTCCAATTCCATTTATTTAATAATCTATCTTTTTTATCCATGGAATTTTAAAAAAATTAGCTAATATTTATATAGCCATTATTATATGCCAACACTGTTTAAAGCTTTTTATGTGTATTAACTTAGTTAATGCTCATAAAACCATTTGGGACACATACGGTTATTATTGCCAATTTACAGATGAGAAATCAAGGCAGAGAGAAGATAAGGAACTTGTTCAAGACGTGGCTCCAGAATCCATGCTATTAAGCAGTGCACAATTCAGCCAGTGGTACGATATTGAGTGATCCCCTTTAAAGGCCATGTCATTTTATTGCTAAAATCTCCAGTAGCTTCCCATTATTCTTAGTATAAAAGGTAAGTAAGTATTTTTATTGTGGTCTACAAGGCTTGTCAAGATCTGGCCCCTGCCTATATCTGCGACCTTAATTTGAACTACTTGCCTCCTCACACATTACGTTCCAGTCATACAGACTTTCCTTTGCTTCTTTCCTACCCCAGGACCTTTGCACATGCTCCTTCTAATCTCAGAATATTTTTCCCTCCACTCTTTGTAGGCTGGCTTTTCCTCAGAGAGATACTCTTTGACCAATCTGACTAGAGGAGTTTGCTCCCTGCTGTTCTCTGTTTCAACTCCCTGTGTGTATCTTTCAAAGCACTTACCATAATTTGTAATTGTTTTGTTTACTTATTTGCATTTTGTCTAAACTCCCCCAAAATGTATCCTTCATGAGTGCAGCAACCATATGTATCTTGTTCCTTATTGTATTCCCAACATTAAGTACAGTGGGTGACACATTTTAGATACTCAATAAATATTTGTGGAACAAATGAATGAAATTTGCTGCAAATGGGGACATGTAGAAGTCAAAATAAAACAAAAATACATAACATGATATTAAAGCGAATTATCAACTTATATCAACAAATATTTACAGACAACCTTCCACAGAACTGGCCCTTTTCATTTCTCTGCCTTTACCTATACATCTCCCTCAGAGATTCTTTGACGTGTTATTTTACTCTGTTGTTTTGTATTTGTGTGTTTTTCTTCCTCTACCAAAATGTAAGGCCGTGAAGTCAAAGTCTGAATTAAGATGCCTTTGTGTCCCCTTTACTGAGCCCACTGACTGGCATGTAATAATAAAAATGTTTTTTTTAATGAAAAGGTTATATGAGGGGAAGATACAAAAAATTGTTAACTCATGGTCCCTGAATTAAAGTAGTTTGTTTATTATAAGAGAGACAAGAGGACACAGTAAAATACATACATTAGAAGTAAAATAACATTCAAGATATAAAAAGAATTCAAGGCCACAATATAGTCACGTTCCTAGACTGTTGGTGACTAATTACAAATACCTAGTTGCTTGACTGTTCAGAAATTTGTGAGATCTTTTCAGTCTGGGAAGTCAGAAAGAATTTCCATAGAGAAGCCAGGATTTAAGTTTACTCTTGGGGGATCTAGGATTTGGATAATATCAATAGAATCTACCTTCAACCGTTTACCACTAATGAGGTCTGTTTCTGTCATGTATTGACTTTTTTCCAAAATGGAAACTACTTAAAAGTCTGTAGATTTCTAAACCAAGTAGGTAGCATTTTAATTGGTAATGTTATCAAATTAAGAAGTGAAATGAATAAAAGGAAAGCAATTTAATAAGTGAATGCTTGAAGTAACTTTACAAGTTTACAAGTTGATTACCCACTTCATATGAAAGGACTGATCCATAGAATTTTACCAGATAAAAATATACAATTACCATGTTTCACTCTCAAGGGGATACAGAGAGGAACTGCTTTGGGTTTTGATTATTCCACCTCTTCAAACTTACTTCTGAGTTAAATTTTTAAGTCCATTTGGGCTGCGAGACTGGTTATTTCTAAGACTGGAATTCTCTGCATACAATAGGGCTCATTCCTTCTGCTGCCGAGGGCAAGCGAACGTCTGTGCTTGTATGACTGAGAACATACGCAAGTGGAGAAATCCTGCCTCTGCAAATGGAGAGTACTGAGCGAAGCAATTTCCCTGCCAGGTCTCTGTCAGATTTTCAAGAACTAAATCAGGTCACTAAAGTTGTTGAACAAGGTGAAAAAGAAAAAAAGGTGTTACAATCTCAACTTTTCAATTTAGAGATTGTATCTGAAATTGGCTAACTACCGGCAAAGGAAAAAACACTGATAGGCTCAAGGCAAGGATCTACCTTGATTAATACATGTCTGCAGGATGTATGTCAAGGGAATGCTTGGGATCAAGACAGTTCTCTGGAGCTCAGTTGGAGGAGTAATGGGGTGTCAATGTGGGCTCCAGTTAGGTTAGGGGTAAGCGGAACCACGTTGAATGGGTTATGCATTGGAGAGTAGACGGTTCTGCTCTTCAGTGCCCTTGTTTTGAGGTATCTGGGGGCTTTTGTGACTGTTCTGGCCTTCTCTGTGCAGAGCCTGTGGTTTTCACCTAACACAGTCCCCCAGGCATTCATTCATCAGTTGCCAAGTCACCACAAATTGCAAGGGGAAAGGAGAACACAGCTCAGTAGAAAGAGTTAAGGAACAGGTAAGAGGCTCACTTTCTTTTTTTTTTTTTTTTTTTTTTTTTAATAAATTTATTTATTTTTATTTATTTATTTTTGGTTGTGTTGGGTCTTCGTTGCTGTGTGCGGGCTTTCTCTAGTTGCGGCGAGCGGGGGCTACTCTTCATTGCGGTGCACAGGCTTCTCATTGCGGTGGCTTCTCTTGTTGTGGAGCACTGGCTCTAGGCGCATGGGCTTCAGTAGTTGTGGCACTTGGGCTCAGTAGTTGTGGCTCACAGGCTCTAGAGCGCAGGCTCAGTAGCTGTGGCGCACGAGCTTAGTTGCTCCGCGGCATGTGGGATCTTCCCGGACCAGGGCCCGAACCTGTGTCCCCTGCATTGGCAGGCGGATTCTTAACCACTGCGCCACCAGGGAAGCCCGAGGCTCACTTTCTAAGCCTAGATGAATAACTTGCTGAATTAAAACCATATATTCATGAAGAACATGCAAGAAATGTGCCACCTCAAGACCCCAATTTGTACCATGCCGTGTTTTGATTTAGGAAGCAGCCAATTTGACACGTTTGTGAAAAGAAAGAGTGTTGATTCTTTCAATCATGAAAACGAAGTGAACTTCCAGAGCTCTCAAGTCCCCAGGTAAACAAAAGAGTGTCTTGTGTTATTTTCTCAGTTGGAGTCTGTTTAGAATAAAATTGAGCTATTTCCCCAATGGCTAAAAAACAGTCATTGATCATTATTTAAACAAGGAAGAGCACGTAGTCTCCTCAACTTAAATCTGTTAACATCTATGTTTTCTTAAGGAGTTAGGTTATGTTTAGACCTATTCATCATCAAAAAAAAACCTTTTAGGTAAATAAGACCAGTGAAGATTTCCCACCCATTAACAATGTCTCTATAGGGTTTTCAAATGATTCATATAAATGAGTAAGCTTCATGCATTAAATTTTAATCACTAAATATATCTGATTTTAAATAAGCACTTCTTGTTATTCTGGGCAAGTATCCTAATTCCTGTTTCCTTTGTTTTTCTAAAATTTTTTTTAATGTTGAAAATTTATTTTTAAAAACATTGTGTATTGTTTTGTCTCAGTGTGTATATGCCTGGTTAGATGGGTTCTCATCAAAGTATGTTGGGAGTTGCTGTCTGAAGTGATGTCAAATTAAGTTCAAAAACATCAGCTTAGCTGGCTCTTTGGTATCTTGTGGGCGAAAAAGTCATTAGGTGTTGTAATTTCTTTCTCTTTAATTTTTTCGGAGACTTGTGTATATATAGTCTAGTCTAGTTCAGAAAAGAAGTAACCAGCCTGGTGGGAAATTATGGTCTTGTGCTTTGTCTGATTTTAAAGGATGTTAAGTCTTCTCAATTAAACATCTTGACTATTCTATTCACATTAAATGTATAAAAAGCAATGGCTGATAGTTAATGATGATAACTTTTATTTATTGAACTCTCAGATGCTTTATATTTTTTTCATTAATCTTCACAAGTGGCTCAGTGAAGAAAGATGTATTATCTCTATTTTTGTATGTGAGGGTTCTGCAGCTTTAGAAGATTAAGTAACTTTTCCAAGGTGTGTAGCCAGTGGTGGAGCTCAGTTTAAAATCCCTGCTTCTAAGTCACAAGCTCTTGTCACTACTCACTGATTCTTGAACTTTCAGATTTCATGAACCAGCAAAACTTCAAAAAGCAAAAACAAAAGATCCTTAACTGAAATAAGGTTGACAATTTTTTAATGTCCAAATAAATAGAAAATAACAATAAGTGGTTATCATCTACTCTTAACACTGTTTTGTGAAAGCAGTGGTGTTTAATTATATTTATTATATTTAAAAAATGTTAGCATATAACATTATTTCATATTACCTTGTGTTTCTGGAAGGCCAGGAAGTTGTGAATATGGCTGATTCCTTATCGGGAGGAAAAGCTTACTTTGAGCATGTGTGTAGTTAATATATCCCAGGACATTTCAACCACAAAAAAGCAAGAAGGTCACATCTTAGAACAAAGAAGAGTTTTTTCTGGGAAAGGACAGTCGGTAACCTTACACCAACATGCTTATGTAAACACGAGTCCACCTTATCTTTCTCATTTTTTCTAGGACTGTTGAAAACTGCCATGGGCCAGTGGAGGTCTGAGGACAAGCATTTGGGAAGCATGTGAAACCAAACACTGCTTTCTTCACCTGTGTTTTCAAGACAGGGAGACAGAAGGATGGCCAGGTAGAGATTTCAGTATCACCTTCTGAATCTATGATGTAAGAAATGACTATTGCCATTTTGGGGACTGCAGCCATTCTTCGGTATCTTCCACAAGTTTCCCTGTGTTATCAGAAAACACAGCTTTTTCCCCATTCCCTAAGGCAATAGACTGAAATGGGTTTTCCTTTCCCTTTTATTGTTTTCAGATGTTTGCCAACTCACACCTGACCATTTTCTTTCTCTGATAAATTTGAAGGAAATTACAGTCCCTGCACACAGAAGGCCAGAAGTGTCCCCTCAACCCTCTAGATAAAAAGCTACTGTTTCTTTCAACTCTGGGATCAACTAAACAATTGAAAAAAGGGGTAGCTCCATCAATAGGAGCTGGAATGATAACTCCATCGCTAGAAACAGCCACTGTTAACATAATAAGTCAATTTCCAAAGTGTATATGAACCCAAGGAAAAGTTTTCCTCAGTGTCATTGTTAATTAATTTAATGACAATATTATATATGTGCAAATATAAAACTAAGTATAAATTATTGATGCTTATAGCTCTTCTAATTATAAAACTGAAATAAATTTACAAACTGAATAAGAATAAACCTCTAAAACCAAGAAAACTCAAATGAACAACTTTAATTTGATGTGACAATGAAGTTTTGTTGAAATTAAATTGTTACTCCCAGTATGACTAGGTTCCTGACTGCCATGGTGCAGGTTTTGGAATTCGGCATGCCTGTGTAGTTGATGCAGTACAGTGGTTCCAAAGCTTCTACCATTTCTTCATTTAAACTATGGAGAAACTTTGTATCTTGACCTCATTTACTTTCATTTGGCATAAATGCATCTTTTATTTTATAAATCTACCTCCTTTTTCTTCTCACCAGTCTATGTTAATTGAAATACTACTTGACAGCAAAGAGATCTTGAACACAAACACAAAGGCAATGAAATAAAGTTGCATTTTCAAAAAAACTAAGTACAAGGGCCATTTCCTATCTTTATATCTCCACCACTTAAAACAGGACAACAGCATATGGCAGGCCCTCAATAATATATGTTGAATGAATGAACAAATGAATATCAGTTCTGATAGAAGGAAGTAATGATTTAATGCCCACTGGTTTGGGACAGAACTGGCTATAAACTTATGAGTGTAGGGGAAAAAAATAATTTTTCCTCTACTTCTCTGAGTTCTTGGCTGAGACCTCTATAATAAAAGACAAATTAACAGGAGAAAACCAGACAGAAGTTTATTAACATGTATAGCACATGTGTACATGGGAGATACCCAAGGAAAAACGAGTAACTCTGAGGTGGCTTAGAACTCCAGCTTAAATATGACCTTCAGCTAAAGACAAAAGAAGTGAGGTCTTTATGTGATTCTACTTTGTGTTACAAGTTTCTGTAGCAATATATTTTTCTGTATAGTCTTTGCACTGTGTCAATGTGGGATTGTGGTATACGGTAGAGAGTCATGGAATATTTAAGCTGGGACATTAGCGCTTGCCTCTCCAGAACCTTCATTTCATGGATGTCTCTCAAGAGAGAATATACTCAGCAGGTTTCTTTTCGTGCACAAAGAAACATGACTCAGTGGCACACCAATATAAATAATAGATGCTATTTACAAATAGGAGAAAATCCATATGTTTCGGGTGGATATAAAAGAACGTTTCAAACCATAGTGATGTATCAAAATAACACGGAGCAGATAATTTTTTTTTTTTTTTTTAAATTTTATTTATTTATTTATTTATGGCTGTGTTGGGTCTTCGTTTCTGTGCGAGGGCTTTCCCTAGTTGTGGCAAGCGGGGGCCACTCTTCATCGCGGTGCGCAGGCCTCTCACTATCGCGGCCTCTCTTGTTGCGGAGCACAGGCTCCAGACGCGCAGGCTCAGTAGTTGTGGCTCATGGGCCTAGTTGCTCCGCGGCATGTGGGATCTTCCCAGACCAGGGCTCGAACCCGTGTCCCCTGCATTGGCAGGCAGACTCCCAACCACTGCGCCACCAGGGAAGCCCAAGAGCAGATAATTTTTGTGAAACATTCCAGAGATATTTGGTAATTTCTTTGTCCTATATTGTAAAACAGTACAATTAAATTCAGTTATTTCTACTAACGTCAACTTAAAATTATTAAATATTTTACTGACTTAGTCAGTACTTTTGTTCCTAGGATGTGTCAGTCAAGGATATGCATTATCAGTGGGGCTATAATCATCTCCAAGGGGATGAAAATTTGTTCTTGCGGGAAGGGGAGCAAAAAAGTCTTAGGTATTAAAATGGTTTGTGGCTCTCCAAAGGTCAACCCTCCCCAACAAAATCTTATTCTTTAGCATTTAATTTCTCTCACTAGAGAGAATTTAAATTTAACTTCATTTCTTTCCCTTATGGGAGTGCTAATGAAAAAATGGCTAAGAAACACTGTCCTATGGGTAGAGCAATAAATACAATAAGTGGAAAGTACCAGAGGAAGTGATGGAGCACTTCCTTCTGCCCTGGGTGGATTGCTTCTCTATGTGTCCTCATGGGGCCGCTCTGCTCTGACCTGCCCCCACTCTGACCTTTCCCTCTGGTGTCCTAGTTTGAAATACAACTTTATCCTCTCTGCCAGGACTTTTCCAGGTCCTCTCCTTGTCCCCACCCAGGGTGAGCAGACCGGGGCTCCAGGCTTTAGCTCCAGGAGGGGTGCCTGTCTTCCTCCTGCTGGAGAGCACTTCCTCCCAGCTCCGGCTCAAGCCAGAACAGGGACTGTCACAGGTCTCCGCCTGGTGCCACTCTGGTTGTCCCTGTCTTGCCTGGGGTGGCCTCCACTTTCCAGCTGGTGCTCCATTAGCAGCTGAATAGGTCTTCTTATCACTGACTGAACCTCCTGGATGCTTTGGTTCTGCTGTTCATCCTTTGAACATTTGAAGAAAGCAGCTTTGATTACCCATTCTTTATCAATTAATAACTGAAAATTCACCTTCTCTTTGTTTTTGGCGTATTTGTAGACTCCAGTTTCTTCATCACCTTCAGTGTGGCTGGTGTGTCTTTGTCTGAAGTTATTATTTGAATCTTTGCTCTCATATGAATGGGTAAGCTCTGGACTTGTTCATTTATAGTTCTGGGCCCTCACACAGTACTGGTGATAAAAAATTTTTTTTTAAATCACTAAAAAATCAAATGAAATGTTCAGCCTTACTTCATCTCCAAAAATAAAGGGGGTGGGGAGAAGTTTTGGATGGATACATTAGGTGACCTCACATGCCCCATATGTAGGAAAGAATCACTGCCCATTGCACATGTGGCCCATACTGTCCTAACTGCCTTGTGAGTGGCCAGACTATTCAGATGGTCAGTGTGGTTGTGGGCCAAGCAGTGACCTGAAGTCGGGAAATCAAACTGTGACAGTCCAGCTGGGACCCTTCTGCTATTATGTAGTTAGGCAACTGGACACCTGCCTCATCCAGGATAGCCTGAAGGTTGTTTCGAGTTCCTGAAATGGTGTCAGGCTTCTCTCTGTTTCCAAAGTCAACGATTCGATGTGATTGCGACCTCCCACTTACAGACGGATTGGGTTCCAATAGTTTATTTCAAAGTTAGTTGTTCTGAACTTGAAAATAATTTTTCCATCAAAAATAATAAAAGGAACAAAAGGCCAGCCGGTAGAAATCTATTCAAATTTAAACCTTGATGAAATAATGTACATTTGTAATGAAAAGCAGTAGAAGAATCAAATATTATAGTTTAGAAGGGAAGATCGTGCTTGCAAATCCATAAGTTATCACTGAAAATAACCAAATTCATAAGAATAGTTTCTTATTTCTATGACACGGCTTTGACAATGGCATTTTTAATTATGTGAGGATGAGAAAGAAGAAAGCTGGAGACTTGTGGAATTATTGAGAGGAAATTCTAAGGACATTTAGAGGCTTTAGAAGTTAAAGAATAATTTTACTTTAAAACTCTACTTTGACATCCATGTTTTACCAGTACCAATCAGCCACCATAGGGTTCATTTTTAATCACGAAGACGGAATGCAGAGAAAAAGAGGGAGAGTGTCCTAGGTCGGGTTTCCTGGAATTCAGAGTCTGAGATAAAGATTCATGTAGGAGAAGTTTACTGGGTAGCACACTCTGGATGAACCCCGGCGAGAGGGCAAAGGACTGGGGAAGGGGGAGGTTGAGCTGACACACAGTCACAACCAAAGACTCAGCTGATGCCATGGGGAGCCATGGACCAGGTACAAACCCTTCAGAGTTGTCCCATCTCGAGGCAAGAGGCTGAGATTTTTATCTGGTCCTTGCCAACTCGCTGGATATTAGTTACTCCCAGAGAAGGGGGTGTGATCTTGAGCAAGGTGGCTTTCCACCCAAGCGCAGTCCCTGGAAAGGAACAACTGTGACAGCCATCGGCCACTAGCACCTCCAGCCATGGGGGATTGGTTCTTAGTCCTGAAATCACAGCATCCACTACAAAGCCAGGTTTCTTTTCCTGAGGTGATTGGGTAAGAATTAAAGAAAGGAGGAAAAGCATGTTTATGTAAGTGTATGTATATAGGGAAGATAAAGACGATCTGTGGGAGAATTAAGCAATCCTTGAGCTGTGGTAGCTGAGGACAGCCTGGGAGCAGCTCTTGCAAGGTCCTTAGGTGGGGGGGTGGGGGGGGTGGGAAGGAGGGGTGGTGGAGGGTCCTGGTCAGGCTGCAGGCTGTCCTTGCAGTTTAGCTGCTGGTGAGAGTAAGCTGGATTGGGGGTGGCAGCCCGTGCCCCAGTGTTGAATGTAGGGGACCTTGGATAAAGTTACATGCTCTCCCTTGGGAGGGTCCTGCACATATAAGCAGGCAGAAGCCACTGTGGTTGTTCCCAACATTTTTTGGAATGGGACAAACCAGTTTTCTGGGGAAAATCAGTTTTACTAACCAGTTTTTAGATTTTTGTGACATTGTGCATCTTACTATAAAATAGTGCTTTATGGCAGGTAATTATTTTTGATGCCAATATGGGACTCAAAGTGTTTATTAATTTTTAATTGGGCTGTGTTTTAAGGGTTTTGTGACACCTTCTGAGCCTTGTGGACATGCTGGGTATTGTGGCAAAACTGGGTGGGAAGTTTTGGACTCTCTTGTACAGAACATTGACTGGAGGGGACAAAAGAAGTAAATAGCATGGCCCTTGCTTTCAAGGAGATGGTTATTTAACTTTGAAAAGACAGAATGCAAAGTAAGCTGCTGTTTCTAATGTCAGGGAGTACTATATTCTTCTAGAAAAACCTTCTCTTGGGACTTCCCTGGTGGCGCAGTGGTTAAGAATCCGCCTGCCAATGCAGGAGACACAGGTTCGAGCCCTGGTCCGGGAAGATCCCACATGCGCGGAGCAACGAAGCCTGTGCACCACAACTAGTGAGCCTGAGCTCTAGAGCCCGTGAGCCACAACTACTGAAGACCACGTGCCTAGAACCCGTGCTCCGCAACAAGAGAAGCCACCGCAGTGAGAAGCCCGCGCATCACAACGAAGAGCAGCCCCCGCTCGCCGCAATTAGAGAAAGCTCTCGCGTGCAGCAACGAAGACCCAACGCCGCCAAAAATAAATAAAGAAAGAAAGAAAGAAAGAAAGAAAAACCTTCTCTTAAATATGGAGAACACTGAGTGGGAGATAGCAGAGAGAGTGCAGGCAAGAAATCATCTTTCTTTCTCTATCTAGAAGGATAAACAGCCTGAGCCTTCTGGAGTGAGTTAGCATGCTATTTTATACAAAGTCCAGGAAATCGCAGGTTTTTAAGTACTGCCTTCTTGTTTATTTAGTCCTTGTGGTGCTTTGGAATGTGCATTTCTCAGATGTTTGAGAGGCATTCTGTAATGTGTATTCCAGGCATTGCCTTTTACTCATCCTTTGGGCTAGTCCATCTGTAATTGACTGGTGTACTTTTCTGGAATCTAAGTTTATCTTTGTGTGGGAAATAATTGTTTGATATAGGTGACCCTATTTTGTGTTTTTTTGTTTTACTTTGTAAAAGAAATTACCACTTGTACAGTTTGATTTTTTTTTTTTTAACTGAGCTCTTATTACTTGACAAATAACATGTTTGCTGCCTAGGAAATGACTTCCTCTGCAAATCAGCGCTTGGTGGGAATGCAAAGAGAAATGACTAGGACGGAGAAGGCATCTGTTTCTCTTTATCTCTTGTTCATTCTTCATGGGCTCCAGAGAACCATCGCAAGGAACCTACACCAGCCACTTTCCAATTCAGTGCACTGATTATGCTTTAAGCCCATGTTTATGTTTTCATTCCTGCTGATATGGTTGTGGGTGCTCTAGATAAACCTAAGATGTGGGAAAAGTTTATCTCTGAGTCCTCCTTCCTTCTTGCAGAAAACTTTCTCCTCTTGTCTGTCCTTTCAAACTCCAGGCTTGCTGTCACAATTTCTCCTCTGCCCTTCCATCTAGACCACTCCATAGGTAGCAGTCCAACCTTCTTCCCGGGCTTTCAGTTTACACTTCTGCTGTTTAAACTTGCTCTGTTTGCATTTCATTACCTCAAGGCCTTGTTAGAAGACTGGCCAGTCCTTCTCGTAAATCAGTTCATGCCAAGTTGTTAATAGTTGATAAAAATCAGCCCCAAATATGCACCCACTTGCAAAGAGCTCATTCCATTTTATCTGACTGGGATCTTTAATGCCTTACCTCTTTCCAGGCTTCCCAATATGGCCTGTGCTTAGGGAAAAATTCACAGAATATGCATAACATACTTTCCTGGAGTTTCAAAGTTACTTGAAGATTTTTTGGGGGGGAAACCCACATTATTTTTACATTAAAGCAAATAAAGAGATATATTACAGTAGAAATCAAAATTCCCCATATCTTAAACATCAAGCGTGAGAAAACAAGACATTTTTAGATTGGGTAAACTACTCCGGGCTAGTCTCTAGATCCTCTGGGATTTGTTTTCACCTCTTCTCCTATCGAGGATTCTTGGATGAAACACTGAGAATCAGTAGCTTAAGCCAAAATAGTTTTCCACTCTCAGAATTCTAGGCATTTCAGGAGGTCAGTAGGGAAGACTTTTTTTCGTTTTGGAACTTCTCTGATCCCGTGTCCAGATATGGGATGTATTTGGTGGGCCAGTCCTGTGGGCAGGAAGGCATTTTTCAGGGCTGAACACTTTTTGAGTCTCTCTACAAAGTTATACTTGGTTCTGTCTGTGTTTTCACGCCAAGTGTCTTGGCAGGTGAGTTAGACATCCGAGCGATGACATTTAGCAAAAAGATGACATAGAGCTGCTTTTTTAGTTTACATTTTGGGGTCAGATAAGATCCTTTAGGTACTTCTCTATAAAGGCTATTTTACAATTGTTGAATTATTTACTCACAGTAGAAAAGTGAATGTCAAATGAGAATGAATCTTCAGTGAAGTTTGAAGATAGGTTTAAACTTTTAAATATGTACATTTGTTTTATTGTATAATAAATTATGTTCTTTAAAGAAAGAATGAGAACCTACAATGGGAAACTGCAAAATTAATGGGATTATTTATTTAGTTATTTTTATTGAGAGAACTTTCTAGAAAGGAATTATTATAGATTTGGGCAATAGTTCAAATTATTCATACTTTGTTGCTTTAATGTCTGCTGGATCCAGCTATGACTTCATAGCTCATGTGCTTTCTTTTCAAAAGGGTCAAATTAATAATAAAGTCAAAACAACAGTCATTTCCTTTTAAGAAAAATTTCCATTTTTATATTGTTTTCAACGAATAATTTACTGTAACTATTGATTGAAATATGCTTACCATCTTTCACCAGAAGTACTGGGGGGAAATTATATTTTATCTTCCTACAAAACTGGAGAGTAAGCATTTCCTTAGAGATTACAAGGGGTTTTTGGAAAGAGCCTTACCCCAAAGTGGTTTTCCTATCTCCATGTTTCTTCATGAAATCTACTAAGAGAGATTTATTACTCCAATTTAAGCAACATTCTGGGAGGCACAACCCCTAAGATCATTTATCAATCACTTAATCTTAGTGCTAATTTGTGTATCAGCAGCTTTGCCATTTTCAGTTAAGAGCTATTGTTAAGAATATCTATTGTCAAGTCAAAAAACCACTATTTTAATCTGAACATCAAAGGAAACAAACAAAAAAAATAGTAAATAACTGTAATTGTACAGCTTTAACAGAATAAGTTCACCTTTGTGTTTTCCTTCCTGCCTTTGTCCATTTCCATACACATTTCTTTGTGCTGACTCACTGTGTACCTAACTAGTTGAGTGGGTTGGGGGCAGAGCCTCTTTGGTATAACATCTGGATCACAGGGGAAGACAAAGCAACAAAGGGGACTGCCACAGTTTTCTACCACCGCTACTCTCCATGGCTCCCTCTTGTTCTGTTCCCCACTTCCTTTCACTTCATCCTCCTCCCAACCTACCTTCTGTTTGTAGGTGAAAGTAAATTCAAGTTATCATTATTTGTGAATTTCTGTATGTTTACAATTATTGGAGATTTCAAGTGGAAATTGCAAATCAACCACCCAAACTAACTGCTGGCTTTTGTTTTCTTTCCCCTACTCCCCCTGAATCCCACACCCAACCCAACTCAGGTAAATGAATTACCTTTCACTTGCCAAGCAACTTGCAGGACTGGGAAATAGGGAGATGACTAACCCTTGGTCTCGACCTTAAAGTGACAGAGTAAAGAGATCATTACAATGCTAGAGGTATTGTAATGAATGCTATCTTCCAGGAGAACAAAAAAGGAGCTAAATTTGCCAAGATAATAAGTATGATAAACACTGGGATAAAGCATAATACAGGAGGCCATGAGTGTACGATGTAGGAGCCTTAACCTAACTCTGTGGAGAGGCCCAGGGAAGGTAACAGTTAAACTGGCTTTGGAACTTTGGGAAGCTGGGTGGAGAAGGACATTTTAGGCACACATGAAGACCCTGAAGTGTGGAAGAGTGATGGTGGGCTCTAGTTCAGGCCTCGGGGCCAGAGGAGAGTTTGAGGGTGCTGGGTCACATGTTGTCAAGGGTCTGGTATTCTGTTAGGTAGTTGTGTTGTTGTGCTACGGGCAACAGGGTACCAAATGGAGATTTGGGGGCACAGAAGTGACATGGTCAGTTTTTTGTTTGTTTTAAGGGGGAGCAGTTCTTATGTGTAAGAGATCGGCAGAGTGAGGGTAGCACGGGGGGCCCAGTGGTCCTATAGCCCTTTCCTTTGTAGTGAATTTCTCACTACCTACCCTGCAGTGTGGTCCTTGTTGAAGAAATGAATGGACTGGTGTTGCACCTGAGCTTAAGGATAACTCCGATCTTGAGTGTTGCCCTTTGTAGCCCATAGGCTTATGGGCTTTTGATGACATGTCAAAACATCACACATCAAGGGCACTAGGTCAGTCCACTCGGTCCACCCCTCTTCCCTGCATCATGGGACAGGTGGCCAGGAAAGGCAAACTGGACATTTAAAATCCACTTGAGGGAATCACCAGAGATGTCTTTTCAATTCTGGGCTAAACCTCCTTGGCTTTAGCTTCTATTTTGAATCTTGACTCTGTCCTACAGACCTAAAGACTGAGGCTGGTCTTCCTGGCCTGACTTTAGGTCTTCTCTAAAGACTTTGGACAATGCCAGCTCTTGAGCTCCTTCTATGACTCAGGTCTCAAATACATCTGCTCTCTCACTCCTGATCTAACTTTTGGGCCCAAATCCTGGCTCCAGGCACTGAAGAGTGCAAAAGTCAGACCTGTCCCAACCTCTTCACCAGGGAACATGCAGATAGATCATACCTGTCCTGAATTCATTTCTCCTTGTGAAGATTTATTCACATTGTTCAGAATTGAACTGTCCCAAAGCTCTCTTTCAACCAATCCCTCTCTTTCAACATACCTCCCTGAGTCACCCTCTCATTAACCCATCTCCTCCTCTAATAATCAACCTAGGCCAATCACTTTGAACCATTTTTTTCTGCTGGAAAATCGTATACTTAAAACATTTGAGATAATTCTGAACCACAGAAAGGAAGAAAAAGTTTGTCTATTAACTGGAATATAGTATCCTGTTCTGGGCACACTATACCTCTGTACATTCTTCTTAAGGATACTTTTTAATGGAAATTTTCAAATATATGCAAATTAGATAAAATAGTATAGGGACTCTGTGTCCTCATCATCCAGCTTCAGTAGTTATCAACAAATGGCCCAGTTTATTTCACCTATACCCCCAACCACTATTTCCTCAACCCCAATTGTTTTCAATGAAATCCTAGATCTCCTATGATTTTATATATAAATATCTAAAGTTAAGGACTCCTTTCACAAACCTAACCACAGCCCCAATATCACACCAAAATATCAATAATTTCCAATATAATCAAATAACTTGTCTATTTTCAAATTTCCTCGACTGTTTCAGATTTTTTTTAAATATCATTTTTTCGAATTAAGATTTAAGTAATGTCATACATTGTAGTTGGTTGATAGATCTCTAGTCTCTTTTGGTCTACAAATTCTTTCTTCATCTCCATTTTATTAGTTTTTTGGTAATGTATTTGTTGAAGAAACTGGGTAATTCATCCCATAGGGTTCTTCAGTCTGGATTTTGCTAATTGTATCGCCGAAGGACTGTTTAACATGTTCCTGTATGTGTTAGATGTTGAGGCTTAATCAGATCCAGGTTCTTTTCTTTCTTTCTTTCTTTCTTTCTTTCTTTCTTTCTTTCTTTCTTTCTTTCTTTCTTCCTTCCTTCCTTCCTTCCTTCCTTCCTTCCTTCCTTCCTTCCTTTCTTTCTTCTTTCTTTCTTCCTTCCTTCCTTCCTTTCTTTCTTTCTTTCTTTCCTTCTTTCTTCTTTCCTTCTTTCTTTCTTTCTTTCTTTCTTTCTTTCTTTCTTTCTTTCTTTCTTTTTTTTTTTCTTTCTTTCTTTCTTTCGACAGTTTAAGTGGTGTTGTGTACTTCTACCAGTCTTCTTTTAGTAAAATTGGCAACCACTGATAATCATTGCCAAGCTCTATTAATTAATAAAGTGTTGCAAAACGATGCTATCTAAACTCTATAATCCCACTTTCATTTAATTGCCTTATCAGCTATTTGGTTACTCTAGTATAGTTTTAATAGGCAAGGCTATAGGATAATAGGATAAAGGCCTAATTCTTCCCCTTAATTGGTTTTCAAAAACATTAGTTTGTTAGCACTCTTCAAATGTGACCCATTAATTTAAAAAAAACAAAAAGATCATTATGAAATAAGCATATTTGATGTGTGTTCAGTCACTGCAGTCATTATCCTTATTGATGCTCCAGTGTGTCCCTCTTTGAGCAGTGAGAAAATATTCAAGTTGTTTTCTGAGTCTTTTGAGCAATCTCAGTAACCTTTGGGAGCTTCCTTGCGTTATGGTCTGACAAGATAGTCTATTATCCTTTCTCAGAGTTAGAATCAGCCATTTTCCTAAGGGAACATGATTCCTTTGAGTTGGAAATGATTTATAAAAACAGCAGTGATCTAAGGCTGTTCATTGCTCTTAGATTGGTCATTGTTTCCAGAATTTTTCAGAGGACAGAGCTAAGAAATATGTATTTTTTAAAAATTAAATACATAAGTTCATGCTGATAGTTCTGGTTCAAATTTAGGACAACAGGGGATTAACTCATGGATCTTACATTTGTATCTCCTTTTCCTCCTGTCAAGAATCCTGGTGTTTGATGACACCATCACAAATAATCATTTTTTTAATCTCCCAATACTCAAGTAACAGACTCAGAACAACAATAACTATCACTAGCATTAAGGATTTGATAACCGAAAGCAGTTTAAGATTTGTTTACAGATCTTTTGATCCTCAGGGTCTGTCCTAATAGGGATGTATAGTCAGTTTACAGTGCTTCGAATACCTCCTCTGTGTGGTTTTGGCCCCTACTTGATACACAGTTTCATTCACTTGATAAATTTTGCTCTCAATTTTTTTAAAAAATTGGTGCAAACCACAAACCTGTTTTATTATGGAAGACTTCTCACTTGCTAAAAATATTCACAAGAGCAAAACAAAAAGCAAAAACTTGACACGGAAGCAACATAAATGTCCATCAACAGAGGAGTGTATAAAGAAGATGTGGTACATATATACAATAGAATATTACTCAGCCATAAAAAAGAATGAAATAATGCCATTTGCAGTGACATGGATGGACCTAGAGATTTTCATGCCAAGTGAAGTAAGTCAGACAGAAAGAGAAATATCATAGGATATCCCTTATATGTGGAATCTAAAGAAACGGTTCAAAAGAACCTATTTACAAAACAGAAATAGAGTCACAGATGTAGAAAACAAACTTATGGTTACCAAGGGGGAGAGAGAGGGGAGGGATAAATTGAGAGATTGGGATTGACATATACACACTACTATATATAAAATAGATAACTAATAAGAACCTACTGTGTAGCACAGGGAACTCTACTCAATACTCTGTAATGACCTATATGGGAATAGAATCTAAAAAAGAGTGGATATATGTATATGTATAACTGATTCACTTTGCTATACAGCAGAAGCTAACACAATATTGTGAATCAACTGTGCTCCAATAAAAATTATTACACTAAAAAAAATAAAATCATAAACTCTCATAAGCGGTTCTTAATGCTGATAAAAAAAAAAAGAAAACACAAAAAACAAACAAAAAGCCTCCCAAAGGCTATACTGGTACACATTTAGCCCTTCTGCAAACATTCTGTGGTCTTTGAATTGCTGCTGTCAATTTTTAAGGACCACCTTTATGTTTAATTTTGTTATATAATTATGTAAAATGTCTATATTGTGCCAAACTCAAATCTACAAATCAAGGTATATTCAAAGAAGCCTTGTTTTGTCCTCTGTCCTCTTTATATAATTTTTCATAGGTAACCATTTTTTAAAAAGTCTGTTAATCCTTCCATTGCTTTTTATTAAATGAGCAAGTACTTATAGGCATTCATATCTTTGTCTTCCTTCCTAATGATACACACCTTTTTACAGCAGCCTTTTTCACTCAATGATTTACTTGAAGATCACTCCAGAATAGTGTAGAGATAATCCTCATTCCTTTTTACAGCTGCCTTGTGCTCCATTGTGTGGCTGTATCTTGGTTTCTTCAGTCGTTCCTCTTTTATGGACATTTGGGTTTCTTCTAAGTTGTTTACTTTTACAAATTGTGTTGTGATGAATAGCCTTGTGCAACTTTTTGTATTTTTGCCAGTGTATCATTGGGTTAGATTACTAGAAATGTGATTGCTGGGTCAATATCTAGCAAGGGACCTCCAGAAGAGATTAGCAAATTTCCCTCCAAGAGAGATGTCTAATTTTGCATTCCCACCAGCAGAGCAAAAGTGCGTATTTCCCAAAGACTTGTCAAAAGTGTGTGTTGTCAAACTTTTGGTTTTTTTCCAATCTTGTAAGTGAGAATGTGTATCTCATGAAGTTTGAAATTATACTTCTCTCATTAGCAGTGTTGAGCTTTTTGTAGGTCACTTACATTTGCCTATGAACTGCTTCTTAGTCCCTTGTGACAATATAAGGTCCTTGGTCTATTCTTCTCAAATTTTAAAAGCCATTCATATACTAAGGATATTTACCCTTTGTAATATACGTTGCACACATTTTTCCTAGTTTGTCATATGTCTTCTTTTTATATTATTTATAATGCTTTTCACATGTAAAGGGTTTTTTCTGTAAAGTTTTTTTTAATATTTAGTTATTAAAATTTTTTTTTTATTTTGGCTGTGTTGGGTTTTAGTTGCGGCATGCAGGATCTTCATTGAGGTATGCGGGATCTTTCATTGTGGTGCAGGCTTCTCTCTAGTTGTGGTGTGTGGGTTTTCTCTTTCTAGTTGTGGTGCACGGGCTCCAGAGCGTGTGCACTCTGTTGTTTTCAGCACGCAGGCCCTCAAGTTGAGGCACGCGGGCTCAGTAGTTGTGGCGAGGACTTAATTGCCCCATGGCATGTGGGATCTTGGTTCCCCCACCAGGGATCGAACCCGAATCCCCTGCATTGGAAGGCATATTCTTTACCACTGGACCACCAGGGAAGTCCCTCTGTAAAGTTTCACATCAATTTTTTTAGTCCTTTCTCTTTTTGCATCTGGATTTTGAGTCACGGTTATGAAAAATTTTTCCACTCTCATGTAATATAGCAATTCATTCACGTTTTCATCTCATAGTTGCATGGTTTCATTTGATTACATTTCTGATACATTTGGAATTTATCCTATTTTATGATGTGAGAAATGGATTCATTTTTCCTGTTTAAAAGAGTTCTAGTTATGCCAATACCATTTACTTAGAGGTCTATCTTTTCCCCACCAATCTGTGGTATTAGTCTTATCATATGTTCAATTTTCATATAAGATTGTATTCCTTGCAGGGTTTTATACTCTACTGAAAATATTACTAAAAGTTTTGACTGAAGTTTGAGTTTCAGTTAAATGAATCAGCAGGTCCTGTGTTGCCCAGAGTACAGGGAAGGTATAAAATGCTGTTACCCATTGAGTGTGCTCGATAAAAGTTCTGAAGCATTGTGGATGTTTAATAAGCATTTGGTTGCATGAGTGACTCATTAAAAAAAATAGTAAATGATTAAATAAATTATTTGAGGTATATATTTTGAACAGGACAAGATTTCTATGAAATATCAATTAGTAACAATGCAGTGGGAGACAGTATAATGGGACGAAAACTAATAGTGAGGTTTACACTCAATCTACTTAGAAAAAAGAATACAATTGTTGCATATTTTAAAATGTGAAACTCTGAGAACTTGTGTGTAAATCAAAATAAAATTAGAGAATTTTAATTAAATATATTGAAAAACCTTACTGCTGTATTTAAAAGAAACCAGTGAAGAATCCTTTCATGAAGGGATTAATCCTTTTGGATTGTGTATAATTGTGTTTTAAATGAGATGTTTTCTTGGTTCAGATTTTGATGTGTAAGATTTTTTTTTATAGTGGGCCACAAAACAGAATATAACAAAAACAGTGACCATTTCTTGTTTTGAGAATGAAAGTAATGAAATGAAAAAGAATTCATCTAGGTCTTTATTATACCAGGAAGACAAGTCCATAGACACCCCTGTCAAGACGTCTTGGACATATAGCCTAATTAGTGCTTCCAATCTAGCTTGGAAGTAAGAGCCAGAACTCTGAAGGTGTCATCCTAACTCTTAAAGGATTTTCACATGTAGTTCAACATACAGCACTGCAAAAGAAGTTAGTTAACAGTTTCGTAAATAAATTTCTTTAGGAGGTGCACAGGGAAATTAAACAACAGGAAAGGAAGGAAAAGCATTAAGTGAGAAGGAAAAATGACAAAGCTGAGAAAAGACTTCTCCATCTGGCTCATGGCTCAAAATTCTTTTTCTGGCCATGGTTAGAGTGTACAAAAGGAAATGACACAGCCAGTTCTAAGCATTTGGGGAGAGATCAGCTCTTCATATAGTGTAGCTCTGCATTAGGTCACTGGATTTTCTTGCTCTGAGATGTTTAATCAAGAGGTATTGGAAGTGTGGTTTCTCTTTTTATAATCCTGAGAATCAACAGTAAAAAATGCAGAGAACAATGAGATGATACATAGCTTGGGAAGAGCAGTCTACTTTATTTTCTCCTAAAGCTTAAAAATATTTTCGTTTTAATGATGGGCCAAGGTTTGAATTGGCCCAATAAATATTTATTTGGTTTTACCACCCTTACTAAGTATTTTTAACCTCTTGGTTGGATATTTTCCATACCTTTCTTTTCTTTCTCTTGAACCAGCCTTTGGATTCAGAACATTGGTTGCACACCCAAGGGGTATGAAAGTAATTTGAATTAAGTTTAACTTTAGAACATACGCTAAACCTTTTAGTTTTGGCCACGTTTGCCTCTGGGGCACTGTTAGTAAGACTAATTTAATGCCAAAAATATTCTGAAGAGCATATTTTCCCTACTTCTTTTCATTGTTCCTTTCTATCAAATGGATCAGTGAATTTGTGCAAGAGTATTGTGCTCCAAACTTGTCCTCCTCATCCTTCCTGAAGTTTGAATTGTAATTCCAGCTCTTAAAAATGGAAAACTTCTTCAAACTTCTTTGCAAATTATTTTTCACAGCTATGAAAAAAATCACGGCAAAAAATATGGAGGTGTTAGATGGCTTATAGATCCAATAAAGATTTATGTGTGCTGCATCTAAGTTGAGATGCCTGGCAGAGAGGTCCAATGAAGGCCAGCAAAGCAGGTGGGGAACATAGACAGTCTTTTTTAGCACTTTATTGCACAACTTAAATTTGCTACAAAAGCTTTGTAAGATTCCATTGCTTTCTTTTTCAATGGGAGGATAATTCTGGTAGGGCTTTTTTCTGCATCTGGGAATTTTACCCTGAGTTTTAGGTTTCAACTTAAAAAAAATCTTTACTCAACTTGGTGTCCTGAACTTTTCAGGTGTTGTGTTGGTTTGAAGGCAAGAAAATAGGATATTTCCATTCACTAGTTCCCAGAGGAGCAAACGTTGCTGCTTTGAAGGGGTGTAGGTTATAGGACTACCATGTGCTTGCCTCTTTGATATATTTTAATTCATTGTGAAATCGGCTTAAAAATGAAATACTAGAGACTGTTTTAGGGGTAATAATTTTGAAAGAGGAAAACCTTGGGGCTAGGACTAGGTGTGGTGATAATTTTTTAAAATTATTTTATTCACTTATTTATTCATGTATTATGCATATAATTATTAAACACCTATTTTATGCCAGGCACTGTGTTAAGTGCTGGGAATAGAACAGTGGCCAATATGGTCATAATACCTGCCCTTTATAAGGCTTAGTGTTCAACAACAGTCAGACAATTAAACAAGTAACAACATATAGTGCATAAATATTGTGATATAAGATGCTTTTCTACTTGATCATCCATCTGGGATTCTTTTGAAGGTGAAAGGGGGAGTTCTTAATGATTATGCTGGGCCAACAGATTTAAGCTGAGATCACCCTGGGCAAACTGGGATGTGACTAACCTTAGGGTTAGGGGCTCTAGAGGTTATTATGGGATTGTGAAACAGGAATGCTTAATCTGGTCTGTGTGTAGTGATGGTGGGGACAGGTTTCCAGGAGAAACTGATGTTTAAACTGTTACGTGTGTGTCTCCTTCCAGTGGGTTCACCCCTGTGATCCTCTAAAGACTGCCAGAACTTCTGGGGACTAAATACTTTCTTGTTTTTTTTGCCAGTTGAAAAGAGGGAGTCTGCTACCCCAACAGCTTGGTCAGGGTCTGAGAATTGAGTCTCATTGGTCCTGACTGGCCTGATTAACTCATGCACCTGCCTCTGAACAAATCACTGTGAACAAGGGGATGGAATACAATGACTGGCCTGTCCACATGGTGGGGGAAATTCAGGGTCACGTTAGGTAGGAGAAATGGGTTAATAATAAAGCAATACTTATATAGCATTTATTATGTGCTAAGCACTGTTCTAAAAGCTTTATATGTATTATATTTTTAAATCTTCTAAAAACGTTTTGAGCTAGAATTTATTATTATCCTCATTTTACAGCTAAGGAGACTGAGGCACAGAGAGGTTAAGGAACGTTCCCAAGATCCCACACCTGGTAATTGATTAAGTCAAGATTCCATCACAGGCAGTTGGCTCTCAGCCATTACACTATCCTGCCTGGACATCTCATACAGCAGAAATTTGGTCTGAGTGGAGTGAAGAGTGTGAATGTGAATGGGGGTGAAGTGCTGCTTTTATTAATGGTTGGTTTGCTTTCCAAAGTCAGAAAATGCAACAGTAATCACAACCCCTTCCCCAGCTTTATTGAGAGATAATTCCCATAACTTACACTTCACTCATTTAAAGTGTACAATTCATTGGGTTTTTTTTGTGTATTCATAGAATTGTACAACTATCCCACAATCAATTTTACATTTTTATTTCTCCCACAAAGAAGCCCCATATCTATTAGCAATCACGTCCCATTTTCCCTCTTTCCAGCTCTAGGCAACCACTGATCTACTTTCTGTCTCTAAACATTTACTTATTCTGGACATTTCATTTAAGTGGAATCATGCAGTACGTGGTCTTTTGTGAATGGCTTCTTTTACTTAAAGTTTTCAAGGTTTACCATGTTTTAACATGTATCAGTACTTCATTCCTTTTTATAGCCTAATATGCCATGGTATGGATATAGCATATCTGATTTATTCACTCATCAATTGATGGATATTTGGGTTATTTCCACTTTGTGTATATTATGAATAATGCTTCTATGAACATTCATGTATATGTCATTTGAGTGAATGTATATTTTCATTTCTCCTGGGTGTATACTTAGGAGTGCAACTGCTGAGTCATATTGTTTTCCATAGTGGCTCTACCATTTTACATTCCCAACAGCAATGTGTGAAGGATCCAATTTCTCCACATACCCACCAACACTTATCTGTTTTTTAAAAAAAAAATTATATTATAGCCATCCTAGTAGGTGTGAAGTGATATATCATTATGGTTTTGATTTGCATTTCCCTGATGGTTAATAACGTTGAGAATCATTTTATGTGCTTGTTGCCCATTCGTATATCTACTTTGGAGAACTCTCTATTTACATCCTTTGCTCATTTTTAATTGGGTTATTTGTCTTTTTATCATTGAGTAGAAATAGTTCTTCACCTTATTCTAGATACAAGTACAAGATATATGATTTGCAAACATTTTCTCCCCTTCTATAGGCTGTATTTTTAATTTTCTAAGTGATGTCCTTATCTCTACAAAAATTAATTTTGATGATTTCCAATTTTTCTTTTTTTTCTTGTGCTTTTTGTACCATAACTAAGCAACTATTACTAATCCAATGTCACAAAGATTTATGCCTATATTTCCTTCAAGATATTTATAGTAGTTTTAGCTCTTATATTGAGATTTTAGATCTATAGAACTATAACACTATAACTATAAAACTATAAAATTTCTTCTAAACACCACTTTAGCTGCATCTCATATGTTTTGGTATGTTGTATCTTCATTTTCACTCACCTTAAAATATTTTCTAATTTTCCTTGTGGTTTCTTCTTTGATCTATTAGTTATTTAGTATTGTGTTGTTTAATTTCCACATATTTGTAAATTTCCCCAATTTTTTTGTTATTAATTTCTGATTTCACTCTATTGTGATTGGAAAACACTTTTTTATTACTGTAGTTCTTTTAAATTTATTGAGGCTGTTTTATGGCTTAGCATTAGTCTATACTGGAAAATGTCCATGTGCACTTATGAAGAGGTGTATTTTGCTGTTGTTGATTGGACTGTTTTATGGATGTCTGTTAAGCCTAGTTGGTTTATGGTGTTGTTCAAGTCTATTTCTTTATTTATCTTCTGTCTAGTAGTCCTATTCATTATTAAAAGTGGAGTAAGTCAAGTCTCCAACTATTGTAGAACTGTCTGTTTCTCCCTTCAATTCTGTCAGTTTTTGCTTTTGTGTTGTCTTTGAGTTTCTGTTGTTAGGTGTATATGTGTTTATAATTGCTATATCTTCTTGAGGGATTGACATTTTAATCATTGCAATATATCCTTCATTATCTCTAGTAACTTTTTTTGTTGTTATTTTAAAGTCCATTTGTCTGCTATTTTTGTAGCTACTCCAGCTTTCTTACAGTTGCTGTTTGCATGATATAATATTTTCTATCTTTCAAACTATTTGCATCTTTGAATCTAAAGAGTATCTCCTGTAGACAGCATATAGTTGGATCTTGTTTTTTTTAATCCAGTCTTACAATCTCTGCCTTTTGACTTTGTTACATAGTAAATTCACATTGAATGTTATTATTATTATAATTGGATTTCTGTCTGCCATTTTACTCTTGACGTCCTCTTTCACTGAGCTCTCTGTTAAGCTATCTGCCTCATTCGATATTACACTAAGTTGTTAGGCTTCACCAACTGCTGGCTGATTTCTCTATTGTTTTTGACAATGCCTGTTGTATAACTTGCTCCATAGTCTCATCCAATTAAATTCAGGTAGGAGTAGTTTTTGAGGTCAGTCTTTAAGGTTTGTTCTGACCTGTGGAATGCTCTTCCTGGCTATCTATTTCCCTGGCTTTCTCTTGGTAACTATCTTGCCTGTGGTTTAGTTTTTATTCTTATAGAGTCTCCTTTTAATTATTTACCACCAAAATTTTCATTGTTTTTGAGAGCACGTTTAGGCTTGAACTTCCCCACACTCTGTTTACAATAAAGTCAGTTCTTTTAGGGAGAGTTTTGGAACCCTTTGTTCTTATGGATCGCCTTTCCCCCTGAGCAAAAATCTCTGAGCCACTGCTTTGTGTGCTGGGCAGGAGGTAGGAGCCTCTAATCTTCTTGGCTTGCTTCCCCTGATGTGGACCCTCTATCCTAAAAGTGAGCTGGAGGGGATGATAATTGGATCCCTAATATTGACCTGCCACATCTGGTATAGAGTCTCTGCCCTATGAGTGGGGACTGAGTGGAAGATGGGAAACCTCAGCCTCTCAGCCACACTCACCAGAAATTTAGCCTTTCCAACTTGAAATTAGAGGGGATGAAAAATGCTGGTGCCCTGCTCCTCCCAGTGAGATGCCATATCCCTTAACTGGGGAGTAGGGGGAAAAGGAGCCTCACTTTTTGGGCGTCTCATTCAGAGTGGAACTTCCCCCATGGTGAGCTGGAGGGGAGTGGTAATTAGCAGGTCATGGCTCAAGTGCCAGAGATTCACTGTTCTCATGATTTAGCAGATTTTCTTGAATAAACATTATTTTTTAATGTTCTATATGGCCTTAGGACAATTTCTAGAGATGTTAAATGTTTCTAGAAAATAATTTTCATCAATTATGATTGTTTCATGGAGAATGGATCCTCAGGGCTCCTCACATGGCCATTCTGGAAGTGGAGCCTATAGCTGCTTTTTTTTTTTAATGTAGTCTAAAAATGCTCATGAATGTGAAAGAAACATTTCAGATTGGAACTATGCATTGGAAAACTGAGAGAGGTATAAAATCCCAATAATGAATGAAGAGGTGTGGGTAGTGGTCAAGGTTCTAGTAGGAAACAGATGGCCCGCACAAAAGATCATCTATAGAGGATACTTAGGGACTTCTCTGGTGGCACAGTGGTTAAGAATCCGCCTACCAATGCAGGGGACACGGGTTCGAGCCCTGGTCTGGGAAGATCTCACGTGCCACAGAGCAACTAAGCCCGTGCGCCACAGTTACTGAGCTTGCGCTCTAGAGCCCGTGTGCCACAACTACTGAGCCCGTGTGCCACAACTACTGAAACCCACGTGCCTAGAGCCTGTGCTCCGCAACAAGAGAAGCCACCGCAATGAAAAACTCACGCAGCACAATGAAGCGTAAACCCCACTCGCCGCAACTAGAGAAAGCCCATGCGCAGCAACGAAGACCCAACGCAGCCAAAAATAAAATAAATGAATAAATAAAAGCAATCATTAATAAATAAATAAATTAAATAAAGAAGATACTTTAAAAAATGTGTGGGCTGCTATATTTAAAATGGATAACCAACAAGGACCTACCGTATAGCACAGGGAACTCTGCTCAATATTATGTAACAACCTAAATGGGAAAAGAATTTGAAAAGGAATAGATACATGTATATGTATAACTGAATCACTTGGCTGTACATCTGAAACTAACACAACATTGTTAATTAACTCTACTCCAATACAAAATAAAAAGTTAAAAAAAATGTGTGGCCAAAGTTAAGTCAGCCTCCAAGGGATGATGACAGGCACTGGTACCAGCAGGAAGTAGTGCCTTTCCCCTCCTGCTTGGAAGGAAGGCAGGAAGAGGATAGCAGAAACTGATGCAAACTGGAGCTCTCTGGTGAGAGGTCCCACCAGCCAGGAACAGTGGTCTTGTGTTAAGGATTGCAGTCACCGCACAGCTGATCCTGGGAGGGAGGGAGGAAGGAGGCTGGTGTGGGAGGAAATGAACTCCTGGAAGTGCTCACTCCTCTTTCCCTTTGATTTCCTGCCAGCCCCTCTCATTGGCCAAACCTAATGGAAGACAGAGGACAAATGAGCTAGAGTGATGTTATCCAGAGTGCAGCCTCCCAGGGAACAAAATGGGGCCGAGTGGAGATGGATCTACGGATACTAATGAGGGACACCCAGCCCAGTGGGCTTCCCTGCATGGAAATGCCAATGCTGTGACCTTCACCGCTCTGATGACTAGATCCTTTCAGAGAACAGTGGAAAGAAGGCATTGACTGAAGACTGATCTGCTTGTATTCTCACATCCCCCAACATGCGTCTTCATCAGAGTCCACAGTGCTCCCCCTCATTTTATTCAGGAATCACATGTTCAGTGCATTAAGAATGTCGGAGGCAACTTTAAGCATCATTTTAAGCCTAGGACGCAAAGGTGTCAGCAGGGTTTGTAGAGCTCTTGGAAACTGGCATGGAAGAAGCTTCCTGTTTAAGGTACAGAATGAATAGAGGAAAACGGCCTTTGTTTTGTGGATCATATCGGCTGTCAAATGTGTGGTCTAACAACTACATGCACTTAAAAGGCAAAGAGAAGGGAAAATTCGTGAATGATCTCTTTACACTTAGTGACAGTCAAATAATATTCTGCAACAAATTACCCAATACCCCACCACTGGTGGTACTCAAGTGCCTAAGTGACAGCCCACAAAATAAGCTGGAACAACTAACGCAGGCTGATTTGTATGTGTATAAGCTGGTGAATAGGCAAATCACTGCCTTCAGGTTTCCTCTTCCATAAGCTTGGAGAGCAACCCTTTGGCTTGAGAAAAAAGATGGGAATGACAGCATTGTCAGATTACTGTGGTTTTGCGTAGGCATTTGTTAGCGTTCTGCCAGGAAATTACCCTGAGTCTCAAAGCTCCCACTTCCTCTCCTACTACTTCTAGCTTTTTTCCTTAACAATTCTTTTCTCTTTATTATTCCTCAGTCTTTCTTCTACTCTCTGCTTCTGTCACCTCAACAAGGACGCTGTTAGCCCATTTCTCTTTCCAATGACCCATAAAACCTCGTCCTGGTGTCGGGTGAGATACTTCCCTGGCACCACCCATTCACCAGCACTATCTTCCACCTGGTGCAGGAAGGCCCTTTCCTGGCAAACAAAGCCCCCCACTTGCCTTTTTATGGTCCGAAGTAGAGCTGCTGCCCTCTCCCCATGCATTCAGCCCTACTCCTCTGGAACGTGTTCATGCTAACAGCAGTTGTAAGTAAGGCACAGCTTTTCTTTTTCCAGAAAGGGGTTGGGGGGGAAGGGGGAAAAAAGAGGGAGAATGGAGAAAGGAGTAAGTGCAACTGCAATAAGGGCTTTGGAGCCTTTGGGTCCCAGACAGCAGATCATATTTTAATACCCGTGGCTGAAACTGAACTATAAAACTTGGAGAAGATTGTAAATGCTTTGTTTTACAATGACAGATAACACAGTCTGACTATTGTTAAGGAAAAAATTAGTCTGACACTTGTTAAAATGGTAAAGAAGACTTTATTTAGGACTATTGCCATAGATGTCAAGACTATCTCAATAGAAGAGAGAGATTGTGCTCAACTCTGAATACAGCAAAGGCAGTTGGGGACTTGCAGCCAATGAGCAGCATGGGGTGGGGCAGTGGATGGAAAATTACTAAAGGGAGACGTCAAGGGTAGGGAGATTCTTGCTGAAGCAGGCCAGATGATAAGATGTCATGGGTGGAGGATGAGGAATTTGATCAGATAAATTGACTTGACTGGATTCTTGCTAAAACTGGGCTAGGCAGGCTAAAGATAAGGCTCAAGGACAAGGCTTAGTTGAAAAGAGGGCTCAGAGGAGGCTGTCCAAAGTTTGGACAAGGAGAGAGTCTTTGCCACTATCCAGTATAGTGTTAACTTGCTAAGTGTAACTTGGACTTGTAGCCCTGTCTTTGTGTCAGTGACCGCATTGACTTAATACACAGCTACACACAGTCTTCATTAAAATAAAGCAAATACTGGGGGGGGGGGGCTGGAATCCTACCTCCTATTGATTAAGCAAGCTAACTTGTAGGAATGTCTAGTTTCAACCAGCTCTATCCACTTCCTTGTCCTCCTTGCTTTGCTGCAAGTGAATTATTACATTATAAGCTGTGGGATTCTGATGTGTGTACTGTGTCATGTCAAAATAATATATAAAATAGGGTTCTAAGGGATGTAGTAGAACCTTTGGAGATGCATGCTAGGTGACACAGAAAGCAGGTTGGAGGTTTTCTTGTAGACACAAACTTAGTGGTATGGTGTGGCTTAGGCTCCCCATGTGTGGTTTGGAGTTAAGCCAAATCACAGTTGACATGAAGAGGGAGAGCTCTCATTCTGAACTCCTTTGGCGCTCAATCAATACCCAAGTCACAGTCTCCACTAATCGGAGATATCTTGGTTTCAGCAGGAATAGATGAGAATGTACATGCATGTTTATAAGCTGGTCTTCCCTCAGTTGACTTTCTGAAGTCATAATGCACATAAAGTTTCACTGGTAAAGACAAATATACAGTAAAGGTAGTAGATCAACTACTTATTAAACTAGTAGGAAGTTTAAAAGACAGAAGTGGTAAAACCATCTGTGTCTATAATAAGTAGTTAAGAGATACACAAGCCAAAAATATGCAAAATATGATGTCAAAAACATTAAACTTGGGGAGGTGAGTAAAAATTCAGGGTTGTTAAAATGCATTTGAACTTAAGAGATCAGCAACTTAAAATAGTCATGCATATATATATATATACACACATATTATATATAGCTATATATATACTATATATAGCTATATATAAACCTCGTGGTAACCAAAAATCTATAATAGATACACACAAAAAAGAGAGAAAAGAATCCAAACATAACAGCAAAGATAGTCATCAAATCACAAGGGAAGTGAGAAAAAGAAGAGCAAAAAGAACTACAAAAAAACCCTGAAAACAATTAACAAAATGCCTGTAAGTACATACCTATCACTAATTTCTTTAAATGTAAATGGACTAAATGCTTACTGAATGGATATAAAAACAAGACCCATAAATATATATTGCCTACAAGAGACTCACTTCAGTTCTAAAGACACACACAGCCTGAAAGCCAGGGAAGGAAAAAGGTATTCCATGCAAATGGAAACAAAAAAGCCAGGGTAGAAATACTTACATCAGAAAAAATAGACTTTAAAACAAAGGCGGTAACAAGAGACAAAGAAGGACATCGCATAATGCTTAATCTCAGAAAATATAACTATTGTAAATATATATGTACCCAACATAAGAGGACCTAAATACATTAAGCAAATAGTAACAAACATAGAGGGATAAATTGACAGTAACCCAATAATAATAAGACCTGAAACTACAAAACTTCTTGAAGAAATCATAGGAAGTATGCTCTTTGACATTGATCTTAGCAATAATCTTTTGGGTATGTATCCTCAGGCAAGGGAAACAAAAACAAAAATAAATAAATGGGACTACATCAGACTAAAAAGCTTTTGCACAGTGAAGGAAACTATCAACAAAACGAAAAGACAACCTACTGAATGGGAGAAGATACTTGCAAGTGATATATCCAATAATGGGTTAATATCCAAAACATACAAAGAACTCATACAACTCAACATCAAAAAACCAACAAATGATTAAAAAATGAGCAGAGGACCTAAACAGATATTTTTCCGAAGAAGACATACATATGGCCAAAGGACACACGAAAAGATGCTCAGCATCACTAATCATCAGGGAAATGCAAATCCAAACCACAGTGAGATATCACCTCACACCTCTCAGAATGGCTATTTTCAAAGAGACAACAAATAACTTGTTGGTGAGGATGTAGAGAAAAGGTAAACCTCATGCACTGTTGGTGGGAATATATATTGGTGCAGCCACTATGGAAAACAGTATGGAGACTCCTCAAAAAATTAAAAACAGTACTACCATATGACCCAGCAATTCTACTGCTGGGTATTTATCTGAAGAAAATGAAAACACTAATTACAAAATATTACATGGCTGGACCTAGAGGGTATTATGCTCAGTGAAATAAGTCAGACAGAGAAAGATAAATACTCTATGCTATCACTTATATATGAAATCTAAAAAATAAAACAAACGAATAAATATAACAAAACAGAAACAGGCACAGATACAGAGAACAAACTAGTGGTTACCAAGGGCGGGGTTGGGGGGGGGGAGAGAAGGGAGGAGGGGAAAGATAGGAGCAGGAGATTAAGAGATACAAACTACTATGTGTAAATTAAATAAGCAACAAGGATGTATCGTACAGCACCAGGAAATACAGTCATTATTTTGTAATAACTTTAAATGAAGTATAACCTATAAAATATTGAATCACTATATCATACACCTGAAACTAATATAATATGGTAAATCAACTATACTTCAATAAAAAAAGAAGCAAAAAGAAAAGATGTATGTACCCCTGTGTTCATTGCAGCATTATTTACAATAGCCAAGGTATGGAAGGAACTTAAGTGCTCATCAACAGATGAATGGATAAAGAAGATGTAGTACATACACACAATGGAAGACTACTCAGCATAAAGGAGAATGAAATCTTGCCATTTGTCACAACATGGGTGGACCTACAGGGTGTTATACAAATGCAATATCAGACAGAGAAAGACAAATACTGCATGATTTCATTTATATGTGGAATCTAAAAAACAAAACGAATGAACAAACATAACAAAACAGAAGCAGACTCATGGATACACAGAACAAACAGGTGGTTGCCAGAGGAGAGGACGAGAGAAATAAGTGAGGGAGATCAACAGGTACAAACTTTCAATTGCAAAATAAATGAGTCACGAGTATGAAATATAGGGAATGTAGTTAACAATAATGTAATATCCTTACCGTATGTAATAAGGTATCATACGTATGTAATACCGTATGGTGACATATAGTAACTGGACTTAGGATGGTGATCATTTTGAAATGTACAGGAATATTGAATCACTATGTTCTTCACTAGGAACTACCATAGTGTTGTAGGCCAATTATATTTCAAAAACAAACAAACAAACTCATAGAAAAAGAGATCAGATTTGTGGTTATCAGAGGTGGGGGTGGGGTGGGAGGGGGAACTGGATAAAGATATCTAAAATGTACGAACTTCCAGTTATAAGATAAATAAGTACTAGGGACATAAGGTATGACATGATAAATATAATTCACACGGCTGTGTGTTGTATATGAAAGTTGTTAAGAGTAAATCCTTAGAGTTCTCATCACAAGGAAAAAATATTTCGTTCTTTTTCTCTTGTCTGTATCTACACTATGGATGTTCTCTAAGCTTATGTGGTTATTATTTTGTGATGTATATAAATCAAATCATTATGCTGTATACCTTTAACTTATACAGTACTCTATGTCAATTATATCTCAGTAAAACTGGAAGGCAAAAAAAAGAAATACCAGCCATATAGGTGTTTTTTTTTTTCATGCTCTGTGAATTCTAATGCTAATATTGATATTCAATATAGTTTTATGTTTTACACAGTGATTCCTACTAAAGTAACTGAGAAGAGTTTTAGTCTAGGAGAAATGCCTAATTTGGCACTAACAGACCAGAAATACTACAGCAAAAAATGGATTTCAAGAGATGTGATATTAGGGTTCCTAAAAGGAATTTCACCAAGAACCGTTTCATATCTCTTGATTATAATTTTTAATCTCTTGTTTATGATTAAATGTTTGAATTTGATCATAAAAATAGCTCTGATAAACATAAGAAAAGGAGGTGCTAAATCATCCCATTTCACCTCAGATTGGGTCTCAGGGCACATTAACAAGTGACTCATTTATCCTGGAGATGAGTGGAGTACGGGATATGGTGAAAAGTACAGAGGTTAGTGATTGCTAGTGGGAATGTGACATTTTGGTCATGATTTTTTATTTTAACTAATGGTTTATGATATTCTATTGGGACTTCTCCCAACTCACAGGGAGAGTCTCCTTAGCACTGATCTCTGTAAACTGGCTGTGGAAGAGCCTTATCTAGGAATTGTTTTAGATAGTGAGAAAGAAGGACACTGTTGTGGTATGACCCCTAATTGTTCAGCTTTGTTTTTCAGTGAATATAAACTTAACCCAGCAGATGCAAGAGGCACCAAAGAAACAGGAAGTCTAGAGAGGCTGGGAGTCAATTAGCACATATCTGTCTTTCAGGAGAGTTTGGGGTAAATCAAAAAGCCCTGGGTTTCACATCCATCACCACCGCCTCTGGTCTGCTTGGCGCTGCTGGGGGAGAGTAAACCAGCACAGCGCTGAGTCTTCATTGCTCAGAAATCATCCCAGATTTGCCAGGACTCAGGACTGCTCTGGGGTTATCATACTTTTCTTTTCTTCTTCTTCTTCTTCTTTTTTTTTTTTTTTAATAAGAGAGGGAAACCTGGCCCTAGGATAAACCAAAGAAGGTTTCCTGGAGAATAGGGCTTTATTTATTTATTTATTATTTACTTATTTATTTATTTATTCATTTTTATCTTTGGCTGCATTGGGTCTTTGTTGCTGCGCTTGGGCTTTTCTCTAGTTGTGGTGAGTGGGGGCTACTCTTCGTTGTGGTGCGTAGGCTTTTCATTGTGGTGGCTTCTCTTGTTGTGGCACACGGGCTCAGTAGTTGTGGCTCACGGACTCTAGAGCGCAGGCTCAGTAGTTGTGGCGCACAGGCTTAGTTGCTCCGTGGCATGTGGGATCTTCCCGGACCAGGGCTCGAACCCGAGTCCCTTGCATTGGCAGGCAGATTCTTAACCACTGTGCCACCAGGGAACTCCCTATCACACTTTTCTCTGAGACTCTCTTGCTGGGTCTGCAATGCAGTTAATTGACAGTCGAAAAGCAAAATCTCATTCCTGATGCGTTCAGTTATTCACTGCCTTGGGGTGGAAGCAGGTGATGGGCCAAGTAGGAATGACTGCATGGGTTGGCTGCTGCTTCTCGCCAACTGTGAGAACAGGGGCACGTTGCTTAAGCCCATTCAGCATCAGCTTCCTAATTTGTAGTAAGAATTCTATTACCTTAGAAAGGATTGTGGTGAAGGTTAACTGAGCTTCTGCGTGGAAGGCTCTGAGTGCAACAGCTATAGGGCCTTTGATAGGTGTGGATAAAAAATACCTCCCGTATCAGTAAACAAAGGATGTTGCAGCCATCAAGACATCAGCCACTGCAGCCCCCCCCCCCCAGATGTGCACCCTGAGAAAAGCAGGATACTGACCCTAGATAGTTAAGGTGCATATCAAAGGAATGAATGGTAATCTTTTGATGGTCTTTGTTGCAAAAACTCCTACATATCCTGGCTCCTCCCTCACCTCTTCAGAGCAGTCTCTCCGTGCTGTCCGAGAGGCTATCTTCCAGGCTTAAGTCCTCAGCAAGTTTCCTGAATAAAACATAATCCTCAACCTTTAGGTTGTGCATTTTTTTCAGTTGACATAGGTCGGTGTCAATTACCCAGACAGTCCTATGTGCTCAGCTTTAGGACAGCCAGACCACCTGACTTGTGTTCACTTATTCATTCAACATGCTTGTCTTCCCCCGTTCAAAACTCTCTGCTGGTATATAAAATTTTGAGTTTTTTAGAAGAAAATCAGGAGAAAGCAAATCATTCGTGGCTCCTGTTGACATGTGGGCTGGTATTAAGTGTAGAAATACCTCCATTTAAATGACTCCCTTTCTGACACTGAAGACACATGATTGATTACCAGGCAAATGTTTTAAATCTGCTGCAAGAATGTTGTTTGGAAGACAACTAAATGTCTCGCTGTGGCTTTATATCCCTCAGAATCAGAAAAACAGCCAACAAAAGACAAAAAACAAAACAACAAAACCAGGCTGAGCCATCTTAAGCAGGCAACTCTGCTCTCAGCTCCCAGGGCCGGCAAAAAGAATATTTTAACCCATCTGCTGTAGGAAGTTAGGCAAAGCCATAGCTGGGGAAATTCAAAACAGCAGGTTTTAACTAAGGAATTTCTTCCTGGAAATTTGTGTCTTTAAGTTGCCTGGCAGAGCTGCCTCTGGCCCCAGGGCAACCCTCGAAGCTCTCTGGAATTCTGGAAATATACTCTGCCTTCCCCCCCTTCCTGGGAGGACGTGTAAGGGTATGAAGCTCAGCTTGTATTTTCAAACACCAGGCCAGGGCAGTCATTTTAGAGCAGAGGAGAGCTGCCCAGATTTTTTTTTTTTTTTTTTTTTTTTTGCTTTTCTGGGGGAGATTGCATACTTAGTGGAAAGAGCAGATCCTTTGAAGTTGGACAGATATGAGCTCAAATCCTGGCACTCTGCTTTCTGGGTCATCTGGGGGAATTTCTTCATCTGTAAAGGATGGCGACACCTACCTTAGGAGATGTCTGTGAGGATGAGATGAGACAACACGTTCAAAGCATCATATGTAAAATAGGTGCTCTGTTGTATTTTTGTGGGAGGTGGGTTGGGAAGCACACAAAAGTCCAGATGTTGCATAATGTAAAGGAAGCCATGCAATGTGAATACAGCCCACACATTTGTCTTGATATGGGCATCAAGTGCCCAGGCATGATGCAGTCATGACTCCCCGGTTACCTTTAGACAAAATGCACCTTTCCAGTAGCATAGACTTTGGAACTATATTTTTGGTACTTTTCAGTCTCCAGAACACAGAGAGTTAAGGACAACCAGGAGGACTCACTTGAGCATTGCACTCTTGCATTCTAATAATGTCTTTGAGCTTTAAGAATGTCCAAGTGTCTTAGATTAAGGCTCCAATACTACTCTTTTGCTACAAAATGAACCAGGGACCCCAGGAGGTGTCTCAAGGAGGGCCAAACTGTTATTCAAACTACTATTCGGCTGAATACCAATCCCTGATGGCTTTTGGACTCAGGGTCTGTGAACTCTGGTAAAGTGTCTGAAGAACCTTTTGGATTCCTGGAAGATTAAGATTAAGGAGTGTCCATTTCTTATTTCCAGATACCACCTCTGGACCTTATCAGAAACCCAAACTGAGAAGCCAGGGCCTGGTTGGAGCACTGGGTTATGGCTGTTGAGTGGGGCCTTATGTCACTAGATGGATTCATTTCTTTAACAGGCCTTTCTGGAGGTGCCTAATTTCGGATTCTGTAGACGCTCAGTAAGGCGAAAGATTCCATTCTCTACCTCACTCCAAATGCTGTCTCCTTAAAGACAGACACACATTCCTCCTAATTGCAACCCTGGGTGAACCTCTTTTGAAACAAGAGAGAGCTCTGGTTCCAGGGCTTGGCTTTCTACTAGATCATATCTCTCTGAACTAAATTTCCTTCCTGGGCAAACTGACTGAGTTGCTAGGGGTTCTCAACTCTACTGCCCTTCAGTATCACCTGGAGGTGCTTTTGAAACACCTAGTTTTGGATTCCTGGAACCCGCTCCAGACCTATTTAATCTAAGTCTCTGAGGATAGATCTCACCTTTTCCAAGGGAGTGCTGATGTACATTCAGGTAGGGATGATGTACATTCACAGCTGTGTGAACTCCAAGCCCAGGATCCTTTAGAGATTCCAGCAAGGGAGTAGGAGAAAGAAAAATCTCCCTCATAGCACAAAAATCTCATTTTCATGTGGGAGAGTAGGTTTGAGGAAATTTGTTTTTCTCCAGAAGCCTTCAAAAAGCTGAGAAGAGAGCAATGTTGTCAGAGAAAAGAGCAGAGTGTCACCGTGAGCTACTGCCAGCAAGACCCACCTAAGAAATGGAGGCTGGGCCTGTCTCTGAGCGGGCAAATTCCAACCTTGCCTTGATCCCACTTATCACTCCCATTCTCTTCCATCTCAGTCCTAAAGGAGGAGACAGACACACAGATGAGTGAGCTCAAAGCACTCCAGCGCGCTGAAAGAAGTTGTACCAGGAGCCTCAAGCCAGTCCCCCTCCCTCTGGCCTGTGGGCGTCAGATGCGCTGTGGGATCGCAGGAGTCGCCGTCTTCTCTGTGGCTAGTTGGTGAGCAGTCCTGACCTTTGTTCTGCTCCCCATGCCTAGCGAAGTTTTCAGTTGCCCTCCAGCCCCAAAAAGCTTTCAGATGTTGGCTCAGGATCAACAACTGGGACCAGCAGCCAAGATCTTGACTTCATTCATGTATGCAACACATAATTATTAAATGAATGACTTTGCCATGGACAGAGCAGTTACCATGGGGGAACCCTACTAGAGAGATGACTGATAGAAGTCTGAGAGAGGGCATAGGCAACACGACTATATAAAAAGAAAACAAAGTCACCTAGAATTGACACCTTAAAAATAGCAAATTTATTTTAATCCTAAATGAGCACCGAAAGGATTCTGATGATGCATAATTTATGCAAACCTATGCAAATTCAGGTGCCAATTATGCAGAAGAGGATGGGGTGGCACTTGTAAAGACCAGCCATACTCTAAGCTGTCACCTGCTTGCCTGCTTCTCCCTGGAGTCAAATTCAGACCAGATGGCAGGAGTTAGAAATGAAGAAACCACCTTCCTTGAACTTTCACCTTCAAGTCTAATTTAAGCGTGCCTGAGCTTTGAAGTGGTGAGACTGCTTTGGTTAGCATTCAAGAGCTCTTTTTGGGACTGCAACGGACACTCATTCTGGAAACAATAATGCCTCCCCCATGCGAACTTTGCTAGGCTCTTGCATGGGCTGCTGAAGTAATGTCTGTAAGATGCTTTGACTTTCTTACATAAGACATGTTTATGTATTGCTAGAAAAGCAGCAAAAGAGAATGCCTCATAAAATAAGAGATTCCATTTCTTTTAAGGGAACAAATTACAAGTGTGTACCTGTATGCATACACACACACAAACACACACACTTTCCATCACCTTAAAATGAGCCATGTACAATTCCTCCAGTGAGCCCCAGTTCTACCCCATTCAGGGCTAGTCGCTGATCACATGCACATCGTTGATTGCATCTCCTTCCTCTGTAAGAGTGTTCCCTCTAGACTACTGAGTCAGCATCATTATCCAAATAAACATCTGTTATATTTTGTTGTTAGTAATGATAATGACTAGCTGGGGTCACTGAGGATGGGCTTAACGCATACCATCCAAATGGAAAATTTGAGAAAATTGGAAGCTTTAGAAAAACTGTAATTGTGTTTCCCTATTTACTTTCAAAAACAAGACTCTGCCTTATATTAGGGGCATTCTATTTTGTTAGAATGCTCAGGACACCAGCCCTAGGGTTTTCAGAGTCCATGGAATTACGCAGAATTGTTGGATAGAGGAGGGGGGTTAGGAGCCTGAGCCAAGGACTTTTGAAGGTCTTTCAAGGCCTGCAGTGAGTTCATGGGATGCAAGATCCCAGCTCTAGCCTTTGGGCTGATAAGGGATGCTGGGACGGAGCAGCCTGTTTTGGAGTCTGGGAAGGAGGTCTTCCTCGGCAGATCAGTGCTGTAGGTCTCTCACATGCCAGCTACATGCCGGGAGGGACGGCTGCTGGGAAAGAGTCCACGCGCTCAGGGACGCACCTCACTGTGGATCTGGCATGACCTGAAAGCTGTGCTCTCACTAAGTCAACATGGAAAACTTCCCCCAGGAGGATCTTGTGGTGTGAGGTCTGAGCACATGCCAACGTGTCCATGGGGAGACGGAATCGCAGGATGTGATAGGAAGCAGAAGCTTCTCTGAGAACAATTAATGTATTTTCTATTGTTGTGACCACCAAGCTCAAAGCATTCCATATGTCTCAGAGGCAAATGGCATGTATTAGAGCTTCATTAAACTCTAGAGCAACTTCTGAAGTGAGTGCCCCTAGGTTTAGAATCTGCAGCTGGGAGACCGATCCTGGGATAGCTATTCTCTGAAAGGTGAATTAATTTACTTTCCTGAGCTTCATTTCCACATGAAATGAGCATGTGTTGTGAGAGGCAAGGTGCTCAGCCCCACAGTTAAGTAGATGCCACAGCAAACTCAGATTGGTGAGCTCAGGAAACAATTCTTAGAGGGACTGGCTGTGTGGAGGAGCTCTCTATTCCTGTTTCCTCATCTAGACAGCAGAGCCGAGATGGGTCCCACTGTAGGGGGTAATAAGTACCCATTGCCTTTTTTCAAGTTTCCATTTGGAGGAGTACTTGACTTTTCTTCATTCTTTCAGAATCCTTAATGCCTCTTCCAAGCTTTGTTTTCTATGGGTATAACTTCTGGAAGAGACTAACGTCTTCATTTCCTACACTGTGGAGGGTTGACCCTGAATGGGAATAAAAGTGTAAATCACCTTTTCTGATTGTAGGGCTGAAGACCACAAAATGCTTTGCAGTCATTAAGTGCTCCACCATTTTTAAGGATAATGCATTTTTTTTAAATGTCAGTTTTATACACAAAATTTGTCAACTAGTTACAAATATGCTTCACTCTGAAATTCTCTGAGGCTTAGCCAGAGCAGATGAAAACTCAAAAATAATAATGAAAGACCAAAACACCTCCATATAGCTTTCTTAACTCTATACCTATTCTTACTCTAAATCCAGAAATATTAATACCATTGAGTCTGTCTCTGGGAGAGGTAGTATATTGGTTAGAAATGCTTTTGCCTGCAAATAACGTAAAGAATCTAAACATGGCTTAAACAAATAGGAGTTAATTTTTCTTATATTATCAAAAGTCTGGAGGTAACAATTTTCAGATTGGATTGTTCGGTCAACATTCCAGGGAGTGTGTCTCTGTGATTTTCTTGGCTTTTCCCTCATGGTTGCAAGATGGCTGCTGCAGTTCCAGACATGAGGTCATTTATTCTAAAGAGAAAGTTGATGAGTATAATGGTTTTAAAATATATCCTCTAATTCCTTGACATATCTCCCATTGAGATGCGGGGTCTATGCTCCCTCCCACGACTCTGAGTGGGTTTGTGACTGCTTCAACCAGTAGAGTAAAGTAGAAGTGACATTATGTGACTTTTGAGGGTGGATCGTAAAATGCCATGCAGCTTCTGTCGGTTCTCTTGGAACACTTACTCTCTGGATGCTCCTTTTGGCACTCTTCCTCTTGGCATTCTCCTTTTCCAAATTCAGATTCCATGCTGTGAGAAGCCCAGTCTACATGGAAAGCCCATTGTAGGTGCTTTGGTCAACAGTCCCAACGGAGCCCAGCCTTTGAGTCATCCCAGCCAGGAGGCAGAGATGGCAGTGAAGAAGCCTCCAGATGATTCCAGCCCCCAGCCCTTTGAAACATCCCCAGATAAGAATCCAGACTTCATGGAGGAAAGATAAGCTATCCACACCATGCCCTGTATAAATTCCTAACCCACAGAATTAATTTGTGAGCAAAATAAAGTGGCTGTTGTTTTCTACCACTAAGTTTGGGGTGGTTTGATAGGCAGCCGTGGATGTCCAGAACCAGGAGAAAAGGTGGTGCCAAGCACATCTGTCCCTGAGTTAAAAAATAAAAGATTTCCCAGAAGGTTCCCAGCAGACTTCCCTGCATAACTTACTAATCATGCCATAGTCACCCCTATCTGCAAGGGAAGATGGAAAAGTAAGAAACACTTTTGATTAAAGGTGATCTGTTTCTGGGGAAGGTATGCCAAAAAAAAAAAAAAAAAAAAAAAAAACAGAGGTACTATTAGCAAGGAGGAGTGGAGGGAATGGATATTGGATGGCTAAATTACAGAGCCTGCCACAGTAGCAAAGGAAAAAGATACACTTTTAAATGTATTCTGTGCATAAGTGAGTATATATAGTATATATCTATACATATATATGTTTACATACTATATAGTATGTATATATCATATAAACACAATATATACTAATGTATACTGATTGATACATTCCTCAATAAGGGCTGCAACAGAAACTTAATATGGAGGAAATAAGGTGAAAGAGAGGAACAGATAGGGAACGTATTACCTTTTTAAATTAGAATTAGTTTGGGTTTTGGTTTGGTTTTGGTATAGGCTCAATGTCTTTGGAGACTCAAGCATACTTTGCCTGTGACTCTGAGCACTGTCTCCCCCTAACTTGACCCATTTCCCTCACTTTACATCCAATACATTCGTTTTAAAGCCATTGAGCTAGAGCTGGCTGCGTCCAGTTCATACCAGTTAAAGATTCATATACTATAAATCCGTAGCTTCCCCTCACCTTCTATATATTCAGTTTTATTTCAGGAATGTTAAGTTTTATAACAGAATAGTGGTCAAACAAAATATGCCTCCCCAACTCTGAAAATTAAAAAAAAGGGAAATCTTCAGGGAAACATTGTCGTGAACTTGAACAAATGTGTTCTGGGCAGTTCTAGGCTGAGTTACTAAGTTGTTAGGCAATCTATGCTTCACTAATGCCTTTTTATACCCTCTAAATATCGGCCTGTTTCTCCACGACATTTCTGGGTTACTGGCGAACATTTGTATGTCTTCTACTGCTAAGTCATACATACTGTGTTTTTAAATACCCAGTAGAGTTTTAAAATGTCAATGCTGGAATGGAATTTAGTGCTACAGACTAGGAGGTTTAATTCAAATGACTACGGAGACCAGGAAGGTCGCATGAAGGAGAAAAGTGTGGCCGGTGGAGACCACAGGGAGTGGTGGGAACGAGGGCCAACTTGAGAATGCGTGTCCTTTGCTGATTAGTACCCTGTGGGAATGTTTGGTCTAGGGTTTTAAAATTTTAAATCTAAGTCAGAAATCTAGATTTTAGGTTAAATTTCTCAATTTTTAAATCCTTGGATGCCTTCCAAATGTGTCCCAAAGGATCCTAATGTAGTCTGACTTTCTCATGGAGATCTTGTGACCTACCTTAAATCACATGGCTGTTAAGTAAGCAAGAAGGACAAAAATTCAATTCATTTAGCCCTTCACTATAGGCACATACTAGATCTTATTATCAGTTACTTTTCACATGGGTCTTGATTAATCCAGAAAAAGTTAGTCAACCAAACAGTCAAGGTATCCACGTTTCTTTTCTCTGGGAGGAGTTTTCAGAGCCTCTTTCATGGACAGATGGCTTAATTAAGACTTAAGGATCAAAATCCACACCACACCAGCACTACACCTAGATACCAGAAGAACATTCTGGAATACCCCACATGTTCAGTCTTACACGCCATTCACTGTTGTTGTTCTTTCTACCAACTTAGAATTTCACTATGAGAATTTTGGTACAAACAATTCTCTGATAATTAGGGTCATCCAGTTGGCATTCATTCCTTTTAAATTAAGTGTTAAGCTAAGAAGATTTGAAGGAACAATTTTGCTTGAAAGTTGGGAGGTCGATTTGGATGAATGGGAGTATACAGTGGGTGCACGGATCAGCCAAAACTCATTTTAAAAAAAGTGGAATGTCATAAAAGCAATTGTTTTTCAGGTCTCTGTCTTCTATAAAGAATCTCTTTGAATATTTTGTCAGGAAAATGCAGATCAGGCTTCCACAAGAAGGACAGATAGCCTCTAAGAAGAGCCTTACAAAATGGGTGACTTTAGTGGCGTTTCGGAACATGAGTCAGCAGCTCCGGATAATAGCTTTCTATTAGAAGAGCAGCAGTGCTCCCCTGACCACAAAGTATACAGCAAGGCATTCTTGAGCTTTGTATTTATTCTCTGACTGTACGTGTTTTATTAATTGGTCTGCAAGTCTTGGCCCTGCTCCCGAGGCAGGCATTCTGTCGTCCAGAGAACAGCTGGACTTCTTCAGAGAGTCTGCAGGCAAGCCAGGCCCCCTTTCTTTTTGCCCTCAGCCATATGGGAATGAGTTGGCAGACTTGGGTTTTCTCACTGCTAAGGGACTATTGGATACCTCTATACCTTCTAGAATGTCTTTCCTTGGGCTTTTTTTGTGTGTTGGCAATACCCCTCTTTTCTAATCACCTTTGAAAGACATTTCTTTCTCCCTTGAGTGTATCACCGGTCCTCCCTCTGGCAGTTAAATACATTATTTAGCTTCTTCTTGTATTTTGTTCTTTTTTTCTCTTTTGACTTAGTGAAAAATAGAGGGGAAAGCTTGCTACTGTAACCTCAGCATGCCATGTTTTGCTTGCCCTTAGTCTCCCTAGTGCCTAGCATAGTGGCTTGCAGCTCAGAAATTTCATTCAATATGGATGGATGAATAGACGGATGGATGGATGGATGGATGATTAAATGTTCGTATGGAAGGCGTGGACTCCAGCTGAAGTGCAGCTCAGCAATGAAAGGAACAACTCAAGGCAACAGGTCAGAAGTTTAAGTGAAATTCTGCTGCTCTTCCATTGTGATATCTTGTGCATTTGCACTTTCATTCATTTGCTCTGCAACATTTACTGAGTGTCTCCTTTGCTCCAGTCCCTGTGCAGTCTAGTGGGAGACAGGCCCACGCAGTGCCCTGTAGTACGTGCTGTGATGGAGGCAGCCAGGTGGGCTACGAGAGCACAGAGATGCATGCAGACTTTAGGTAGGTGGGGTTTGGTTCTCATCTTACTCACATCAGTTTAATGTCAGGGTATCTGAGAGGTAGCATAGGCAATGATTATGCTTTTAATATGAATCCTTCTTTCTTTCTTTTCTTGCCTCCTAGCACCCTCCACTTTCCTTGGGAATGAAAGTGTTTCTCTTCCCATCCAGGGAGGGGAAAGAGGACCCTCTGTTTCTAAACACTAAGGTCTCCTTCTATTCTAGGTTGGGGATACGCAGGATTGCTAATGCTTTGGCTCTAGGCTAATAGGATCCTAATCTCTTCCCAACAAAACATCCCATCAGGGATTCAGTCTTAAGGGATAGAGGGCATATGGGAGGAGACCCCCCAGACCAACAGGGAAGGCCCTGGATGAGAGAGGCCTGTTGCCTAAATAAAGCCTGAGGCCTAATTCTAGAGAGTTGTCCAAAAGCGAGTCTGCTGCCAGGTTAGTGCCCTTGGACTGAGGGGCACGGTTTGAGTGCCTGAGAGATGCTGTAAACCTGAGACCTCCCCAGCTGACCTTCCGGTCTTCAACGCGAGAGAACTTTGCAGGCCGGCACAAGAGCGCTTTCTCATTGACCATCCAGCTAACGGCTGAATGGCTAGAACAAATGGTTCTGCCTCAAACCATATCGTCTGCGACCCTCAGAGGATACCTCCCTGTGATACTCAGAACACTTGTAAACCTAAAGGGCCCCTGGCCACCCCTGGGGAGAAGCGTCCATATATATATTTTGGGGTCAAATGGAACAATCCAAGTGACCCTGTCGGGGACAGTGGGAAGGGTTGGGGCACCCCCATTACAAGTAAAGTGTATTCGGAAATCCCAAAGCTTGTGTTTAAATCCTGCCTTAACCACTTAGTAGCTGCATAAACTTAATCATGAGCATGTTACTTAGCCTCTCTGAATCTTAATTCTCTCATCCGTACAATGAGGTCCTTGTTCTAGTACAGTTAGTGGTTGAGAGGATTCAATAGGCATTCACGTGCGAAGCACGTGTCACAGTGCTTGCACATAGTATATGCTCAATGTCTGAGTTGCTATTGTTGTATTTTTGTTGTTGTTGCTTTTCTCATTATAAGAACTCAGAGAATATTTTAGTGATATCTAGGTCTCTCCTGAGTCTGAAGAAAAGATTTGGGCTCGGAGTTTCCATTCATCTACCCGTTGCCAGCCCTTATTTGGAGACCTTACTTATTCTTCTCTAGGTACCACTTTAGGATTGGTCTGGGATCAAGGAATGATGGAAAATGCAGAATTTCTGTTTAATTCATTTTTTATATATGTATGAGAACTAGGTATCTTTATGCAAATGTACCATGGATTCTCCTAATGGAGCTTTGTCTTCTACTAAGTTTCTCTCCATCCTATTTTGGCCCATTCTGCCATCACTACCTTACTGCATCTCATTGGCCATTCTGTCTATCTCTGCCTTGCATCAAGCTCCCATTGCTGGCCAGAAGAGATTGTAGACTGGTCTGAGGGTGGGGGGCCCAGCATCATCAATATAGGATTAGGATCCTGTTTCTGCTTAAAGACTTTTGAAGCCAGAATAACAGAAAGAGAGCGTCACTTATGCTCAATTAGGTTCTTACTCAGCAGTGATTATTTCTTAATTTTTCAACTCAGTGTCTCATATTGTTCTTTTCAACCTTCTTGTCATTATGCTAGATTCAGTAAACACTATGGATGATTTACTTGGCCAAATGCTGTGCTTTCATGTACAGTTACATTCCCAGCCCTTCCCCACTTCTCCAGGCTGTAGTTCTTTTATTTTCATTACTTGAGATAATGCTGCAGATCTCTAGTCATTCAATTAATAGTGCAAAGGAAGAGGACATTATACAGAATGTCGTTGACAGGCTGAAGATGGAAATTACTGAGAAGTGATTTTATATTTTATATGTTGCCCTAAAAAATTTTCTTGTTTAGATTCCAAAGTCACTTATTTCAACCTAACATGCCTCAAGCTTCAATTTTTATAAACAATAGATATTGCTCTAAAATAATAGACAATGACTGAAATCTCAAAAGAAATTTTTCTTTTTAACATCTTTATTGGAGTATAATTGCTTTACAATGGCGTGTTAGTTTCTGCTTTATAACAAAGTGAATCAGCTATACATATACATATATCCCCATATCTCCTCCCTCTTGCGTCTCCCTCCCACCCTACCTATCCCACTCCTCTAGGTGGTCACAAAGCACTGAGCTGATCTCCCTGTGTTATGTGACTGCTTCCCACTAGCTATCTATTTTACATTTGGTAGTGTATATATGTCCATGCCACTCTCTCACTTCATCCCAGCTTACCCTTACCCCTCCCCGTCTCCTCAAGTCCATTCTCTACATCTGCATCTTTATTCCTGTCCTGCCCCAGGTTCTTCAGAACCACTTTTTTTTTTTTAGATTCCATGTATATGTGTTAGCATATGGTATTTGTTTTTCTCTTTCTGACTTACTTCACTCTGTATGACAGACTCTAGGTCCATCCATCTCACTACAAATAATTCAATTTCGTTTCTTTTTATGGTGGAGTAATATTCCATTGTATATATCTGCCACATCTTCTTTATCCATTCATCTGTCGATGGACACTTAGGTTGCTTCCATGTCCTGGCTATTGTAAATAGAGCTGCAATGAACACTGGGGTACATGACTCTTTTTGAATTATGGTTTTCTCAGGGTATACGCCCAGTAATGGGATCGCTGGGTCATGTGGTAGTTCTATTTTTAGTTTTTTAGGGACCCTCCATACTGTTCTCCATAGTGGCTGTATCATTTACATTCCCACCAACAGTACAAGAGGGTTCCCTTTTCTCCACACCCTTTCCAGCATTTATTGTTTTGTAGATTTTTTGATGATGGCCATTCTGACTGGTGTGAGGTGATACCTCATTGTAGTTTTGATTTGCATTTCTCTAATGATTAGTGATGTTGAGCATCCTTTCATGTGTTTGTTGGCAATCTGTATATCTTTTTTGGAGAAATGTCTATTTAGGTCTTCTGCCCATTTTTGGATTGGGTTTTTTGTTTAAGAAATTTTGAGATTACTGAATTGGTTGGCAATATGCGTTCAATAAAGTGACAATGGGCATCTTATTTCCACAATTGTGACTGTGCTCTGGGTGCCTTTGGCAAGCCAGGGACATTTCTACTTAATTTTCAGCTCTAATTTATCATGTGTAAGGAGCTGGATATCTGAAAGGCTGCAATAGCTTTAACGTGGAATCATCCTGGTAGATTACCAAAAGGCATTGTTCTTCCAAAAATAGTTGGACAGCTTTCTTTCTAAGGAAACTGTGAACCTGGTACCAAGGCCAGAAAAGTGAAGACGTGGACAGAAGTACACTTTATATTGAGCACAACAGCTTCAGAGCCACCAACTACTTCATTTGGATAAAATGAAAACTTCAAAGCAGAGAGAGACAAAAACTAGACGTATTTGGATAGTATGAAGTTTGATGGAAATAAATTTTGATTTGTGACATAGAAATGCTCTCAAGTCTGTTGCAGTTTTATCCTGTAAAACCAGCTGGGGGAAAAAGCAGCATGTTCTAATTGAGAAGGGAAAATAATTATATCTTCAGGAAGGAACTTTGACCTTGAGATATGCTTGTATATAAAACAGCCAGTACGTTCACTACTGGTGAAACAAAGGGCAAAGTATGTGGGAATCCTAAGACCCTGAATTTTGATGGAATAACATCATCAATACGTGAAATATGGAAAAAGTGAAGAAAAAGACTAAACAGTGAGGGCCAGCCAAGGCAGGAATTGGGAGATGTCTTAGTTCGTTTGGGCTGCTATAACAGAATACCGTAGACTGGGTGGCTTATAGACAATAACAATTTATTTTTCACAGTTCTAGAGGCTGTAAGTCCAAGAATGAGGTGCCAGCAGCTTCAGTGTCTGGTGAAGATCTGCTTCCTGGTTCATAGATGGCCAACTTCTCACTGTGTTCTTACATGGTGGAAGGGATGAAGGATCTCTCTGGGGTCTCTTTTATAAGGACATTTAGTCACTTCCCAAAGGCCCCACCTCCAAATACCGTCACATTGGTGACGAAAATAAAAATTTTGCAGGGGGAACACAAACATTCAGTCTATAGCAGGAGACGTTGATTAGTAATGTAAATTTCTCTGAAGACTTAGTCAGTTTACATACTCCGTACAAATTCCTATCCTTCTTATCTGTTTTCCAAAGTCTACTTTTCCAGCCATGCTAATAAAGGATGTCTTTCTTCTCCCCCTCTTCACTGATAGCATCTTTTTCTTTCTATGTAGAGGATTGTAGCTGCCCCTTACCCCCACCCCAATCCTTTTTTTTTTTAACATCTTTATTGGAGTATAATTGCTTTACAATGGTATGTTAGCTTCTGCTGTATAACAACGTGAATCAGCTATACGTATACATATATCCCCATTTCTCCTCCCTCTTGCGTCTCCCTCCCACCCTCCTTATCCCACCCCTCTAGGTGGTCACAAAGCACTGAGTTGATCTCCCTGTGCTATCCCACCCCAATCCTTAATTGCCTTCTTCCTTTTCTTCGGGAGCCATTTGGCACTCTTAGTTTCACCCTCCAAATGCTCACGTCCACATCTTTTACTGTGTATAGAAGACAGAAAGCCTATCAGTTAACCTTCCCAAACCTTTTCCTTTTCTATAATCTAATGTGGTGGGACTTCTGGGCCATTTCTTTATCTCCTGTCCTGTGCCAACCATCTCTTTGCAGTATGTTCTCTAAAGTTAGCTTTTGACACCTGGAAGATACCAAGATATACTGCTCTATAATTCCCTGGTTTAGCTGAAAGTTACTGGGATTGGCAACCCCTGCCCTTGATAAGACAACTTCTTTACTACAGAAGCAGCTCTCCAGCTCCCAGGCATTTCCTCAGCACCTCCACCTGAGGCACGTGATACAGGGAACACAAATAGTCACCTTGATCCTATTGACCAGATCAAATGTGCTTGCTGTGAAATAAAGGAAGGCTGTAGGATTTGGTGGTGGTGGGTGGGTGGTCAAATTGGTCTGGAATTATGAGGGGGAAATTTCTTAAAGCAAGTGAGACTTGAGCTGGGCAGATTATGAAGAAGCAGCAGGGATGAGGAAAGCATTTATCAGAGGCACAGCCTGAAAATGTTGGAACTAAATGTTGCACAGTTAAGGGCAGGAAGGGGAATGCCTGGCTGGAGAGGAAGGTGCAGGCTAGAAACTGGGACCATATTTACTGTTATTCCTTTACTTTCCACCTTAGCTGTTTATCTATCTCACACAAGTTGAAGGAAACAATAATGCATGCACATGACAAGAATTCAAATAATGTTCAATGGTAAATGGTGAAAAATCTCCCTGCCATTTTATTTTCCATTTTCCTTCCCCAGAGTCAATCACTGTATCTAGTTTCTTGTGTATTCTCTTGGAGGTATTCTGTCTAGGCATGTATATTTTTATGTCCCTATACGTCTCTGTTTCTACTTGCCTATTGGTCTGTCTATATGTTCATTTCTCACTCTCTAGCCCCCCTCTTTTTACACAAACAACAACTTACATGCCACACTGTTCTGTACCTTGTTTTTTTGCTGTTTGTGTTTTTTTCTACCTTAACGATATATTCTAGAAATTGTTTCATATTGTGATCGCAATTTGGGACACCCAAATTGGGATGCAAGATGTGACAGAGGATTCTTTCTGATTTGTAGATTCACTTTCACAAAAGACTTTGAAAGTACAATGGTTGTGTTGCATTTAATTAAGCATTTAACGGAATGTATGTGAGGTCTGTATTAAGATACTGTTTACTTGCTTGGCTTGGCATGTGTATGTGTAGGAGAGGAAGGAGGACAGGGAGACTTGGAAGGAAGGAGGTACCTTAAGCAGCTACTGTAGTAAATCCACGTGTGGAGGTGGACGGGATACAACACAGTGACCACGCCCAGTAAAAGCTGGTTTCAGCCCTGTTCTCAGCCATCAGACTTTTAAAAGATTGCCCCTCCACTAGATGACATTAACTGGATCTGAATGACATCTGAAGGAATTACAAACTTCTCATTTGTTTTTTGTTTTTTTGTTTTTAGATTTTATTTTTTAAGAGAAGTTTTAAGTTCACAGCACAATTGGAAGAGAGTGCAGAGATATCTTGTGCCACACATGCGTACCTTTTCCCGTTATTGACATCCCTCACTAGAGTGGTACTTTTGCTACAATTGATGAATCTACATTGGCAGATCGTAATCACCCAAAGTCCATAGTTTATATTAAGTTTCACTCTTGGTGTTATACATTCTATGTGTTTGGATAAATGTATGAAAACATGTAAAATCCACCATTATAATATTATCGTACAAGGCATTTTCACTGCCCTAAAAATCCTCTGTGCTCCACCTCTTCAACCCTCCACTCTTGGTTTTTAATTACACTCACAGCTTCTTCAGCCAACTGTAGCAGACATTGTTGGAGCCCACACTTGGCACTCACCTTCTCAGTGCACTTGGATGGCAGTGTCCTCTGCAGGTACCATGACCCTGCTTGAGGGCATTCTCTTGGCCTGTGTGAGGGCAAGTAGGAATTACCAGGGAGTTAATGCATCCGGAGTAGTCCTCCTCAATGATGAAAGGGCAGTGGAGGATAAATATCCCCGTTTCCTTACCCTTCAGTGGGACGACTGTGGGATGCAATCAACCCTGTATCCTAATTGTACCCAGAGGGATTAAGCCTCAGATACCCACAGCATCTGTACCCTGTGCTGGTTTTTTTTCCCCTTGCTTACCTTCCCATTTTCCTTCTCGTGTTTTCAAGGATATCCTTTCACTTAACTACTTGCATTCAAATCATTATCTTGGGGTCTGCTCTGGGTGAAACCAATTTCAGATTCTGGGATCCTTCCGGCTTCAACCATTCTCCACTCCAAAAGAAAGTGCATGCCATCACTCACTGTTAGCGATGGATTCCATTTTGACAGGTGGGCCCCAGTTTTCTTGACTGTTTTAGGATAAATTGGTTCTCTTTCATCCCCACCGCCCAACCCTCATCCTGGCTGTAGTCCCGTTCTCATTTCCAGGGAGAGAACAGTGTGAAGCAGTGCTCACCGTGGCCTGTGCATTATCTGTTTTCCACGTGAGCAGGCCCCTGTGGTAGTTGACTCATGCCGTTGACATAAAGCAGCACCTTGCTGGGCTCATGTAAGGAAACAGCAAGAGCGATGTGTCCAGCTCAATAATTCTGGCAATACTCATTCCATGCATATCCTGTGGCTTCCCCAGCAAGGTCTCTGACCTTTTGTAGTCATGTTATAACTTTCTTGATCTCAGACATTTTTACCTTTTGTCTGAAGGGCTTGTGAAGGCATAAATTGGTGAAGAAGTTTGGAAATGCTGGCAGGATCTTAGATAGAGAAATTAGCTTCTTATTGGGGCTCTCAAAGAGTTCTGTTTGTAGCCAATCAAAAAGCATGGTCTTATAGTCCTCTCAGGAGGAAAAATGTGAACTCAGTAAAATAAATCATTGTGACTTGATCAGAGCTTTTCAGTTCTTGTTTGACCATTTCGTGGAAAATTTATATCCCTTTAGTGCAATCATTACACATACACAGAATTTTAAGAATAAACAAAAGAGATGGAGACATTATAATTGAGATTTAAGCATTTACTATATGTTGGGTCTCAGTTCACTCACATATCCATATGAAAGCAAAATGTTTTGACTTCTCTGTAGGGACTGTTCATCTAGTAAATGTCCAGAGTACCTTGCAAAGCTCCCTTTGTGTTAGAAGGAAGTATAGCTGTTGGTCACAATCTAATTGTCACCTGTCACTCCATGTGTTGTGCCTTAGAGGCCACATGGCATAAAGACCAGATTTGTGTCTCAGGACTATAAAGGTTTTCACGTGTGCAGAGATCTGCTGGAAAAGAGAGGTAGAAGGGCCAGAAAACAGCCTATCCCAAAGACATTTAACTCTAGCCAAAGATCTGTCATTTGGTACTGTTTATGAGAATTATAGGATTTACTGCCTCAAATGCACTTCTTAAGTCATCGTTTCCATTTTGGAGATGAGAGACTGGAGTTTAAAAGGTTGAAGGAACTTGTTCAAGGTCCTTCAGTTTAGAACTAGACCCCTAGATACTCTCTCTTTGACTTTGAAATAAGTGGTTCTCAAACAAGTTTGAGAATAAGGACTCTCCCTTTAAAAGAAAAGTTGGGAACTTCTGCAGGATAGTAGTCCTGGTTTTTAATAGTTGCTGCTGTAGGAAACACACATGTGCACCTGTGTATGTGGCTCTTTTGTCATAACCCAGCTCCACTGTGCATCGTGGAACTCTGTCAGATGCCAGGATTAACCAGCTCTTTCCTTTTCTGTTCAGGGGTCCTTTCAACAGTTCATTGTTTACACCTTCATTTGGGGTGAAGAGAGTCAAGAAAGGGGTGGAAAAGTCATTTGGGATTCCTCCCTCTCCTTTAACACCTACGTTCAATTAGTCACCGAGTGCGGCTCCCCCTCCCCCCTCCCTTTGAATGGGCAGAGGCTCCACTTGCAAGCAATTGGTCCCGCACTTCACTTCCATCAGCTCCAGGTTCCTCCAGCTTCACGTCTCCTCATGTCGAATCACTGAAACAGCCTCTAAATGGCATCCCAGATTCTGTTTCCTTCCTCCTTTAATCCATCCTGAGCACCATTGTTGAGCTTATCTTCCTAAAACACCAGTTTCACATCAATGCCCTTCTGAGAAATCTCCAGTACCTGGAAACCTCTACTGCCCCTAATATAAAAATACCCCCCACCCCATTTTGGCTTTTAAAGTCCTACCCAATTGATTTCAGCTCTTTTTGTGATCAGACACACTTGGGTTCAAATCCCAGCTTGGCTATTTACCGGTTATGAGACCTTTAGAAACTTTCTTACTCTCCCCAAGTCTCAGTTTCCTGATCTGTACAATGATCATAGTAATAATGCCTATCTTTCAGGGTTGCTGGGAGAATTAGAAAAACTAACACCAGATTAGTACTTTCAGCCTTTATATTTTTATGCTGCCATTCCTCAACACGGGCCCTTCTTTCTAGTAATTCTGTTCTCTTTATTGGCTTCTAAATGTGCCATCCTCATTCTGGGCTCTAAACTTTGTTGGATTTATGTCTTCTCTCATAAGAAATCTCTGTCTTTCCTTTCCTTTCCTTCCCTTCCCTTCCCCTCCCTTTCTTTCCCCTTTCCTTTTCTTTTCTTTATCCAAATTCTATTCTTCTCTCAGAGTCCAGCTCAGGATTCAATCTCCATTTGAAGTCCTTCTCCCACATTCCACCTGGTTTCTGTTCTCTAAACTTCCCAAGTGAACAGAACAGACAATAAGCCATTAATCACTTAACCCAGTGTTTCCCCAAAAGCGCCTGGTGGAAGGCGATGAACATAAAAATGGTTTCATGATCAAGTTGCACAGGGAGACCTGCATCTGCTTCCCTGTCTTGGAGATTCATAATTCATATTTGCCCTGTCAAGTTTCTGAAAGATTCTACCCAAAAAATTTACTTAACTTTGTTCAGCCTTGCAGTTCTCCAATCTATTTGGCTGTGGAGCTGGTTTTTCATATAAAAACTATTAAATCAAGGAGTGTATGTTCCTAGGAGCACACGGTGGGAAACTGACTTAATGGTTTTGTGATTTCTCTCTCAATGGGATATTAGTTTCCTGGATGCTGATGATTGCCTCTTTTATTTTTATATTTCCATCAGCATTTAGCCCTGTGATGTGCATCTTCTAGGTTCTCAATGAATATTTGTTAAGTGGAATAAAATTTGAAGTGTGGAGAGGTAGAGGAGTTTTAACATATGGTTCCTATTGTTAGGGGTTCTGGTCAAAGTATGGTAAAAGTGGATATGAAAACTGGTGTTTGAAATGAGATTTGGGAGCCTGTGGGTTTCAATTAAGTATGCTATCCTTTTGTTCTATTTATTTAGCGGTGAGAGATTTGGTTAGATTATAACCCTATAGTCCCATTTGTTTTCCTTTTTAAATGGATTTGAAATAAGCTGTTTAAATGATTTCAAAAGTTTGTGAGGATGGAGCCGCCGCTTGGGAACAAGTTTGTGTGTATATTTTCTAGATATGCACATACGGTATCTATATAGCACACCTATTATTTAAGCTGAATTGTTTTTTAAGATTTTTTTTGATGTAGACTATTTTAAAAGTCTGTATTGAATTTGTTACAATATTGCTTCTTTTTTATTAATGTTTTTGGTTTTTTGCCAAGAGGCATGTGGGATCTTAGCTCGAACCTGCACCCCCTGCATTGGAAGGTGAAGTCTTAACCACTGGACCGCCAGGGATATCCCTGATTTTCTTTTTAAAGGAACCTGAATATTATTTTGATTTAAAAACTGTATTTTGGGGCAAAAGTCTAGAAATACGGAGACCAAAATGATACAGTGCCATAAAATTACAACCTTATAGTAGGGTTTTTCCCTAGATATACTAAATAAATTTGATTTATTGGAATGATTTTTTAACTATACCCTTAATTCACTGCAGATATTTGGGCCTTAAGTTTTGCTTAAGTCTTATACTTGCGATAGAGCTCATGTACTTCATGTGTGTGTTTGCACGTATGTGTTATTTTATAGGAGAGACTCATATTTAAAACTCTGGGGGGTATAAAGTTGAAGATGACCTTTGAAGAAAAATTGAAAGATGTGCTATTGCCCATCAAATGTCAGAATTTCTAAAGGGAGTTAGATCTGCTGAAAGGAGTTTCTGTGTTCCTTCTTTAAATGGGTTGGCCGGGGCAATGAAGGTTTTTGGTTTTGCATTCCTTGGTCATGCCTTTTAAAGAGGAAATGTAGCTACTGATGAAGCAAAGACCAGACATTGGTGGGGTTGAGGTTCACAACTTGTTCAGCCTGTGTGCCCCTGGATGACCTTGCATTAGTCATGTCTCTCCCTGGGCCAGTCTCTCCTCCCAGACCCTGTGGGAGGGTGGTGCCCCTCTGAGGTTCATGTTTGGATGAGTTATCAACCGCAATGAAGCACCCTCTTCAATCAGCCCTTTGGATGGTGGCGCAAAATAAGAAAAGTGTTCTTCATTCACATGTTTTCCCATCAGTCTTGCTTGCCTGGGTGTGGTGCTTTCATTTCCTCCGATGAGGAGCAGGGGATCTGTCCCTCTTGTTCAGTATTTAAAAATAAAAGACATTGAAGGGTAAGCCCTCAAGCACATATACTCTTAAACAGCATTTCCATACAGGGGGTATTTAATGTATAATAGCAACGCACCGATCTTTTAAGACCCCTTTTATTTTCATAATCATGGTGCATGGTGGTGTTTGTGACTTTGCTGAGCTGTGAGTGCATTGTTTCATGCATTGGACTGAACCATATAAAGTTGTTGTTGTTTGACCACGTTTGACTTACAAAAACAGCAATTTCCTATGATTCAAGTTACTGTAAGTGAAGAATAAAATCTGCCCTGGTGGTCTTTCCCTTCAATGAAACTTTCTTTTCTTGCTGGTACAGATTGTCTGAACCTCCATAAATCAAGAGGGAGGGGGACACAGTCCCGGAGTTGTTGACTGGCCTGTCATAGCTGGCTGGGCTCTGGAGTGAGGATGGCCAGTGTTGGGCACAATTAATTCATCTATAAAAGGAAGAAGACATTGAGCAAAATATCTCAATGAAGTAATGGATTTAGATGTTGTCAGGAACATCTAAACAGCACAGCAATTGCTTCTATGTCAAATGTGACATTTGGAATAAAGGGTAAGTTTACAGAGCCAAAGCTAAACTCAGGTCAAGATCTGACACTGTGTCAGATGTGCAGCATGTGACTTATGTTTTCTGATAAGGCCAGTTGCAGTTGATCTGTTAAACATTAGGAGAATACAAATATAAGAGAAACATAGATCCTTATGGAAAAAGATGCAAGTAGAATTATTTTACTGAGTGGGTAGGATGGAGATGGAGGTTGGAGAATGGAGATAGGAAAGAAAGTAAAAAGATTAAAATAAGAGAGGAGTGGGGATACTGGCCAAGGAACTTAGCACCATGAAAGGTCAGTGTTTCCTTGGACAATGCTAATGGCTGTGGCAGGAGGTGAGAACAATTAGAGGAGCTTGTATACTTTCTGTAGCACTCTTCCAAGTTCAGAGAAGACTCTAGTCAGACACCTGGCTTATCAGAAATAAGAAGGTGGGTTATATTGAGCAAAAAAATATTTTATGGGTATGTGACAAATTACCCACCTCTAAATCCAGTTGATAGCTAATATACTATCTCAGACAAAAATCAACCTAATAAAGCATCTGTCTACATATACTTACATTTCCTTTCATCAGGGCTCAGTTTTTCTTCATCCTCAATCTTTTTTTTTTTAATTTTTATTTTATATTGGAGTGTAGTTGATTAACAGTGTTGTGTTAGTTTCAGGTGTACATCAAAGTGATGCAGTTATACATATACGTGTATCTATTCTTTTTCAAATTATTTTCCTCAATCTGCTTTTAGTATTGATTGTAAACAGGACATTTTACTAAATGGCTATAGTGGAAAAAAATAGATACAGCCCCATTTCTAGTCTGTACTTTTCTGCAACTTATTTTATAAACTTGATATTATCTGTTTTGAATGTTTTATTTCTGCCCAGTGCTCTTCATGGAGGAATATTGTTACTAGAAAGCACCTGACACATACTGGTGGTGGAATGAAGGTGTGAACATTGTGAACAAACAATTAACTTACAATGGTGAACTCGATTTGCTGTTTTCCATCTGGAAGTCAAGATAAGATACACTTGGAGAGTTTGTGAATGCTGAATGCTGGGGAGCCCTGAATTCCTGCAGGGGCATTGTGAGGTTTGCCTTCACTGGCTTTTATTTCTCATGCAGGAACAAGTGTATGACAGATTCCACAGAGCCCTTGTATAGAGCATGGATAAAAAACATTGAGAATTTTGACCAAAATTCTCAAATACAGTATCTCTGATAATGTGCCAGATTTAAGACCTACTTGATAAATGTAGATGTGCAGAGAGATAAGATAATAGGATAAGATTTTTATTTTTATTTCATATGCATGTATTTTAAAGTCTTTGTTGAATTTGTTACAGTATTGCTTCTTTTTTTTATGCTTTTGGTTTTTTGGCCGAGAAGCATGTGGGATCTTAGCTCCCCGACCAGGGATCGAACCCACACCCCCTGCATTGGAAGGCGAAGTCTTAACCTCCGGGCTGCCAGGGAAGTCCCAGATTTTTAAAAAGATAGAAATATCTGGGAACAAGCCTCAGTCAACATACCCCAAGTGGTCTAGGAAAGTTTCTGATCCCCTAAATGTATTGAATATATTGTAAAAATGGTTTGTGAATGTAGACTTGTTAGGAGAGATAAGTAAAAAAAGATGAGAAACAGTAACAGCCATAGGTCATTTTATCACTGAAGAAAGGGCTGAAGAACTAAAATCTTTAGCCCAAACCATTTTGAAAATGACTGGTCAACTTTATACCAGATGCACAGATCTTTCTCCTCCTAAAACTCATAATTGATTTGGGAGACAAGGCATACAGAATCAAATAGTTGACTACTGGTAGAAGGCAGTCCAGGGTAAACAAACACTCATGGGAGTGGTAGAGATAGTCATTGCGGGAGGGTTAGTTGGGTGTTGAGGTAGTCAAGATTTTCTAATTGAACATTTCTATGAGGAAAAAAGGAGACTGTTAGAGTCGTTATGCTAACTATGCTCTTCTCTTTGCAAGGAACAGGCCTAAGTGGTTAGGGGACACACATGGAAATAAGAAATCTTAGCCATATGGCCTCTTTTATGCATGAGAAATGGAACAACTAGGCTTTGTGGGAAGACCAGAAACCATGGGAACAGCCAAGTCTTATGATGATCAAGAAGTTAGAGGAATCACCATCTTACTGCCTAGCCAAGTGCAACGATTCATGGAGGATTATGGTTTTTCATTAACACTCAGCCTTGTGTTTACCATTCCGGTTCCTCTGCTGAACACCCATTTCCATCTTCAGTTCACAAAGGCTACAAATCATTTTAGACATTGGCTGATCTTTGTGAAGGGTCTATCCTAGTCCAGACAGTTGTGGTCAAGTGTGAAGATTCACAGAGTACAGACATGGAAATTTGTACATCAGCAACTGTTAAGGCCACTTCCTTCTTTGGGGGCCTATGGCAGGGACCCCTTTAGCAGACCCTGAAGTCATGGCACTGACTGCCCAGGTCAGGCAGTATCCACAGACCTCCTTTAGCAAGTACCCTTATGGGCCCCATGCCTTTACTTTGAAAATTCAGATGCCATTTAATTTAATTTCAGGTGTGAGATGAGCTATACCCTAAATAACCATGTTGTACACATTAGGATCAGGGAGCATCAACCAATTAAAGCTGTTTTATTTTTTATATTTGTCTTGCATTTTTTTCCCCCAGAAATACATATTATGTGAATACAATGCAAATACATACACATATACACATATGTACATATATGCGTATGTATGATATATATCAATGTCGTCTTTTACAAGATTGTTGTGATTTATTATAAAAAGAGGATTGATTTTATTGAAATGCTAATACACTAAATCTATCTTGCATTCTTGTAAGAAGTAATACAAAAGAGGAAGCCTACTGTCTCTTCCCAAAATAGATCATTATAAAATTAATATGAAACATTCCCTAAGGTGCCAGAAAGGCCTTGGAGAGAAATAAGCATGCTAATGCTACTAGGAGAGTTGTAGTTCTTAAAAATGGTCCTGGGCTTCCCTGGTGGCGCAGTGGTTAAGAATCTGCCTGCTAATGCAGTGGACATGGGTTCGAGCCCTGGTCTGGGAAGAACCCACATGCCGCAGAGCAACTAGGCCCGTGAGCCTCAACTACTGAGCCGGCGCATCTGGAGCCTGTGCTCCGCAACAAGAGAGGCCGCGATAGTGAGAGGCCCACGCACCGCGATGAAGAGTGGCCCCCACTTGCCGCAACTAGAGAAAGCCCTCACACAGAAACGAAGACCCAATACAGCCAAAATAAATTAAAAAAAAAAAAAAAAGGTCCTGGTCTCTCAAAGTCATCTTGCCCACCTGGAGGGAGTCTGGGAAAGTCATCAACTGCCATTTGGAAGCTTGAGGGGGCAGAGACTGCTTGGCATCCTTTGTACAGAAATTCAGGAGACAGATCTGAATTTTTGCTGGGAAGAGACAGAGTGAGAAGAGCTTTCTACTGAAGAGAACTGCACAGTAGTGAGATGTCCAACTCACTTTTAATATATGATAGTGACCAGGAGAGTAAGAGGAGGTGGTGGACATAACGCCATGTTCTTGACTCATGAACATTAGCTGCTCTTTGAATCTCCTTCCTTTAAGGCTTTAATTTATTGTCAACATTTTCTTCCCAGCTCCTCTCAAATTGCTCCGTGTGCTTTGGTTACCTTGTGTTTTTAGCTTCTCTCTTGTTGTCTTTGCCTTTTGCTAAATTTCCTAATATAGTGTTGTAATTAGATGATTCTAAGACTAAGGCATTTTAGGAACCGAAGTATGTTTTCTGTCTCCTCAACTCTTTTCCCTCCCTCCTCGTGTCCTGTGCAATTGTTTCCCCATTATATTATCTCATTTGAAGTGGGCTAGGTTCATGATACTATGGATTTCCAATAACACAAATAATTATTAAGTTATTATAGTGAACTAATGATTTTTACTTTCAATCGGTTCTGGTCCTTCTTCTCATCAATTCTCTTTGCTTTGGATTTTTCCTTCAAAGTGTTTTCAATCATGACTTTTTTCTATCATCATGTAAATTATCTTGTTTTATTTTCACATTTATCACTTAGAGAGGTAGTGAAGTACAGTGGAGAATCCAAATTATGTGTTATATGCTTTGCATACGGTTTTTCATTTAGTTTTCACAATTGTAGGAGGTAGCAATTCTTATTCCTGTTTCACAGGTGAGGAAACTGAGTCCAGGAAAGTCTAGGAACTTTCCTAATCTTACACCATTGATAAGTGATGGAGCCTGGATATAAAACTCAAAAGCTATGATTTAATTACTATGCTCTAATATCTCTCCATATAACTACTACTTACAGGGTCCTTACAACCTGCCAGGAAATTTTAGATGCATTCTCTTGTAAGTATCCAACAACTCTATGAAGAGTTAAACAGCTATGTAACTTACTAGCTGTGTGACTACTAGTTAATGTGCCTGAGCCTTATCTCATCTGTGACATAACAATAATAATACTTGTTCCATCTTTGTTCCACAGTTAATGTGAAGGTTTCATGAGAGTATGGATATGAAAATAATTTTTAAACCAGGAAGCATGTTGTAATGGTATGCATTGTAAGTGTGGAAACGTTATTTACTGTGTTAATGACACAATTTTCCAGATGAGAAATCTTAGGAACAGAGAGGTAGATGTAAATTTAGCCACAAATGTCCACCATATGTCAGACACTGTCTTTGGCGCTCGCTGGAATGATCTGCTCAAGGTCTCTTGGTCCACGCGGGGTAGATCTGGAATTAAGAGTTGGGTGTGTTGCCTCCAGATGAGTAGAAGAGTGCTTTCTAAGACATTCCCATTTCAGAGGTGAAGACTAAGCTGAGGACTGGTTATAGTCAGAGTTGCTGCTGAATTTACAAATGGAATTTCACGCTGACTTTCCCTCCTGGAGTTTTATGCTAGCCTCATTGCCCTAGTCCTGCGTTATAATATGAATTTCCAGTGTAATTGATGATATCCAGATTTCTTTAGCTCTTTTACAAATTTCTTGCTATAGAGCGCTGGACCTGGAGCTTTTTATTATTCCTTCATTAATTTACTTTTTTTCATGGAAATGAAAGCAAGATGTTTGGTTCGAAAGCATCCATGGTTTAACCATGCTGGTTCTGCAGGCGCCCAAGTGCCACATGTTTTCTTGGGGACTCAGCCTCACTGAAAGCAAGCCTCAGGCCACCAGCGGAATTTTTTAATCTGATGGTGTGTACTCTATGGGGAGGTAGGTAGTCTCCTGCCGTTTCTGCCAGATAATGAGACAGGATGCCCAGGGCACTAGTCGGGGACAAAAAGTCACTGAAGTATTTTCCCTCTCTTGCCACTGGCTCTTACGTGCCCTCAGATGGGGAAGATCATTATACTGTGTCAGACTGGATGATATTTCAAAGAACGTGGCTGCAATTCCTAAGTAAGGACATGTTTGAGACAATGAGGCACAAACTTGTACCAGGGAAATAAAGCTTTTCGTAGCTGGCCTCTGAGCCTCCTGCCATACAAACTCAAGGCCGAGCCAATTACAGCCAGTTTTTAAAAGTGATACTCAGGTAACAATTTGAGAGAATAGAAATATTATTTGAGCAAACAACAACAACCAAAAAACGATGTTTAGAATAGAGGTGAATAATTTCATGGGTTAAAGGAAAGCTCTTAACCAACAACATGAATGCAAATTCCTATTATTAAAGAGTTCTATTGCCATATTATAGAAAATCCATCACTTCCCTAGGGGAACAATTAGCACTTATTTTATTTATATTAAAAATAGTCATATTTAAGATTCTTTTGCAGATGGCATGTGTGTTTGTGAAATATGGTTTAATTTATTCATTCATCTCAAATTATAGAGAAGTCTATAGCTTACATGGTTTCAATCAGTCCTGATCTGCTCTTCAGCTGCCTTATTCATTTGAATGGATAAGAGAACAAGAGATGGCAATAATAATAATAACAGTAATGATAATAATAATAATAATATGTGTACAGTGCTTTGCAAAGTTCATTCACAAAATGTATCCCTTTTAACCTTTAAAACTCTCAAGAGAGGGTTTTTGACCTGTGAGTCAGGTAGACCAAGCATCACTATTGTAATTTCTTATGATAAATGAGCTATGTACCAGCATAAGATTGTTAAGGAAAATTAAATATTTTTCTTATCATAGTCATATTAAAAAACTTAAAGTCAAATATTTTAAAATTAATAAAGTGAGTTGGATTTTATTTCCAGAATATAACAGGTTTCTGGAATGACACTGCTCTGACTGGCAAAGGTACTGTGCCAGGAAGTTACATAACACTTAAGTAGGCTATGTAAAAAGCCCTAGCACGTGGTTGTTATTCAGAACAGCTTCCTTCTCTTCCTTACCTGGACACGGCTGTGTCATTAGTGCTCAGCACTGCGCTAGGTCACTTGGAGGATACGAGTATGTTTAGGACATGCTGCATGCCCTTGTGTTGTCTGTGATCTAACTGGGGAGACAGAGCATGGCCATCTCTGAACCACTAACTGTGGCCAGGACTGCCTGGGTCATGCACCTACCCTGGAGTCATGGGTGAGGCAAGCCCATCCCAACCACATACATTGAGATGGGGAGGGGTAGTTCCTCAAAGTAAAATCAAACTGGCATTTCATGATAAAATGTGAATGGATTAAGGGCAACAGAAGTCCACATCAGGTGCTTTCTCTGATGTCCATAAAGTGATGAAATCTCAGGTTTCCCTACTGTCAAAAGCCCTCCCTCTTCCTCTCAACTCTCCCCTCTCCCAGTACAATCCTGGCATCTCTAGTTGCAAAATGAAATGTGTTTCCCCCATATAAACATGGTTATAAATGCTGGTTAAGCATAGTTAACATGGTACCATTTATAGTATATATTTCAAATACATTAACTTTAAAGAGCCTTTCGTGGGCAGTTTTGAGGATTTAACCATAATTTATAAAACGGTGTCTGTGGGAAAATGTGTGCTGAGAAACCAAACACTCAACCCAACAGACAAACTCTTGGAACATAAACTGGGGTTGTAGTACGATTGAGTATGAAACTGTGCAGTAGAACTTGGAAGGGTTGAGAACATTCAGGGGAAGGAGAGTCCATAGGAGCTCTGTGAGTCTGGGGAAGGGATAGTGAATATCATGATGCTATTAATCCATCAGTCTCTTGATGGCATCAACTCCTGACTTGTGTTCTCCATGTACTAACCTATAGCTATAAGAGTGACCTGGGTCTCATGTCTCAGGGCAACCCATCTGGGGCGACTAGATGGTTCCCTTTTCCTCTCTCATTACTCCCAATTATGTCCCTCTTGAAACTACATCCTTGTTTGAAAACAAGAGGAGGAATGTATTTTGATTGACTACTTTTTCTATTTTTTTTAAAACATTTTAAACACAAAAATGCAAGAAAATATGAAACGTATTTTATACTGAGTATAAAACTAAAAGTCTCGCCCATTCCCCTCAACAGAGGTATTCAGTACTTGGTATATTCAAGGGTTCCTTTTATAAAATAAATTTCCTAATATGTAAATGAATTACACCTCCCAATTTTATCAAATTTAGACAATTTTGGGGGGAAAGTTGTCTATGGGATTCAAGCCCATTTCTGTTCTAACCTAGTGGTTTATCACAATTTCAAAGGCAGAGGGTGTGGATGTCGGGGTGAAGTAGGATTTAAAGATGTATGTGTGGTTTGAAAAGTTGTACGTATTGTCCAATATAGCTGTCTTCCGCTGCTTTGAAAATCCTTGCTTTGTTTTTCAAAGCGTTAATAACTAACCTCTCTGTGGTTTACAGAAGGTATCTTCAACGTATGGCCTATTTTAAATAATCTTACACCATTTTATGTAAGAACTTTACAACAGTATACTTTCATTTTTGAAGCATTTTTCTATTGTTTTCATATATTTTTCTTCTACATATATTATAAAACCCACAATACATTTTTCCTTTGTCATTTCTTTTGAGGAAACTAAAAAAATAAGTATTTTATATTTATCCACATATTTCCCACTTCCAGGAGTGTTTGTTCTTCATTCTTTTTTTTACTGATCCAAGTTTTCATTTCAAACTCATCATCTGAATGTAGCCTTGGTGTGTCTCAGTCATAGTGGTGTTCGCAGAGAAGCAATCACAAGTTTCAGATGTCCAAGTGGGAGCTGGTACAGAAGTGCTAAGTGGTGGCCTGTAAGAGGCCTAGAGTCTAGACTGGAAAGCCATGGAATGCAGGGACACTAAGGTGGGAGGTTATGGCAGTAACCTGGACTTCAGTAGTGGGGGCTAGTCTGTGGAATGATGGAGAACTTATCTGAGCTTTGTCCCTGTTCCTGGGATGGAACCTCTGAACTCTTGGAACTTCCCAAGTGGTGGGAACGTCTTTGTTATTCACGGTGAATGCTGATAGTTTATGCTAATGAAGTGACCCATGGTGGGCTCCTAGGTAGCTTATGCTAACGGGATGACTCAGGATGAGGATAGGCCATGCCAGAAAGACCAACCATGTGATTAGAGGGTTGGGGTTTTGAGCCACATGATATCAGCCCAACTTCTAGACCTCTGGGTAGGGAAAAGAGGGGCTGAATATTGAGTTCAATGATGTGACCAATGACTCAATTGATCGTGCCTACATAATAAAACCCCAATAAAAGCTCTGGACACCAAAGCTTGGTGGAGCTTCGTGGTTGATGAACACACTGACTTGCCAGGAGGATGACACACTCTGATTCTCTGGAGAGAGGGCACAGAAGCTCTGCATTTGGGACACTTCCAGTCCTCATCTTATGTGTCTCTTCATCTAGCTGGTCCTGATTTGTATCCAGTTGTAAGTACAGCACTTTCCTGAGTTCTGTAAGTCACTCTAGCAAATGATCAAACCTGATTGGAGATCTTGAGAACCCCCAGGATTTGTAGCCAGTTGGTCAGATGTGCGGTGACCTGGGGATCCCTGAACTTGTGACTAGCATCTGAAGTGAGGGTAGTCTTACTGGGGACTGTGTCCTTAAATCTGTAGACTCTAATGCTAATTCTGGTGGTTAACATCAGAATAGAACTGCAGTGCAAAACCATCCCATAACCAAAGGATTTGTAAGATTAGCCACAATGTGGAATGCAATGCAATTCAGAGTAGCCAGGACCAGATCAGAGCAGTTACCTTGCATGAGATCATCACCACCATTCCCCGATGATTCAGAGAAAAGCCTTGTGACCAGAGACCCGCCCCGTGCACCATGATGTCCAGATGCCATATTGAGATGGAGGAGGAGAAAAGAAGACTGCTTGAAAGGGAAGAAACGGCTCCAATAGGGTGTTCAAACTTTGGATGGATTGTAAATGTATTTGCTTTAGATTGCAAGAGACTGAGGTTTTAAAAATTTCTTAAAACATTTTTTTTTATTAACAAATTTGTTCCGTTGAATCAACAGAACTAGGGGCTTGAGGGCAATAGAGGATCACTATACACGTTAAAGAAAGCTGTCTTTTCTCCACCTGCCCCAACTCCCTCCTCTGTGAAAAATTTGCATTATGGTGAATAAAATTTGACTCTACTATATGTAGCTTATTTGATCTCCTCTCACACTTATCCTGGAGTTTCATTTTTGGTTCGGAAGTATCTTGCCATATTGATAGACTCACATTTTCCTTTCCAGTTGTAGAATTACATATCAGGTAGGCTGGAACAGAATCAGTTAGTTTCCGCAAAGCAGACAGACTATATTCCGGTGATTCATCAGTTTCTGTGGGTGTTGGTCTGGGTTGTGTTTTGGGCCTCTGGTCCAGTGCTTGGTTATTGTGGGATTGTCTGTGGCTTTCAAGATTCATTTAATCACTTACTGTTTATATTAAATGCTAGGAAGGAAATGATGGCTCAAACCCTGGCTGAGGTTTTTTTAAGTTTATTTTTTCTGATTGAGTTTTCAATCTAGTAGGAAAACAGGCAAATAAGTAATTTTGACAGAATTTTAATTAATTAATTTATTTTTTCTTATCAATTTTTTAAATTGAAATACAGTTGATTTATAATGTGTAAATTTCTGCTGTACAGCAAAGTGATTCAGTGAGTCATATATATACATTATTTTTTTAATATTCTTTTCCACTGTGGTTTATCATCAGATATTAAATATAGTTCTCTGTGCTATCCAGTAGGACCTTGTTGTTTATCCAACCTGTATATAAAAGCTTACATCTGCTAACCCCAAACTCCCGCTCCATCCCTCCTCCAACCCCCTCTCCTTTGGCAACCACCAGTCTGTTCTCTATGCTCGTGGCTCTGTTTCTGTTTCATAGACAGGTTCATTTGAGTCATATTTTAGATTACAGATATAAGTGATATCATGTGGTATCTGTCTTTCTCTTTCTGACTTACTTCACTTAGTATGATAATCTCTAATTGCATTGACAGAATTTTTAAATTGCCCTAATAAGATAGTAGGAAAGTAAGACAGTAAGAAAGAAGTCTGAGAGTCAATCATCCTGTGCGCTCTAGGGCTCCTTCTGTCTCTGAATAGGTGTCCTAAGAATGCCTGATGCTGGTACCAGTGCAAATGAGGGGTCACAGACTGAAATGTCTGCAGAAGCAGGCAACAGAAATAAGGGATGTGGGCTGTGTCAACTGGGGCAAATTGGGCAAATGATCCCAGTCCTGCCAGATTTTCTAATTTTTCAACAGAAGTTGGAAATCTGTGATTTTAAAAAATGTGAATGTTGCCAAAATTTAAATGTTGGCAAAATCCCCCCATAAACATACAAATACAAAATCACTATGTGGGAAAATTATACCTACCAGTCAGCCATATTTGGCCAATAGGTAGGTCACCATGTGCAACTCCTGATATAAATGGGGTGGTTCAGTGCAAATCCACAATAGGAACAATGAGAAAACCTCACTGTTTTACATTTGAAGTCTATCTCTGAGGCTTACTGAGCAGAGCTACTTTTTTTTATTTTATAGTTTAAAATACTGTCACCTGGTAACAATTAACTGGTTAATATTCCCTCAACAAGAACCTCACTTGCCCCTCTTTGTGCTTTTCTCAGGCTTCCCTCTCTGTGGACTCTCTTTCCCTCCTTACTTCTCCTCAATTAAACCATCTTCATTCTTGCACGGAGCTAAACGCTTCCTGGTCCATGAGCACTGCCTCATCTGTCCCCATTTTGTTTATCTCTGTTTCTCATATTCTACTTTGTATTACAGCTATATTTCTCTCATCTTTGCATCACTCAACATGATTTATCCTCTGTAAGCATTTTTTAAATTGGATGGGAGTCTGAATTTTGTACAGAGTTCACATCTCTCCATTATTTTCTCTTTATTTTTTCCCTTAATTAAACCTGAGGGCCGGCATCCTAAAGAACTTTGCGGTCCTCTGTCCTCCTTCTTTCTGTGTTTTCTTTCCATTCCTATGTATATTTACTTAAAAAAATCCAGTCACATGTATCTTGCCAGTAATCACTAGCAAGTTCCTTTTTATTTTTTTGGTTTGTAGTTTTAATTCGCTTTTTGGCCTTCTAAACCATAGGTTTACTTGTCAGAGACAGATTGGATTATTAGTTTTATTATCACTAAATTGTTTGGTTAAAACATCTTTTTATTATGTGCATAATGAGATAATGTATTATCTAGAACTCACATAAATGATTTTGCTTCTCATAAATGTTGAACATTCTTTCCTATGTCTAGATTAGTGCTTAGCTTTACCACTTCTATCTCCATCCGAAGAAGAGGATTCAGAACAACTGTTAAAAAAATCGAACCTAGTTCACAACTGCTGTGAGCACATCTACTGTGACTTTTGTTTCCTCTTTTTTCAGTAGCTTCTGAAAGTTTCCTGTGGATTTTACAAGGCAGCTCTCAAAACGAGGGTAAAATGATGACATCTAAAAGCACAGGAGGTGGTCCAGAGATGTGCAAGCCCAATAGGCTCATCTGAGCCAACTGACCCGCCCGGTGCCTGGCAAGGACAGACTCGCTCTTCTCCCTCTGTTTTCTCTGGGCTCATCTGAGTGGGGCCTCCAGGGATACTTTGTGTGATTTAATGGCTAAAACAAGGAGGACTTGGCCTGCAGGCTACATGGGTGGGCCAACTTACTGTCTGAAAGGTACTGCTCATTACAAAAAACTCTAAAATATCTCCTTTCACTTAGATTAAACTGGGCCAAATAATTTTAGATGAAACTGACCGTGGCCATGAAAGTTAATCAAACTGCGGGGTAAAATTAAATCCGCATATCACAATATTGTCCAGGATAAGGATCAGGTCGCACCTAATATTTGTCTTATCCTATTTTGTACCTGTCAGTTTTTGCTGCTTTGGTTGACCTCTCGAGGAGAGATGTTGGTTTCTCAGAATAGACTGTGCCTTTTTATTTGTAGGAAAATGTATAGATACATCAGATGACAGAACTGGGTAGTATTAATGCCTATCATTGATTTCTCTTGCTTCTCCTTCCAAAAAAGGGATTGCAATACATATTTTCCAAAAGAGACTTGGTCGATCACAAGTAAATATGGTGTGAAGAATATCTCAGCACCCACCATACCCTGACACACGCATCACACATTCACTGGTTAATTTCAGTTATTTCTGAGATGAAGTCCAAAATATAACTTCCTCCAATAGGAATTCTTTGGTTCAAATTTCTCTGCTCTATATTCCTATTGTACCCCTAATTTCTCCTTTTATAACATTCATGGCACTTTATTTTAATTACTTCTTTTATTGCCCATATCCTCCAGTAAACTAAAATCTCTAAGGGCAGGCACTAAATGTGTCTTGGTCAGTATGATATTCTTACCACTCAGGACAACTGATGTGTGCCTTCAACAAATATGTTCTTGAAAAAATACTTGTCAAAGGAATAAATAAATAAATATACTGCATTTTCAAATATATCTAATATTGTTAATGTTAAATTGTTAACCCATTTGTGGTACTAATATAAATGGCATTATATCTACATTTTTTAAATACAGGCTGGTACTGTAACTCAGCAAATTTAAGATAGCATCAATTGTACAACACACTATTATCTTCTGTAACACTAAGAAAGGAAAAGATCCTGCCAATTACAGTGTGACCCAATGCTTTCTTATTTTTATATTAAAAAAAATCTCAAGTACAGTAATAATTCATTTTAAAATTTATTTTTATTTATTTATTTATTTATTTTAACATCTTTATTGGAGTATAATTGCTTTACAATGGTGTATTAGTTTCTGCTTTATAACAAAGTGAATCAACTATACATATACATATATCCCCATATCTCCTCCCTTTTGCGTCTCCCTCACACCCTCCCTATCCCACCCCTCTAGGTGGTCACAAAGCACAGAGCTGATCTCCCTGTGCTATGCGGCTGCTTCCCACTAGCTATCTATTTTACATTTGGTAGTGTATATATGTCCATGCCACTCTCTCACTTTGTCACAGCTTACCCTACCCCCTCCCCGTGTCCTCAAGTCCATTCTTTCCAGTTAAATTAGGAAATGCTCCAAGTGGAAGCCCTCCTGCCTGATATTCTATAGCTGAGGCTTTGGTCACATGTATATAAATGTCCTCTGTGCGCAGTAGGTAGAGAGGGCCTAGGCCTGTTTTGAGGCTGAGCTTTGTGGGTGTCTGGGGAAGAGCCAGGCCCAGCCTCGTGTGGCTTGCAGGTGGCACTCTTTATATAGATTGTTATAATCCAGCTGAATTTTAACCTCTAGTGTTTGAGAGTTAGGTTAATAAAGTCTATCCCTTAAAAATAACCCCCCAAAACAAAAAAGAACCAAACCAAAAAATTGTATCTCACTAAAGGGAAGAGATTAAAACCAAATATGGGTACTGGTAAGCAATAACTTAAAAATGGAAGCCAATATAAACTTTGTTGTATATCTGCTACCGATTAAAGAATACATGAAAATGATTTTTTATTGCCAAAGATTTTTAGAAAAGTTATAATGAATTTTCTTTTTAACCTTCTCAGTGAATATATGCAAGAACAACGCAGTTGCCCTTTCAAATATATCCATTTTCTTATTTCATGATGAAAACACGGGCCTCTGGTATTTCTAAAATCCAAAAAATTTTACACATTAATTGTATATTGTGAAATGTTCTCTTCGGCTTCCTGGTCTTCCCCAAAAGAAATGTAAAGTGGCGCTAACTATTTTCCTCTAATTATTTTCACAAAATTCTGATAGTAAGAAATTTGATTTGGGAGGAGAAAAAAATTATTTAAAATAAATATATTTTATCTTTAATTAGGTCACATACCAGAAGTCAGCACGATTTAATTGATTACTAGTGAGAATGTTTAGAGTCGCCATTGGCAAGCTTATGGAATTAGCAGGAGACACAAAGAATTGAAAGAGGAAAGGAAGAGGGAGAAAAAAGAGGAAGAGAAAAGAGGCAAAAGAAAGAGAAGGAAAAAAATGAGAAAATAAAAGTTGTTAAGTGTTGGCTTCTTTTATTTTTCCTACACAGAGATATTTCCAACTGCAGCTATCATGTAACATAACGAAAGTCCATACACTGTCTAGAATTTAAGAGTATTGTCCAAGAACGTATCGGTATGAAATCCATGTTTTGGTACTGCAGCTGAATTCTTCTTGCTTTTATCATTTATTGTAAAGTCTCTCATTGATCTATCATATCATCTGCTACAGTTACTCATTCTCAATAAAGTCTTTTCTTTATTTGGACCCTAGGATTTCCTCCAAATTTGTGGGTAACTTAAAATCTCTATTTGGATGCCTGTTAAGCATCTCAGACTCATCGTGGTCCTGATTTCTACTCTCCCCTTCATTAACCTTCCTGCCATCTTACCCATCTCAGGGAATGGCAATGCCATACTTAGATGAAAAATCTAAGAACCATCTTCGACTCTTGCTCATCTCATGTGCAACCCAAGAACAGATCTTGATAGATCTATCTTCAAAATATATCCAGAACCTGACCATTTCTCACCACCTCCACTGATGCCACTATGTCCTCGCTACCATCATCTCTCACCTGGGTCTCTTCTGTGGCCCCAACAACTTCCCCTGCTTTCACTCTTGCTCCATACAACCTGTTCCCAAAACTTATGTCAGGACCTCCAGTGGCTCTTATCTCACTGATGTTGACCTACAAGCCACCCCCTGGCCCCGCTGTCAATCTGTCCCCCCATTACCTCTTAGATCTGTTCTACTACTTCCCACCTTACTCACATTGTTGTGTTTCACTGGCTTCCTCGCTGCTCCTTGGAGAAGCCAGGTCAACTCTGACCTCAAGTCCACTACTCTTGCTCTCTCTGCTTAGAAGAACTTGCACCCAGATATCCACAAAAGAGCTCTTTGCTACACCTCCCCAGGTCTCAGTGAGGTCTTCTCTGATGACTGTCTTTAATTTTTGCAATACTACCTAGTGTTCTCTATCTCCCATCCCTGCTATAGTATATAATTGACTTATGTACTTTGTTAATGTCTGTTTCCCCCAACTAGAATATAAATTCATGGAAGAAAGGATTTTGTTTGTTTTGTTCACATAGAACAATGCTGGGCATATAGTAGGCATTCAATAAATGTCTGTGTTATTATTGTTGCCTCCTCTGTGCTAGAGGTTGAGCTGGCCACAGAGAGCTGAGAGTGACAAGATAAGGATGAGAGCAGTGTCATAAGAGTAGATGTGCAATGTTTTACAGAGAGGCTGACATTTGAGCCATGTAGGAACTTGTTAGGAGGAAAGACAATGAATGAACTCCTGTCAGAGGGAGCCATGTCTCTAAATGCAGAAAAGTATAAAAAGAATTCCAATTTAGAATGCACTGTTTATTCACTCATTCATTGCACCTACTATGTTTCTGTCACTATTCTAGGCACTAGGGAAAAGGGATAAAGAAGAACAACAAGGTCCCTACCCTCAAGAGACATTTGAGCAGAAGTTAAGTAAGCAAATAAATAATGCCACTTGTGATTAGTTCTATGGAAGAAACAAGCAATATGACACAACAGCCACAAGCAGGTGAGGTGTGAGAGCTTCTTTAAATAGGGTGATCAAGGAGGTGGCTTTGTGGCTGTGATCTCTGATCTAAGACCTGAAGGTGAAGGAGCCAGCTATGCAAAGATCCAGAGAGCGTGCCATCTGGGCAGGAGAACAGCAAGTACAAAGTCCCAGAGACCAGTGTGATTAGAGGGTAGGAGGTGGTGAGTGGAGTGCCCGTGTTACAGACATGCGCAGGGCAAGATCCTGGAGGACCTTATCAACCACTGTAGGAGACTGTGCTCTGCCATTCAGATCCGACTCCCAGCCCACTACTTATGGGACTGGAGCACTCATTCCCCAGCTACTGAGAGCATGGCAATGCCAGATTGGAGCTGAACTCCCTCTGGGGCTTGCCCTTGTCTGAAGAGAGGTTGGTCCTCCAAGGTTACACTGTCTCCCTAAGAGCAGCCATTGAAATACAAAGGCTCAGCCCCTTTTGCTTCAATAAGGGCCACTCTGCACCATCATCCTGGCTCTTGGTCAACTGAGGCTTCTGTTGTGACTTCATTGCAGCCCAATTTCTCTCTGTCCAATCCTCCTTCCTTCATGTCCTTCATGGGAGTTGATCCTGAGAGCACCTCCCAAAACACTTCTATACACCAATGTTCATCTCAGGACTTGCTTCCTGGGGAAACTGACCTGTCACACCATGGTTTGTGTTTTAAGTTCAAACCAAATCCATGTAAAGCTTTTATGCAGAAAGATGGCAAGGTCTGATGGACAGTTTCGAAGAGCCCTCTGGCTCCTGACTGGAGAATGGATCGTAAACAGGCAAGAGCGGAGGCCCTCCCATAACTCTCAAACATTGTGGTGTTTTCACAGGGAGAAGTGTCTATTTTTATTTGAGCTGTTTTGCAGGAGATTAAAAGTTAAGATGGATATGCTGGCTGGCAGGATATGCAGACCCAGCCCTCACGCTGGAGGAAACACTGTTCAAAGGACAGGATCTACGGTTTTCACTGATCAGTTGGGACAGGACTACAGATGTCTGGATGCTGGGAAATGTGCAAATGTTGGACCACAATGTTTTAATGTTACTGCCCTGTTGGGACTAAAGGAGAAAGCATAAAAGTGGTTGAAAAGAGTGGATATTCACACTACTAATAGTACATGAAAGCAGGCAGTTCCTGGGGAGGAAATTGAATCCTCAACAGCAGGTCTGGGAGAGAACAAACTAGAATTCCTCTGTCTGAGCCTCAAGGCAGTTAGCAATGGAGAGGGTCACAACCAGCCTGAAACCAGCCTCACCCCGCTTTCCTCTATCCTCTGATCTCCTGCTACCGCTTCTCATTAGCCAGACCTACCAGCAGCCAGAGAGTGTTGAAGCCATGTCGGTGCGGTCTACAGAGTTCAGCATCCTGGGCAGAGAACAGGACAGAGAGGCAAATGGTAGATATCTGGCATGCAGATGAAAGTTCCTCTGTGTTGAAGTTCGGGCTCCTCTAACTTTGATATGCATGTGAATTGCTGAGGATCTTGTTAAAATGCAGATTGTGTTTTAGGAGGACTGAGGTGGGACCTGAGGTCCGGAATTGTTAGCACATTCCCAGGTAATGCTGTGGCTTCTTGGTGCATGGATTGCTTATGGACAAGCAAGGTTACAATTTCCTTCTCTAAACTAAGTCTTGTCAAAAGTCACAGCTTGGTCTCACCTGTGTAAAGGAAGCATCGCTTGACCACCTGGCAAGAAGGGAGCTGGGAAGGAGCACATTCCTTTCTTCCTGTCCCTCACCAACCCAGCCCTGAGGGCCTTGGGGAAACAACATTCACCAGGGGTGGGGCACTTAGGAGGGTAAAGGGTAACTGGCAGTTGGCCTAAGTGGCCTGTGGCCTGAGAGGAGATTGATGACTTGAGCCTGGAGAGGCAGAGACCTAATTCAGGAAAGAACGTAAAATACCAGCGCCTTTGAGGATTCCCCAGAAAGGCAGCCTTGAAATCATTGTAAATAATAGGAAAATGACGTTATTTATGTTTACAGGCTAGGGAAACCCAGACTTACAGGGAATGAATAAAGTTTGATAGTTCAGGCTTGAAATCCATTGCAGAACCCCCTTGTGCTTTGCTTTGTATTTGCTCTATTAACAGCTGCTTTTCCCAATGGTTTGTGTTTAGTCCGTGATTATCGAGAACTGCTCATCCTAAGTGGAACAGGGCCTCTCCTGTCGAGGCCTGTGGTCCTCTGCAGTAACAAAGCACACAAACATATTTTTGACCACATGCAGGCTGCCTCAGCTTTTAGCTGTGTTGCAATCCTGGAAATGTCACTGAAAGGAGAATGGCAAGGAATGAATCGTTTTTTTCTTCTCCCACCACGGTGTGGCCACCACCTACCTTCTTTTTCCACCCAGTGTTCCTGAATCGATAAGGCAAAATGTTGACAAGTTAACTTTAAGATCAATGAATCAGCAGGAAGACTGTTGAGTGAGTGCCTCAATAAAGTGAAAAGTGAAATATAGGGGTCTGTCAGCTCCATCAGGCCAGCAAATGGATGAAATGTTGCAGGGGACACAAGTGAGGACTGCCTGCACATTTTTCTTTTTCTTGGCATTAAGAATTGAGAGTAGTTTAATCTTAAATTCCTTCTCCAAAAGCTACATAAAGAGACAAATCTTTCCAATCCTTCATTGCAAACAATGATTTATTTTATTTTATTTTATTTTGGCTGCATTGGGTCTTCGTTGCTGCGCACGGGCTTTCTCTAGTTTCAGTGAATGGGGGCTACTCTTCGTTGCAGTGTGCAGGCTTCTCATTGCGGTGGCTTCCCTTGCTGCGGAGCATGGGCTGTAGGTGCGTGGGCTCAGTAGTTGTGGCGCATGGGCTTAGTTGCTCCATGGCATGTGGGATCTTCCTGGACCAGGGCTCAAACCCACGTCCCCTGCACTGGCAGGCAGATTCTTAACCACTGTGCCACCAGGGAAGCCTGGAAACAATGATTTTAATCAAAGCATCCTGAATAAGTGTCTATAGGCCATCAACCCCTGGATGGTGATGAGGGCAAGGGTATGCGAGAAGGTGGGAGTAGACTGGTTTATGAACAGGGAATTCTACATTGAAGATACAAACACTAATGCAAATACTGCTACGAGTCTCAAATGCCTATACAGCACTTGCTATGTGTTATGTGCCAGGGAAGCACTGTTCCAAGGGCTTTACATGAAGAAAGCTAGGGCCAAAGCCACAGACACCTCTTGCTATGGACTGAATGTTTGTATCCCCCACCCCAAATTCATATGCTGAAATCCTAATGCTTAACATGATGGTATTAGGAGGTGGGGCCTTTGGGAGGGAATTAGATCACGAGGGTAGAGCCCTCATGAATGGGATTAGTGCCCTTCTAGGAAGAGACACTAGGGAACTTGCTTCCTCTCTCTGCTCTCTTCAAGAAGACCACCATCTTCAAACCAGGAAGGGAGTCCTCACCAGAACCCAAGCGTGCTGGCACCCTGGTCTTAGACTCCAGAACTGTAAGAAATAAATGTTTGTTGTTTAAGCCACCCAGTCTATGATATTTTTGTTGCAGCAGTCCAAACTGAATAAGACACCTCCTGATATAGGAGCTTTGAAAGTGCAAGTTCTAATAATTTAGTAGCTTTGTCCCCATCCTTCCCTCAGCATGAAAATGCAATAGGTAGGGAATGAAGAGATGGGGATGATTTATTTTTACTTTTTTTCCTTCTTCCTCTAGCAACTCACAGTTTTACCAAATGCAGATTAAAAAATAAATAAATTTATATGATGACCATACTCAGTAAAGGTGGATTAAAAAGGGAAGAAAGGAGACATTTTTATTTATTTTGTGAAGTTTGGTGACAAATTCTTTCGACCCTTACACTGAGTCTGAATTCTCTCTATTCTACACTTGCCTCCATTCCCTCTACCTGCCTCCTCCACCACAACCATTTTTTTAAGCACAGCTAAAATCAGAGGATGAACATAGTGATAAACCTGACCCTGGGGCCCTCCTAGAAATGTTCATTAAGAATTACCTTCCCCTTTGCCAACTGCTAAATAAACCAGTCTCATCAGATGATGTTTACTGGGACCAGATAACAGATCTATTTCAGAATGCATGACTAGTCCTCTCCTTCCTTCCATAGACAGGCCAGCCTATCAATGCCCTTCTTTCTGAACCTTGATCTTAGCCTATCAGAAGTGTGCACCCCATAGGAACTGTAGCTTTATCCTGTTCCTGAGGAACCCCAATCATATCCTGTCACAGGGGTAACTGAGGAGAGGGACAAGAGAGTGTACTAGGGAGAGGATAGGAGGGGGATAGTTAATCAATAATCTATCATAAATTTTGACCAAGCATCTCCAGGTGTGCTTGGTTCCTTTGAGCAGGGGAGACGTGGGAAAGGTGAATACGTACTGGGTTTCCATTTGGCTTATTTTAGAAAATACCAAGCAATAGGGCAAGCCCATTTTGGGGAACTTTGTGAGATCTTTCTACCCAGAAGGCTAGTCCAGCAGGTAGGAAGCAGTATTTAGGGGCTGGTAAGTATGACTTGGGGATTCTGTCTCCATCTGATCTACATATTTAGTAATATTTCTGAGTCAGAATGTTAGGAAAGATTTCATGCACTTCATTTTTATCTGTATGGGACTAGGTTTATGAGTTGCCTGAAGAAACAGAAAAATAAACACAGTTCTCCCTCTTCTCCACCCATGCATTCTGCTACGTGCAGGATGAGGGCTGCAGGCCCTTGACCTACTTCATGCTTCCCTGCTGCCCTTTCTTCTTGGCAGTTCAGGGGCTGAGCAGAGGCCCCAGGACTGTGACACTGTGGATAGAAAGGCTGGGAGATCACAGTGTGAACCCTGTATGCCTTGTCCCCAGACCCCTGCCTGCAGCCTCAGCCTTACTCTCCAGGCTCCTGGAGCAGGCCCATCCCTTGTTGGGAAATTGAGTCCAGAAGGGCAGGTCATGCGCTCATGAATTCTCCTGCTGTGACCTGATGCTCCAATTCTGGTAATTCAGCTTCTGCTTTGACCTGTAACCCAAATGGGTCATTGTCTTGTCACCCTGGACTTCTGTACCTGCGCTGAGTTTCAGTTTGTCTAAGCCTGATATCATTCCTCTGAACTTTAACTCCTTGGTTAAAACTCTTTTTTTAACTGTCAGACTTCCCCAATTTTGATCATTATCAAAATAGGCTACTTGCTTATCAAGTTTGTTCTTTTCCTTTTGCTTGGGACTCATCTGCTTTTCCATCAAGGCTCCTGCCCCACCCAGGCTAACTCTCCCCAGACTCTGACCCGTGGGATTTATCCTGATCTTGATAAGCATACCCCCACTCCACCTACGTGAGCCTCCCAAGTTATCATGGTATGGTAAACTTACAGATGGGGAGGGTCATCAAGTTTACCGGCTCTAATTCTTATACTCCACCATTTGCCTTGCCCTTGGAGATCTTTCACAAAGAATGACTACTACTATCATGTATTAATTAGATTTATTTGGTTAAAGGGAAAGAAACAGACTTTGTTTAGTTTGAGTAAAAAGAAAAATTTACTGGGAAGATCTGAGTTTATAACCAAAGCACCAGGAGGGTTGAGAAGTAGGGAAGCTCTGAAGATCTCAACTTTAGGAGTTTCTGGACCTGCAGTTTAGGACACTCTGTGGTTCAGCTCCATGACCCTCGGCAGCTGTTTCTCCTCATATAGATTTCTGTATTCCCTGGAGAGACAATCTGATTAGCTTAGCTTCATTTAAGCATTTACCTCTGGAAAAAAATCAGCTCTAGTTCATGTCCCAAGTAAACACGTGGCTGCTGAGGTCCACCTCTAGAATCAGGGCCAGTCCCCAGGAAAGGGCCAAGGATGTGAACTGAGGATTCACCCCAAGAGTCATAGCAGATGCTGATCATGCTGGTCCCACGTGACTCTCTGCCTCTCCTACCCCAGGAGCCCAGCACTCACCTCAGCTCCCTTAGCACAGCTGGGGGATTCTTCACTGCCGTCACCCAAGGCTAGATTTTTAAAAACAAAAACATCAAGTAAAAGAGGAACATACAACTAGAAGTCTACTTTGTAGACTTGCTTGTCTTCAGCTTGAGATATCTTGCAGGGATGCTTTCTTGACTTGCTCATGGTTGAGGACATGTGTTTGAGATTCAGAGGGATCCAAGGAAAGGCTAGAAATTCTCTCCTATTTGGCTAAGGACTGCTTTCAGAATGCCATTTTCCTGGCTCTTCCCAGGTGAAAGGTATAGGACTAGCCTCTCTTCTCAGGAGTAATCTCCTTCCCTTTCTACAGGAGTGTGGTCTGGCCTGATGGCCTCATAATATAGTCTACCAGAGCATTACATGATAAGCTCACCATTTTCCACAGGATGGGCACATCTAGTAGTAGGAGACTTACTCTGTTACCCAAATGCTAGGCCATCTGTGATTTCGGTCCTGGCCTGTCCCAGTGTGGCTTGCTGCCATGACTACTGTGTAATGATCTGATTCAGAGTCAACATGTACTGATTACATGTGGGTGGTCTGCCAGGCTCTATGGGCAGGGACTTGTACTTGAATGACCTAATTCATTATTTAACACAAATCCCATGAAATTCTCATGGAAAACGTCAAATACATTTGGTCAACACTACCTGATGTCTTCTTTTTGCAGACACAGAATGCTAAGTACCTCACTATACACTCTAGAAGATGCAGAAAAAAGAATTGTTTAACTCTACGTAACCTGGCATTTCCCAAACTGAATGGGTAGTGGAAACTATTTTTCCACCTATTCACATCGTACAGGACTGACTTTCAGTAGAACACTCTTAAGGAAATGCGATTTAGCTTAATGCTCCCAGCATCTGGGGAATGAACCTGAAAAAGGTGTTGTTATGCTCATTTTTCAGACAAGAAGACAGAGGCTCACCTCAGAGAGCTTGTGTAGCTTGACCCAAGTCTACCCAGGGAGCAAGTGCCTCTGCAGAGCTTAGAACCCGGTTCCTCTGAGTCCAAGTCCAGGCCTCTTTCTGCTGTGCCTGGATCACCAGCTCTGAGACTTACCAGGTACTCCTGAGACACTGTCTTCACAGATTCTGGCTATCAGCCAGATACAGATGCCAGAGACCCAGGAGAGCCTCCTGTCTGAAGGCTTGCAGGCTCATGACCCAGGAAGAGCTGATAGTTCAGTTCAAGTACAAAGACAGGGAAAAGCCAATGTCCCAGCTTGAAGGCCCTCTCTTATTTGGGTGAGAGTCAGGCTTTTTGTTCTATTCAGGCCTTCAACCAATTGGATGAGGCCCAGCCACATTAGGGAGGGCAATCTGCTTTACTTAGTCTACCAATTTAAATGTCAATCTCATTTAAAAACACCATCACAGGACCACCCAGAATAATGTTTGGCCAAATATCTGGGACCCCTTGGCCCAGTCAACTTGACACATAAAATTAACCATCACGGGTTACAAAAGTCTTCCGTGACTTCTGCCTTGCTCACACTCTCTCTTCCTCTCTCTGCATCTTCTTGCTTGCCTCCTCCAATGAAGTCAGCTGCCATGTTGTGAGCTGCCCTGTAGAGAGGCCTCTATGACAAGGAACTGTGGTAGCCTTGAGCCAACAAACAGCAAGAAGCTTGGGCCCTCAGCCCAACAGCCTTCAAGGAACTTCATCCTTCAAATAACCACATGAGTGAGTTTGGGGGTGGAGCCCACCCTCTCTGCCAAGCCTGGACTTGACCAGAGCCCTGGCTGACATATTGGCTGCAGCCTGTGAGGGATCCTGAAGCAGAGAACCCAGGTAAGCCATGGTCTAGATTCCTGATTTACAGAAACCATGAGATAGTAAATGTTACGTTAAGACTTTTCATTTTGAGGTCATTTTTTTCTCAGTCACAGATAACTAACACATGTCTCATCTATTGGCTAGTCTCCACAAATGGAGCTTGAGGGTATCTGACTTTTTTGATCCTTTCATCCACTGTCTCTCTTTAAGAGAGGACCCAGACAGGCTTTCAAAATGCCTACCTCCAACCTTTTATGAGAAAGGATGCCCAAGTAACTGAACAAATTCTATTCTATCTGTAGCATTTAGACAGTATAGTTCAGGGGAGGATACTTACAAAAAGAATGGGGCAAGTTCATAAGAAACAGAAGTGTTTCTTTTCTGGATATTCTGTTTGTTTTTTTTTTTTAGGGTAATTTTTTTGGATATTCTGTTTTAACACATCTCTCAGTGTTTCCTTTTTTCCACCATTGTTCCCACCAACCAACACTCTAGGTCCCTGGTCTCACTGGGTCCTGTCCTACCTCATCCCATAGATAAATCAATCAACAGGACACCAACCAACCTAGAGACCCATTCTGTGATTCTTTGTTGGGTATGGGGTGATAACTGATTGTTTCACCTTTGGACTTGTAAATGAACATCAGGGATGATGGTGATTACATGTTGTGGGGGGGTGGGGGGGGAGGAAAGGAGCCCTGTCTCAGTTTTCTTGGACTACGTAATCCTTGAGGCTTCTGACTTATAGGTATAGTTCAAGGAGTATGGGCAGAAAGAGATAGGGAAAAGTTGTATGAAAAAGAAAAAATTAAATTCCCCATTGACATGGGCAGATGTGGGTGAGCCATTCACAAAATGACTTAGAAAATGAAGAGATGTGGTATTTCTTGTACCCTAGTGTCAAGGAGAAAACTCTTCCAAGGATCCTCACTGTTAATGCCCAGGATATACTTGGGATGAACCAGGGTGTTTGTGGACAGGTGTGTCTATATACTGGAGCTTCTGAGGAGCTGTCCCTTAGTTCTTTTTTTTTTAAAATTAATTAATAAATTAATTTATCTTTGGCTGCGTTGGATCTTCGTTGCTACGCGCGGGTTTTCTCTAATTGCAGTGAGTGGGGGCTACTCTTCGTTGCGGTGCATGGGCTTCTCATTTCAGTGGCTTCTCTTGTTGTGGTGCGCGGGCTCTAGGTGTGCAGGCTTCAGTAGTTGTGGCACGCGGGCTCAGTAGTTGTGGCTCGTGGGCTCTAGAGTGCAGGCTCAGTTGCTGTGGCGCATGGGCTTAGTTGCTCTGCGGCATGTGGGATCTTCCTGGACCAGGGCTCGAACCAGTGTCCCCTGCATTGGCAGGCGGATTCTTAACCACTGTGCCACCAGGGAAGTCCTGTCTCTTAGTTCTTTAAGCCATCCTCCTCCTCCTACCTGCTCATCTACCATACGAGCCAGCAGCAGGTCCCTATGTACTCTCTTAGCTTTAGGGGAAAAGAAGCAACCCACTTGACATGGCTTACAGAGCACCCACTGGGTTTTCTCTAAGGCAGTAGTTCTCAACTCTGGCTGTACATTAGAATCACAAGGGAAGATTTGGAAAAAAGTGACCATGCCTGGACACAGCCCCCAGTCAATGAATCAGAATCTCTAGGGGAGGAGCCAAAGCATGGGAGTTTTTTGAAAATTTCTCTACCTAATTTTAACACACAGCCAGTGAGAGCCACTGGTCTGGGGCCCCAAGACAGACTATAGTATTGTAATTCGGAAATGGGGACTCTGCTAAGATAAAGTGTCACTAAGTTGAAAACCAGATTCTTTTTTTAAAAAAGTCTTGAAATTAACATCCTAAGAACAATAAGATGAGTGGACACAGGCGCCTGACCCTTCAGAAGGAAGGCCAGCCAGCGAGCATGGGGAGTAAGGGAGGCTTTATTTGACCGGGGATTTGCTGGAAGCATGGTCTTTTGGAATACGCTTACTGTTTGAGATAATGTCTGAAGGTTGAGACTGATATGAATTATTTAGACCTTTAGGGAGACTCTCTGCAATGGAATCAATTTTCCTTATCCTTCTCTGCATAGTCAGACTGAAATGGTCAAACCTCTGGAGTAAAGTTGACTTTACAAACAGCAGCCACGAGAAAGTTCTGATGTTCGCTACCGTGTTGCTGATAAAACTAAAATTGATTGAGATGCCCCTTGGGAGGTCTCAAGAAAACCTAAGTCTCGTGGTTATGAAGTGTTATAATAATTTCCTTTGTATGTCATATTCATGAGACATGTGATATGCATTTAACGAGAACTCAGATCAGGGGGTAGAAGCTTCGTGTTTTCAAAATGCTGCAGAATAGAGATTCAGAGGCTATATCGCAAGTTCATGTTTTCTTCTTTCGTGGGAGATTTTGGCCTTCTGGCACAAAAAGTGTCAGGCTCAAGACTTTCTGCTTTGGTGTGACAGGAGCGACCACGTGTCCTGGTTTGCCCCAAATTGTTCCAGTTTACACGTGTTGTCTTAGTCTAATAATTCACAGCCCACTTTTCCAGTTTCAAAAGTGCCCTGGTTTAGGTGATAAATCACATGGTCTTCCTGTCATTTTATAGTGTGCCTCTGGTCTGGGAAGAGGAGACCTACGGTATAGTACTATTGTTTCCACTAATTGGCTTTGTGCTCCTAGCAGATGATTTTTCTCTGAGGGACTCAGTTTCCTTCTAAGTCAAGGAAAGGGGGATCTAAACCAGAGACCCAGGGTCTGCACCATGTTAGATGCAGATATTTGTATGATTTTGTTATATGTCTGCATATATATCATTGTATGTACATTTTTCTGGGGAGTTTCAGATAGCAGTCATCATATTTCTGAAGGGAGGTTTCATGATCCCCAAATGGTAAAGAACCACACTGGATAAATTCTGCAGTCCTATTCAACTCCAGGATCTTGCACTTCTGTGGTTATGATGCTTTTAAAACAGAACTTGGGAGTCAGTAAAAATATTGCCTGAGAATATTTCCACAGTTAAGAACTGTATGATAATTGATTTTCCTTGTACCAAACAAATAAATGGAATTTTATTTTTAGAGGCAAGCAGCCCACACACTGCAATGATAAAAGGACTCTTCTATGAGACAGACAGGAACCCTGCAGTTGGGAATACAGGGCTTTCTCCTTTGGGAAGCGCACAGGAAGGGAAAGAGAAACAGCCCATGGGAATGCAGGGGTCCTTGTGAAGTAAGGATGATACACAAGATGGCAAGGGAACTGTTTGGACCTTCCTGTCTAAGACTGATAGAAAAGAGGATGAGAGATAAGCAATTAAGGAAGTAATTTTACGATAGGCTTAAAGAAAAGATAGTGAGCCCAGAGTCTGCGATCTGTTTTCAGCTTTGTCATGAAACTGCTGTGTGACCTTGGGTGGATCAGTTTCCTCTTCCCCGAAACGAGAATGGAACTGTGTGATCTCGAGCTGCTATGCCTTGCTTCCCTGCACTTGCTCATTCCAGGCTTTTCCTCCATTTCAATGACCCTTAGGAAATCTTTCTGTGCCTGTTTTCTAAAAATCAATGCACTTGCCAAAGGCCTTGCTATTCTGTTTTTTTCTTTTTTTTTTTTCCATAAATTACGCCTCATTGAGAACATTTACCATTTCTCACCCATTTATTGTGGAGAGAAAATTTGCTTTGAAATGATGGTCAGAGTTTCCCCAATGTTTTCTTTCCAAGAACATCTCACTTGAGCAAGATAGCCTAGAGGCTGCTTTTCTGGTTCAGAGTGGCCACTGAACCAATTATGGAACTGGGTAACAAAGGATCAAAAAATGACTTGGGCAAAATTTTCAGTGGATCAGACTAGAGCCTCAGAAACCCCAGAGGCTTTGCCCTGATGGTGATGGGAAATATTTGGTACCAATCTATTTCCTTAGACTCTCATGAAGTAACTTATGGTGATGGCGAGGAATTAGCTATTTACCTTGTATGTACTGCTCTGCAATCCTCAGTAAGAATTTCAAGTATAATATTTATATTCAGGGATAACTCAGATCACAAAAGTAATAACTTTTTGTCAGACAGCATTATACTGTAGACTACATCAATGGTCTCCGGAGTGAAGTTTGAGGATTTTGGGGGTAGGGGGGTGTAGTATCCATTGGGTCGTAGGAAAAATATTAAACTTCTATTAGGCATGCTGAAAGATATTTTACTGGGTGGTGTGCTATCAAAAATATTTAGGGTACCCCTGGGTTAAGTCATTGTCTATTCTATGCCAGGTATTTGTTTTGGGAGCTACATATATAGAATGTGCTATATTGTAGTGAGTGGCAAGGTTCAACTCCATAGAACCTTGGACTCTGGACAATACAGAGTGGAACTTTCCTAACATGACAAAGAATGTCATGGTTGTATCTGATATCATTTGGTAATAGACTGGTGCTATCAAGAAACGTGAAAACACAAAACGGATGACTGATAGTGAATTGGATACATGGTCTTTTGAAAGCCACGTTTGGGGTGAGAGTCACATAATCCAGACATCCAGAGATTCTGGCAGGTTCACCATAATCAGAACCTGCTGCGCCCCACCCCCAAAAGAACTTAACACTCTTCCTCTTCCATTACTTCTTTTATCAATTGGCAAGCAAAACAAAATTTTAAGTTCATCACAATCTCTAGTAGCACTATGTAAGTCTCACTCAAAAGAATAAAGAGTGAGGAAGAAAAATGGACAAACCCCTATGAAGAAAACAACCAACTTCAATGGAAGTATTATATATAATCATACACAACAACTATATATATTAATTACATACTTATATATAGTAATATAATTTAGGATTAACTCCTAATTCTTGGTCAAGGCCAGTGGCTCTCTGTCTTCACTCTTCATTAAAATCCTGTGGGAGATTTAAAAAAATACTAATACTTGGGACCTGTTCCCCAGAGATTCTATTTTAATTGTCTGAGGCAGAGCCTGGCATCAGCATTTCTCAAAAGTCCCTTTGATGATTCTGATATGCATGTGCGGCTGAGGACCACTAGTCTAGGCCTTTAAAAACTCAACCTCCTGGACTTCCCTGGTGGCGCAGTGGTTAAGAATCCGCCTGCCAATGCAGCGGACACAGGTTCAATCCCTGGTCTGGGAAGATCCCACGTGCCACAGAGCAACTAAGCCCGTGCGCCACAACTACTGAGCCTGCACTCTAAAACCTGTGAGCCGTGGGCCTAGAGCCTGTGCTCTGCAACAAGAGAAGCCACCGCAATAAGAAGCCCACACACTGCAACGAAGAGTAGCCCCCGCTCGCTGCATCTAGAGAAAGCCCGCGCATAGCAACGAGGACCCAACACAGCCAAAAATAAATAAATTAATAAATTAAAAACAAAAACAAAAAACTCAACCTCCCATGTCCTGTTGGTCTGAAGATCAACAAGGAATGCCTTGTGGTCAGCTAATTTCTGTGGGAAACATTAAACATTAAATATTACAGCTCTCTTTCTCTTTGATTCTCAGGAGAAACCATATTTTCTCAGCCAGTTGAATATCCCATGCCCTTGAGAATTGACAAAAGTAGGAGCTGGCACTTACCTAACTTAAAAGCTACATTTGAGAAAGCAAGAAACTTTGCATTTGAAAGAAGAAATATTGGTCATCCTATCAGAAATTATTTTCTCTCATACTGACCCCCGGGAGAGAAACTCTGTGACTTAAAATCCCCCCCCCCCTCTCTCTCTTGCAGAGCATGGCCATTACCTTCTTCCTTGTTCTGGTTGTGCAAGTCAGCAAAGGAAAATGCTGTTGAATCGTATAATGCTGGGGGAACTCTAGGAAGGAACAAAAGAATTGGTTACCTCAAGTTATCTGCCATTTTTCAAAGTAAATGCATGTCTGGATTTTTCTTTTACACTTTTGGTTGCTTTGGAGATGATGGGGTTGAGATATCTAAGGAAGCTCAGCCATTCTCCTCAAATTGGAGTCTGCAGACAGAACTCATCCATCATTTGATGCTCTCCCTTTGTGGAATAAACATATTCCTGCTGAATCCCCTCTGATGACTTATGGAGTGACAGGAAATTTGGAGAACAGAAGTGATTCCAACATAAAACAGTAGCATAAACTTTTGGGGGGATTTCCCTTTTGGGCCTATTTCTAGGCACTTCTGAATGTAAAAGGGAGGGAAGTTAAAAGTATAATAATTGGTATTAAAAACAAGTGGACAAAAAAAGAAATCTGATTACTGGTGAACTCTCTCCACCTGTTATCACTTATGTATCCATAGGAACAGCCAGGAGAAGAGAGCTTGTGCCAGGTCGTTTAATAAAGGGAATTTAATGTGGGGAACTAGTTAAAAAAAAAAAAAAAGGTGTTGAAAGAGATGAAAAAGCCCAATTGGGGATAGAGTGGTGACACAGGGGTTAGTGACAGCAGCAAGTTACTACCAGGACAGATCTGAAATAAGAACTGGCAGCATTTCTCCAAAGTCCCTACAATGATTGTGATATGCATGTGGGGTTGAGGACCACTGGTCCAGACCTTTAAAAGCTCAGCCTCCCATGTCCTGCTGGTCTGAAGATGGATGGACAAGGAATGTCCTGTGGTCTGTTAATTGCTGTGGGAAGCATTACACATTTATTACAGCTCTCTTCCTCTCTGAGAGGAAGGGGAGGTAGTCTGGAAGAGGCAGGGAACCAGGACTGCCCGATGCAAACAGTAACCATGGTGGAAACTAGCAGCAGGAGCTGGGACAATGGAGAGAAGAGCTTTTTTGCTAGACCAGAATCAGGAAAGGGGAGGAATACGTAGCCTGACTTCTTCCTTCCTCCTGCCTCCCTATATGCCTCTAGTGTCTTCCTTCCATTGGCTGAAACAAGCGGGAAGCCAGTTGTTTCCAACCGCAGCAATTTTAGAGCAGCAACACAAATTGTCACGTTACATTAAACTGGTTAATTTGAACTTTATTGGTTTGGTAGTTTTATCTCTAATTTGTAAATTTGTTTTGGTGTTATGGTTGTTTAACATAATGAGTTTATACCTAGTTTTTCATTTGTATGTATATTTAAATAACAGTTTAATGAAAGTCATTTGTCAAAATTAGGGGCTCTTGAGAACATTTTTCCTCCAAAAAGAGGGCATACATTACTCAAGTTGGACAATAATAGTATAAAATTCTGATAACAGGAATCACCCAGGATTTAACTGGGGGAACTGGGAAAGAGGATCTGAGGGTTGCCTAAGCTTTGAGTCATAGGGAGTAGGGAGTTCTCAATTTTGCTTAGAACAACTCTTTTAAACACACACTTAAAAAAGGGAGGACTATTTACCAAAACTCCAGCTCACAGGCAGATTTTGCTTTTATATCAGAAGTATTTAGTAAAATATTTTTAAGAGGGGTCAGTATAAATGTGGCCAACCACATGACCCACCGCACAGTTGACTCTGTATGTGGGTGATGTTTGCAATATGTTCTCTTTTCAAATGATGGGCTTTGCAGCCTTTTCTGCTCATCAGCAGGAATTATTTTTGACAGACTTGAAGGTGACCTCAGAGTCCAGGCTGGGAGCAGCTGGCCTTGAGCTCCTGGTGATGATGAGACATGGAGATTGGGGTCAATGAGGTGCCCCAGATTGGGCCATGCCTGTGTTCATGATGAAAACATTTTTTCTAGGTTCTGTGTTATAGTACACGGAAAACAAAGCCAAAACCAAACCAATCCCCAATTTCTCTATTGATTGAAGTACAAACAACATTTGTGTGAAACAGAATAAATAGCTTTATTTTTAAATTGAAAATAAGTATGAAATATTTCAAGTATGCAGAAAATAATATAATAAGCATTCATGAATCTAGCATCCAGTTTTAAAAACTGCTAACGTTTTGTTATGTTTGTTTCAGATCTCTCTCTCCCTGTCTTGCTTAAAAAAAAAAAACCCAAAATATTATAGATACTACTAAAGCTCCAATGTTCATCATTAACCATTGTTTTACACTTTAATTTTCCATTAGGGTTCTTCTCTGACCCATAAATTATTTTGGAAATTTCAAATTTACCAAATGCTTGTGACTTTTTGAGCTACCTTTTGGTGGCATTGTGGTCAGAGAATGTAGTCCATGTGATACCGGTTCTTTGATATTTCTTGAGATTTGCTTTGTTGCGTAGTTTAATTTTTAATTTTGTTATATTTGCTCTTGAAAATAATGTTTATAATCTAATTGTTGCGGTAGGGCTCTATATATTTCCATTAGGTCAATCATGTTCATTCTTTTGTTCAAATAATCTATATACTCATTAATTTTTTTGTCTTTTGATCTATCCATCTCTGAGAAGAAAGAGGCATTAAAATATTCTACTATGGTCGTGTATTCTTCAATTTCTCTTTGTATTTAAATTTTTGTTTTATATGTTTTGGAGCTAAAATGTTGGACAAAATATGCACAGGATTATGTTATTTTCCTGGAGAATTATTTTTTTTTATTATTAGATAATGGCCTTCTTTATTCCTCAAAATACTTAAAGTCTGTTTATCTACTATGTATATCAATAGGCGAGCTTTCTTTTGATTAGAATTTGCCTGGTATATATTGTTCCAATCCTTTATTTTTGCCTTTCAGTGTCATTATGTTCTAGTGAGTCTTCTGGAAGAAGCATTCACCTGGATTATTATTTTGATTATTTTTAATCCAATCATAAAAGCTCTATCTCTTAATAGATGACTAACTGCATCACATTTTTTTATGATTACTAACATAATATCTTTTATAATCTCTTCATTTTTTTCTGAAAATCAAGTTATTTCTAATCTACACATATGACTCTAACACTTAGGACATATTACACATTTGATTTAAAAACGGATTCTATGTTGTTTTTTACTTTCCTCTCTTTCCTTTGATTGGATTAATCAAATTTTCTTTATTCCTACTTTTCTCTTATACTGATTTAGAAGTTTTACATTCTTTTGCATTATATGTCTATTCTTTTTTCTGCTTTAGTGGTTATCAGCACACTAATACTTGAGTATTGGTATTGTTTTGACACACATACTTTTTTTTAACTTTTTATTTTATATGGAGTATAGTTGATTAATAATGTTGTGATAGTTTCAGGTGTACAGCAAAGTGATTCAGTTATACATTTTCCCATTTAGGTTTTACATAATATTGAGCAGAATTCTCTGTGCTATACAGTAGGTCCTTGTTGGTTATCCATTTTAAATATAGCAGTGTGTTGACACACATACTTGAGTTACATAGTCTAAAAGATTTACAGTCTTTTGACTGTACATAGTCATATTTTTCACATCTGGTGTTTTAGATCTACCTTATTTTATAATTCTACAAATGAAATTTTATAATTTTTTTACATTGAATGTCTATTTAGATTTATGCACAAATTTACCAACTTTGCTTAACAATTCTTCTTGTTCCCATTTGCTCCTCAATTTAATTTCCTCTTATTTTGTGAGAGCCTTTATGTAGTATTTCTCATTCTTTGTTGGTCTGAACATTTGTTTTTATTTTACCTTCATTCTTGAATGACAGTTTAACTTGGTAAAGTATTCTAGGTCAAAAGTTATTTTCCCTTAGCTCTTTGAAGATATGATTTCATTTTCTTCTGACCCCTGTTCTTGCTGGTAAGAAGTCTGCTGTCAGTCCTATTATTCCTTTTAGTAAATGTATTATTTTCATTGACTTTTTTATTATTTTTTTTAACATCTTTATTGGAGTATAATTGCTTTACAATATTGTGTTAGTTTCTGCTGTATAACAAAGTGAATCAGCTATACGTATACATATATCCCCATATACCCTCCCTCTTGCATCTCCCTCCCACCCTCCCTATCCCACCCCTCTAGGTGGTCACAAAGCACTGAGCTGATCTCCCTGTGCTATGTGGCTGCTTCCCACTAGCTATCTATTTTACATCTGGTGGAGTATATATGCCAATGCCACTCTCTCACTTCATCCCAGCTTACCCTTCCCCCTCCCCCTGTCCTCAAGTCCATTCTCTATGTCTGCGTCTTTATTCCTGTCCTGCCCCTAGGTTCTTCATTACCTTTTTTTTTTTTTTCGACTCCATATATATGTGTTAGCATACGGTATTTGCTTTTCTCTTTCTGACTTACTTCACTCTGTATGACAGACTCTAGGTCCATCCACCTCACTACAAATAACTCAATTTTGTTTCTTTTTATGGCTGAGTAATATTCTATTGTATATATGTGCCACATCTTCTTTATCCATTCATCTGTCGATGGACACTTAGGTTGCTTCCATGTACTGGCTATTAAATTGATTTTGGACCTTTCAGTCTAACTTCCATCTTATTTTCTGTATTTTTTATTTTTACCTTTAAAAAATTCTCTCTATGCTACATTCAAAGTAATGTATCCTCAGATTTTTTTCTCCAGTCGGCTAATTTTCCCTTCATCAGGGCCCAATCTGTATTTTTGTTTTTTTGTTTTTAATTTATTTATTATTATAATTTATTTTTGGCTGTGTTGGGTCTTCGTTTCTGTGCGAGGGCTTTCTCTAGTTGCGGTGCGCGGGCCTCTCACTATCGCGGCCTCTCTTGTTGCGGAGCACAGGCTCCAGACGCGCAGGCTCAGTAATTGTGGCTCACGGGCCCAGTTGCTCCGCGGCATGTGGGATCTTCCCAGACCAGGGCTCGAACCCGTGTCCCCTGCATTGGCAGGCAGATTCTCAACCACTGTGCCACCAGGGAAGCCTCCCAATCTGTTATTTAACCAATCCACTAAATTTTTAGATTTTTATCTTTTGTTTCCAGATTTCTATTTGATTTTTTAAATTTTTTAAAATTTATTTTAATTTATTTTTTATTTTTTCTCATAAAGTCACTTTATTTAGATTCCAAACAAACCAAAACAGAGAGGAGAGGTGACCCTGAGTCAATCCATCCGCTCGAGAGCTGGAACCCCAAGTCTCTGCCTCTGGCCGGTGGGCGGGGCCGGCGGGCCAGGGTCCCCAGGCAGCATCAGGCCCAAGTGGGAACCCGGGGACGCAAGCGTAGTGGCCTCCTGGCAGGTGGAGGAGATGCAGCAGATGACAGGGCCGGCCCCCGCGGCTCCCGGAGGTAGTGGTGGCAGCAGTCAGGTTGAATTTATTTTTTTTAATTCTGCATGTTCTTTTGTCATAGTGTCTTATTCTTTCATCGTGGATTTTATTCCTTCTTTAATCACTTTAGCCATTTAAACTGCAGATAGTATAAAGTTATTTGGAAGTAATATTTGCTTTCCTCTGGGACTTTTCTGAGGGAAATTTTGGACCCTTATTCATGTTAGATCTTTATTTCACATATTACATAATTTAAAAAATTGTAACCTTATCTTTAGCAGCTTTATTTTCCCTCTGTGGGAGTTCCTTATGGTATGCCCAGTGGAGTTTCCTTCTAGAGAAGTTTTGCGTTTGCTTCTTCAAGGAACTCTGTGCAACCAGCCCGGGAGCAACGCCTATGTCAGTCTCAAACTGGAGAATCCCATATGCCAAGGAAAGTGTACAATCAGACTCCACACCCAGGTGTGGCATGGGCTTGGGGCTTCAGGGCTGTGGGAAACTGTCCTTTGCCCACCCAGATCCTGGGCACAGACAAGCCTCACTGCTGCTTCCCTGGGCTGGGACATGGACTTTGTCTGGTTCCTTCATGTTGAGGCTGTAGCACTTTAGGGTTTCAGCTTCATGCAAAGGTCTCAGCTGTAGCCGCCCTCCTTGCTCAGCCCCAGTGCAGATGCCACCCTTGTGCAGATGCAGCAGGACCTATTTCTCAGTCTGACGTCAGTCCCTCTGCACCTCCCATCCCAGGGCCTCTGCAACATTGGTTTGTACACTCTCAGCATTTCTCACCCCTCTTCCTTTCTGTGCTCTTGGAATTCCTCTTTATTTCTGATGAGCTCAGCTGGGCATTCTAAAAAATTTTCATCTGTTAAATCTTTTTTTATGCAGCATTTCTAGGTATTTGTGGTTGAAGTCATTCTACTTCACCTCAGTTGCCCATATTGACAGGAGTAATTTATTTTCTACAGAAAAATACAACATACTGTATGTACTATAGGCTCCTAATGAAAAACTTTATTCATATGGAGTGTTGAGATATACCTACACAGTGCTTGAGACTACTAGTACCATATGAAAGAAAATCTGTTCAATGCAATGTTTGGCACCAAAGACCAAAAGTCTTTTTTATTAACTGTTTCCTTTTTAAAGCTTTTTAAAACTTACTTTAAAAAATATTCTGCATTCTGTGGATATACTTAAACTGTCTAACTAGTATAATGGGACTATTGCTTTAATATAAGAATAAAAGGTGAGATAAATTTCTGTTTTATTTGTTCATGTTTTATGGCTAGACACTATTCATGTTACGTGTAGAGAGGTAAGTAAATTGCTTAGTGTATAAAATGCATCACATAAAAACTAATCAACCAACCAACAGCTGTGTTTCTAGAAGATTCCTCAATAAAACAGGTTCTAAAATTTGCAACTGATGTCTTCAGAACAAAGAGGGTCACAGAAGAGTGAAGAAGGACAAAGACAAAACTCAGTGGAAGCTCTGTATTAAATTGGTGTAGTGAGTCAGGACCAATCACAGAGTATCCTTAGAAATTAGGGTGGATAGTCTTTGTCTTCTGGCCTCTAGCATCCATTCTAAGCTCTTTGATAACAGTGTTAATTTTCTTTGAGGAAACCATTCTCCATGAGTCTGTGAACCTCCTTGGAACTGTAATTTAAGGTGTCTGCCTTCCTCTGGGCAACTATCCCAAATTGGTCCAATCATACCTTCTATCCTGAGACTTTGAAGCTTGAGGTGAGTGAACAAGATCAGAAAAATAATCAGCAGTGGCATTTTTCATCAATACCTGCTATCTGGATTCCAGGACATGCTCTCTTTTCTGAGGGGGGCACTTTTTTGAGCTCTGTTTCCAGCTTTCTCTTTTATCTGGTGACTTGCACGTTATTCTTACAAGAATTTCCTTTTCAGCTTAAGCTAGCCAGAATTGTTCTCTGTTGCTGGCCACCAAACAAACTCTGGGGTGCTTTGCTCTATACATGAAATATATTTCAGTATGAAAATAGCTTTTGGTAAATTAAACTCCATTTAAAAACTCACAATTTAAGTGAAACCAATGGTAAAATAAATGTAAATCAATTACCTCTTAATATATAAATTTTGGAAGTCAGTTATTTTTACATTTTGAGTTTTCGTCAAGTGAGTTCACCTGCATTGTGCTTTTAACAAATGTAGTTGATTGTATCTTGGCAGGCATAATTTGAATTGGAGTCTAAATCTGTAAAGTAAATTATGGTGCACGTATGAGGCTCCACTGTATTTATAAAGCAGAGATGCTCATTATTAAGCTTGTTCAAACAAGGCTGGATGAGTGCTGTGTGCAGGGTGGTCAAGAACCTCTTCTGGTCATGTATTTGCTGAGTTGAAAGAGTGAATTTGGTTCAAGTTTCCCTTTTTTTGAGCTTTTATAATTAAGAAAGAGTTCTCAGAGTTTTATCGTTTTGAAATTGCTGTGTGTAATAGGAACTAATGAATCACTTTGTCATTATGAAAACCAAAGTAAAATTAGAATGTTGTTTTGCAAAAGCACGTTGGCAGTTGTTCTGTTCAGAGTTGTGTAAGTTGCTCTATGTGTGGCTGTTCCGTGAGCCTTTAAATATATACACACCCAAATTTCAGGCCTCTGTGGCTTAGATCAGAGTGTTCTTCATGTCCAGAGTACCCCCTGCACTGTTTCTTTGCCTTTTGAAGTCCTACTCATCTCTCAAGGCCAACCCAAACATTACTTTCCCCTGAAACCTTCCTTAGTTCTGCCCAGCAGAATTAGTCACTCTGTCATTTGGACTTGCTAATCCTTTCTCTTTCTATTGGAGAGCCTACCTCCTCAACTAATAGACTCTGGGCAACATAGGAAGGGGAAAGGCACTGACTCAAAGCTCTCTGGAGAGTAACTGCTGAATATCTGTAATCAAATTTATTTGTCTCCTTAGGAACTGAATCCTCTGCTTCTTCTTTTATACAGATAATCCCTTCAATGTATTTCTCAGAATATCTCATATAAGGATTTTAATAATGCACATTGTGGAAACTAACATAACCCTTTAATCTTGTTTTTTCTTTGTTTCTATTTAAATGTTACCCAGTGCTTCACACGTTGAATACTATAACTTGGGGGAAATCTAACAGTCTTCTTTTTCAACGACGAGCCTTTTATTGGAGGGTATAAGAATTTCAATTTATCAGTCATATAGGGGGGCTTGAGGAGAGATGTGTTTTAGTTAGTTCATTTTTTTTTTTTTCTATTTAAAAACAAATCTGTCCCAACTTGGAATTAATCATGCCCATGCTCATCTTTCGGTGATGGACATTTGAATAGTGGCCTTCATAGATCCCTCTGGTTCACATGGTATAGGCTAGGAGCTCCACGTGGCCCGAATGTCTTTCAACACCATGCTGGCCACTCCCTGATTTGGGCCTTTTGTTTGCACCCACTATCTTTCCATGACCAGAGAGTTCTTTCTATTTCTGCTTCCTGTGCTCAAAATATTCTACCCCTAGTTCTTTGCCTGGCCAACTCCTACTCATCCTTTAAGACTCGACTTTACTGCAATTCTATTATTGATTTTCAAACAATATTTTCTGAGTACCTATTGTTTGCCAGTGATACAAGACAGATAAGAATGTAAAATTCTAGCAAGGGACACGTAGAAACAAGTAAAATTAATTAAAAATAATCATCAATTGTGACAACTGCTTCGAAAGAAATGAATAGTGTAGATAGAATGTCTGGAAGCAGGGTTGCTTTATGTAGTTGTATGGGGAGGCCTTTCAGGGGAGATGACATTTGAGTTTAGCCCCAAAAGGGAAGCCTTCAGTGACCCCTTCTAATTAGGTTCAACTCCCCTTCTTAGTGTTGCTATTGTATCTTATGCATACATATCTTTAGCACTTATCACATGGTTAAGCTATGTTTATGTATTGCCATGGTGCACTTGTAAATGTTATTACAAAAAGCCCAGATTTATAGTATTTGCCAGTTTCCATAGAGTAAGTACTCTCATCATGGCTGATTTCAAGCTACTAACTTGACATCACTGAAGTTGGATTGGGAAGACATGCACAGAATCAGCTCTTGGGAGCCAGTATAAGGCAGTTTGGGCTGGCTCCAGCATACCACAGTGGCTGTCTCTCCCACCAGGCTGTTTACTATTTGAGGTAGTAATAAATTGTTATTGAATCAATGAATTCACCCATGTACCTGTACCTGCTCAACCTAAATCCATTGATTTTGGTGTTATTATCAACTATGGATTCCAAAGGTGACATAAATGAGCGTAAGAATTATGTAACTGTTGTATGTGCTTATTGTAATTCAGTTTTGAAATAATTTATAAAGGCACCAGTATTCTATACAATATTGATTCTTATTACAGATCAAAAGGTTTGAATGAATTAGGAAAGAAAAGAAGATATATATTTAAATATACAAATATCAGTATTACAGCCAGTACTATGTTGGAAAAGAAAAATAAATCCAGACAGGTTATGCATTCTCTTAAGACAAAGAAGAAATAGGAGACTATATTTCAGACATGATGATGAGCAAAAAAATTGGCTTTAACTTAATCATTATTGTCTCCCACATTTTAGTGGGGGACATGACTTTATTCTCTCATTTATTTAAGGCATACCTTAAATAAATTTGCTTTATGTAGAACCTAGAATAGAGCCTTATACATAAAACAGATGAAAACATGAACTAGTGAGGTTTTTTTTAATTTTTATTTTATATTGGAATATAGCTGATTCACAATGTTGTGTTAGTTTCAGGTGTAAAGCAAGGTGATTCAGTTATATATATATACATGTATCTATTCTTTTTCAAATTCTTTTCCCATTTTGGTTATTACAAAATATTGAGCAGAGTTCCTGGTGCTATACAGTAGGTTCTTTTTTGGTTATCTATTTTAAATATTGCAGTGGGTACCTGTCAATCCCAAACTGCCAGTCTATCCCTCCCCCCAACCCTTTCCCACTGGTAACCATAAGTTCATTCTCTAAGTCTGTGAGTTTGTTTCTGTTTTGTAAATAAGTTCATTTGTAAATTTTTTTTTTAGATTCCACATATAAGCGATATCATATGATATTTGTCTTTCTCTGTCTGACTTACTTCACTTAGTATGATAATCTCCAGGTCCATCCATGTTGCTGCAAATGGCATTATTTCATTCTTTTTAATGGCTGAGTAATATTCCATTATATATATATATATACCCCACACCTTCTTTATCCATTCCTCTGTCAGTGGACATTTAGGTTGCTTCCATGCCTTGGCTATTGTGAACATTGGGGTGCATGTATCCTTTCAAACAATGTTTTTCTCCAGATATATTCCTAGGAGTGGGATTGCTGGATCATTTGGTAGCTCTATTTTTAGTTTTTTAAGGAACCTCCAAACTGTTCCCCACAGTGGCTGTATCAATTTACATTCCCACGTACAGTGTAGGAGGGTTCCCTTTTCTCCACACCCTATCCAGCATTTATTGTTTGTAGACTTTTTGATGATGGCCATTCTGACTGGTGTGAGGTGATATCTCATTGTAGTTTTGTTTTGCATTTCTCTAATAATTAGTGATGTTGAGTATCTTTTCATGTTTCTTGGCCATCTGTATATCTTTTTTGGAGAAATGTCTCTTTAGGTCTTCTGCCCATTTTTTGATTGGGTTGTTTGTTTTTTTGATATTGAGCCTCATGAGCTATTTGTAAATCTTGGAAATTAAACTCTTGTCAGTTGCATCATAAATCTACAGTCATCAAAACAGAATGGTACTGGCACAAAAACAGACATATAGATCTGTGGAACAGGATAAAAGCCCAGAAATAAATCAATGCACCTATGGTCAATTAATCTACAACAAAAGAGGCAAGACTATATACAATGGAGAAAAGGCAGTCTCTTCAATAAATGGTGTTGGGAAAACTGGACAGCTACTTGTAAAAAAATTAAATTAGAACATTCTTTAACACCATATACAAAAATAAACTCAAAATGGATTAAAGATCTATATGTAAGATCAGATACTATAAAACCCTTATAGGAAAACATAGGCAGAACACTCTTTGACACAAATCACAGCAATAGTTTTTTCATTCTGTCTCCTAGAGTAATGGAAATAAAACAAAAATAAACAAATTGGACCTAATTAAACTCAAAAATTTTTGCACAGCAAAGGAAACAATAAACAAAACAGAAAGACAACCCACAGAATGGGACAAAATGCTAGTGAGTTTTTGTGATTCTTCGTCTTGATGGTAATTTCCATAGACTTTGACATTGAAAAATGATAGAAGAAAAACAAACAAAAAAGTGTATCTAAGAATGATTCATCATTTTTAAAACAAGGAGGGATTTCAAAATGATTTCCCAGACTAATATAAACTCATCAGAATGTTCTCTGAGTATTTGACAGGTGCTGGAACTACCCCTTCCCCTCATCTCCAGTTTAGATGGCTTTCATCATGCATTCCTTGTTAACTGAAGTTTTATACGTAGAGATCATAGAAGATTAAAGGTGGCTTCAATCTCTTTGCTATTTCTCCTGCAGAGAGGTGGACTCCAATTCCTCTCCACTTGAATTTGGGCCAGCCTTGGAGACTTGCTTGACCAATAGAATAAAGTAGAAGTAACATTGGGGTTTCTGAGACTGGATCAGAAGACCCTTGCAGTTTCCTCCAGTCTCCTGGAACACCTTGTCTGTGAGATCTGAGCCACCATATAACAAGTCTGATTACCCAGAGACTACGATGCTGGAGAGGCCACATGTGAGAATTTTAGTTGACAGTCCCTGTTGAACGCAGTGTTCGCATCATCACCACCAAAAAAGCAGTCATGTGAGTAAACCTGTCTATATCTTCTAGACCATCTCATCTGCCAGCTGAATATTACTGAATGACCTCTATCAGCATCACCTGAAACAAAAGAATCACCCAGATGGTCACTGCCCAATTGCCTGACCCACAAAATTATGATGCATGAAAAAAGTGTTTTGTTACAAATGAATAGAAACTAGAACAGAGATATTTCCCTTCCTCCTCCCTCCCTCCCTTCCTTCCTTCCCTCTTTCCCATGGTAGGCTGAAAAATGGCTCCAAAGATGTTCACATCTTAATGTCTGAACCTGTAAATATGTTACCGAATGTGGTAAAAGTGATTTTGTAGATGTGATTAAGTGAAAGATTTCGAGATGGGGAGACATACCTGGATTATCAGTTGTGTTTAATGTAACCATAGGATTCTTTAGAAGAAGCAGGCAGGATGGTCAGAAGATAGAATGATGATCTGAGTGGAGGAAAGATGCTATGCTGCTGGTTTTGCAGATGGAGGAAGGGGCCCTGAGCCAAGGAATATGAGCAGTTTCTAGAAGCTTGAAGAGGCAAGGAAGCAGATTCTCCTCTAGAGTCTCCAAAAGGAATGCAGCCCTGCAGACCCATTTTAGTCTTTGGACCTCCAGGTCTATAAGGTAATACATTTGTGTTTTAAGACACTAAGTTTATAATAATTTGTTACCACTGCAGTAGGATGCTAATACACATCCTTGCTTTCTTTTTTTCTTTTTTATCTTTTAAAATTTTTTCAATAGGTAGTACACTGTAGTGACTAAGATCATAAACTCTGGAGCCAAAATGTTTGAGTTTGAATCCTAGTCTCACTTGCTATCTTGGGCTGGATACTCAACTTCCTTACACCTCTGTTAAGTCAGGTATAAATGAGAATAATTATAGTATTCATCTTAAAGGGTTGTAAGATAATGTATGCTATGTCCTTAAAACAATGCCTGCACTAGACACGTTAGCTATGATTATTATTTTGTATCTTCATCTGTGCCCAAATTTAATAATTAAAAAATAATTTATGATTAGAAATTCACTTTCTATTTCATTAATTAGTAGCACCTTCATGGAGATTAGCATATGAACCATAGTTTATTTTTGTTTGTAATTATTTACTTCTTTTTTTCTCTATTAACATGTGCTAATTTTACAAAAAGTTTGAAAACCTTTTCAAAGTGTAAAGAGAAAAGCGGAGGTTCTGATAATCCTACCACTCTTCTAGAATCCATTACTGGTAATATTTTGACATGCAGTTGGCCCTCGGTATCCATGGATCACTGTACTACACCACTTTTTATAAGGGACTTGAGCATCTGAACTTTGGTATCTGTGGCAGGGGGGTGGGGTTTGGTGGATGGGAGGTGAGGTGAGGGGGTTGGACTTGGAACCAATCCCCCACAGGTACCGAGGGATGTATGTATTTCTTTCTAGATTATTCTATATTTGAAGAAATAGCTGAGGTAATATTGTATATATAGTTTCACATCCCATTTTTTTCTCACTTAAGTTTATATCATGAACATTTTCCAAGAAGCACCACGATGTAGCAATAACTCTAATGTTATACATTCAGCATTCAAAAATTTTGTTATCATGAAAAACAATGAAATGAATAATTTTGTGCACCAATCTTTTTTTATAGTAGATAAATTATACGTAGTATAAATTTACCACTGTAACCATTTTAAAGTGTGCATTTCAGTGGCATTAAGTATATACACAATGTTGTACAGCCAGAGCCACTACCTAGTTCCAGAACTGGACATAAATCTTTGCCTGAATTTCAGATTTTTTCTGCACAATAGATTCATAGAGAGTAAAGTATTGCATTATAGGAAAAAAATATTTTAAAGTACATCCAGAAAGGCTATATTCATTAGCTTTCCAGTGTATAAGAATGTCAGTCTTATTATATCCTCATTTGCACTGAGTATCATTCAAAACATCTTTGCTAATTTGATAAATAAAAAATAAAATCTTATTCTCATTTTATTTGCATTTGTTTCATTACTATGAGACCAAACATTTTCTAATATGTTAATTAAATATTTTATCTTGTGAAGTGTTTGTATGTTTTTAAATCCATTTAGCTGTTAGGGTATTTGTATTTTTATTTTGTAATGAAATGAGTCAGGTTCAATTCAGTACAATTTAACACATTTGTATTTAGCTTTCATGCTTCTTTGCTAGGTAACATGGAAGACATAGAAGATTTCTCAATCTGAAAACAAGCAAGCCACAGGCAATTTTAGTTATGGGGGGAAGTAAAGGTTGGAGAAAGGAGAAGTAAAAGGAAAGAGAACACAGGTTTTCACAGCCGGTTCTGCAGAACCCTAGGAGCTCCGTGGAGGTACCCGAGGGGCTGCCATGGGCCAGGAGGAGATGAAGCTGCAACTCTGACCCTTTGGCCCATCATCCTGCTTCAGCTAGAGGGTCCCACTCTTCTCTGCTTTATATCTTAGTTTATCTGCAGAACTTTATTGGAGGAAAGGATCACTTAACTAGTAAATGTTTGAAAATAACAAATCTGGACTAATGGTTTTTACTTATCTATACAAGTATCATCTGGGAAGCTTGCTAAAAATGCAGATTCCTAAGACCTCGCCCAGAAGACTCTGCAGGTGGAGCCATGGAATTTGCATTTAATCTGCTGCCAGATTATCTCCTAGATACACACTTAGGGAAACATTGCTCTGTCCTGTTTCCCAAAGTGTGAGATTTACAAGATGATTCTAAGTGGCACCCAAGATGATATTGATTAAATAAAATAGACATGACATTAAATAAAATGGAATCACACAAGATGAGTGATTTTCCTTTGCCATTCTCTTTCAACCCTTCTGAATGGATCAAGGGGAAGTTTTACTTTGGTGATAATGTGTCTTTAACACCTTTCCAACACGTATTAACCTCCTTTTTAACAGACAGAATAGGCCTTAGTTTCAGTGCTTTTAGCAGGTAATAATATCTAGTTAAATTATGATGCTATTATTTTGATTGTATTAGGTTTATTTACATGATTCCCTTCTAATTATGAGAAATTATATCAGAATTTAAATGATGACATGATCGTAAGATATTGGAAAATGATAGTAGAGGTGTTACAGGCAAAAACAGTGAATTCTGAAGTCAAATAACTCAAATCTATGAATCACCGCTATGGAACATGAGCTTTTGTCCAGAAAGAGCAGGTTTCATTCCCGAGGTTGGGGTGGTAGAGGAGGCTAGGAAGCGTTGGGAACGGCACTGGACACCATGCTTTTGCTAGAGGTATAAAGGGGAAACTTCTTCACAATTCACCCTGTGGCTCCCACTGAAAGCCACCGACCATAAAAAGGGTGATGCCCTATGTTGTTTATTCTTGAAGATGATTCAGGGTAAAACAGAGCAACTTATGTCTATCTTCAGTGACACATACGTGATCCTTTGCAGGTCTAAAGAGTGCTAGGACTTGCCAGCTGGCAACCCAGTATTTGGCAGAAGGTTAAAGATGCTGCCTTGAGCAGTTACAGACAATTTCCCTCAGTCTCTTCTCTAATGCTCTGGAATGAAAAAATCATCGCTGACTCACTATGCCCTGTAAGGCATGAAGAGGATTCTGAGAGGGTTTTGTAATGGGTTCCCTTTTAAAGCATGATAGAGACTGAATTAGTCTCCATTAAGAAAGTTTCAGTTAAAAAAAAAACAAACTCATTCAAATATTCTGGATTTGAAGAAGCTGATTCTAAACGAACCATGGCATTTTCTGACTGAGAATTTTCTACAGGAGATGTAGAAGTTCCCTTGCAAAACAATCATTTATCTTACTAGCTGTAGTCTACCCTTGTATAATTTACTGAACAGAGCTTGGGTTTTAAAATGTTAAATCCTTTTCTTTAGTAAAAACATTGTAAATGGAGGTTATCTGCTACCAGATCTAATAATGGAATTAGTCTACAATTCTTAGGTTTGTTTATGTCTAGGTAAGAACTATAAGGGAAAATAACTCTTACAGTCCTATAATAATTTCACCCGTTATAACCAGGGCTGGAAAGAAAGCAACAGAAATATATCTTCCATGCAAACTTGGTCTCAGTGTCTTGTAGATGGTTCTCTTGGAATTTGGACACTTCCTGGAACCCCTGGGATATTGGAGACCTTGGGTTAGGGACTGTTTTTCCAAAGAAAATTATTCATTATTTGAGTTTTCTTAAGCTCCATTCTCTCTTTTAATCCTTGAGAATAACGTGTCGGGAAGAGGAAGATGACAGCTTCCTTGCCCCTCCCTCCACTTCCCCTCCACTGTGGACTGGGTGCTGCACCCACAGATCAGCAGTGACGATTCTCCATCCTGCTTCGTTGGAGCTTGATGCCCAAGGGCATGTGAGGGCACAGCCTCAGTTTCGAGAGACCTTATCCTCAGGATCTGGGGTGGTAGAAGAGAGAGAGATGTTTTACCTACTCACTATGATCATCAAAAGCAATTATCATGTAAATTTTTGAGTGTGGCACTGTGCTGGCATGTGCACCAAGAGCACGAAGGATCTTTCTGGTGGTTGAGTGTCTACATCGTGTTCACACTGGTGTCCACCTGGTGGAAAACTCATATTCATGTCATGGCAGAAATGGCAACATTTCCCCTTTCTCCAAATTTATGGATGGAATAAAAGGTAGCCCTAAATGTTATAGGCTTCTTTGGTCTTTCATCTGAGGGGCTTGAAAGCATTCAGAAATGGGGATCCTGTGACATTTGATAATGGTAAGTGGAAGCAAGAGAGTAGAGGCGGTAGCATCTGTGGGTGTGGTACCAGAATTGTTACAAAATCCTTCCAGCCGCTGTTTCAGAGAAATCACCCCGAAGCTCCCTATGTGGTTCTCTTATTTCAGTCTCTCTCCAAACTTGACTCTGAGTTGATGAACGGAAACTGACGGATTCATTAGATATTTTTCACTGAACTTGTCAGGTATGATTTCTCTTTCCCCAGGAGTATGGACACAGCTTTTGTTCTCCTTCCTACACTCTCTCCTCTGCTGCCCCTACTCCTCCCATTAGGACATAGAAGGTTACTCAGCAGGTGAAAACATTGCACACTGTTTGGTTTTTAACAGGAGAAAGGCTCCTGTCAGAGATAAATCCTGCTTCGAGTCTAGGTGGTTGTAAGTCTGAAGTGAAATGTCAGTCTGGCATTTCAGCACTTTCAGTAAGATTCCCCCAGGGCCAAATAAATCATACTACAGGGCTATAAGACACTGAATTTGGCTTGAAATATGATCTCAGCAGATGATTCTCTTTCACCACACCGGAGGCCAACTTCATTCTGAAGCAGCCCGTCAAGATGAAGGTAGGTTTCTGGAGGTTAAGATTTGAGAGAATGAGGTTGGAAGTCATTAGGAGAAAGAGCCCAGCCCCCAGCCAGTCCTTGCCCAGAAGCAAGATAGAACTAAGCGCGGGTTCTCTTGTCTCCATAACCTAGACCAACCCCTAGTAACTAGTCTATGAGGAATCCAGTTTATGTAAATGGTGGTCATGTACCAATCTGGCATACACCAGAACACCAGGTATCTCCATGGTCCAAGAATCCCTACTGCACATGCTCTGTGATGTGCATAAGTCAATTCCAATCTTCTTTAAGTAATGTCCGATAGTGCGTAATCTTCATGGTCCCTGGAGAACAGGCCACACCATGTAAGGGGACAATCTGCTAAGACTGTCACTTTATGGAAGAGATGCAGTTGCAAAAGAAGCATTGTGAAAAACAACGGACCATGATTGGCTGATTGGGTTTGGACGCAGACCCTAGACTTTGGGCACCTGACCACTTTTTCACTTATCCTCCAGCTTCTTTTTTTTTTTTTTTTTTTTTTTTATTTTTGGCTGTGTTGGGTGTTCGTTTCTGTGCGAGGGCTCTCTCTAGTTGCGGCGAGCGGGGGCCACTCTTCATCACCGTGCGCGGGTCTCTCACTATCGTGGCCTCTCTTTTTGCGGAGTATAGACTCCAGACGCGCAGGCTCAGTAGTTGTGGCTCACGGGCCCAGTTGCTCCGCGGCATGTGGGATCTTCCCAGACCAGGGCTCGAACCCGTGTCCCCTGCATTGGCAGGCAGATTCTCAACCACTGCACCACCAGGGAAGCCCTATCCTCCAGCTTTGATCAGCTTTTTCCTGTGATTATGCAACCAGGAAAAAACAATTCTCTTGGTTGGCACTTGGGAAATGGCTGCCCTTTAGGACTCGACTCTGTTCTCTTCTTTGGTATTTGCCTGATCTTTACTCTTGAGCTACATTTTACTCCATTCTTCTGAGCTCCTGGTGTCTTCAATTCCCCCTGGAGTTAAGAACACTATCAATCCCTCAAAACCTGCTCCTTGTACTCTGTCAACTGGTAATTTATTAAGTTTAAAGGAAAATCTTAGGCAACTATTTACGGTCCTCATATGGAACAGCATTTTGATCAGTATACCAAATATAATTTTGAAAAGTCATACAAACTCCACCAGTTTCAAAGCAAAGGGGGTAAAAATGTTTTGCATCATATTCCTAGGGCTTTTTTTAAAAAATTAATTAATTAATTAATTTTATTTTTTAAATTTTTGGCTGTGTTGGGTTTTCGTTTCTGTGCGAGGGCTTTCTCTAGTTGCGGCAAGCAGGGGCCACTCTTCATCACGGTGCGCGGACCTCTCACTATGGCGGCCTCTCTTGTTGCGGAGCACAGGCTCCAGACGTGCAGGCTCAGTAGTTGTGGCTCACGGGCCCAGTTGCTCCACGGCATGTGGGATCTTCCCAGACTAGGGGTCGAACCCGTGTCCCCTGCATTGGCATGCAGATTCTCAACCACTGCGCCACCAGGGAAGCCCTCCTAGGGCTTCTTAGAAATTTCATATGAAAACCACTTTTTATTTGCTGGCCAGCTAAGAACTCCAGCTGATTTTAGCTGCTGTTACTTGGTGTGTACAAAAACAAACAAGCAAAAAGATTTTTCCAAAGAATTTTGTTACCAGTAACGCTCTGCAGCCTGGCATAACACACTTGACAATATCAAAACAGATGGTACCATATCAATGTAACAGGGAGCAGAATGCAGTTCTGTTTCATGATTCGGCCAGAAAAAAAAAATTACATTGATTGACCTGAGGCAACCTGACTTCATCAGACCCCTGGTCGTTATACACATTACAATTTTGCCCCAGTAAAGAGATTATAAAAGGAAGCTTACAAGGGCTTTCAGAAAGGAGACCCTATCCCTTTTCAATTACATCTGATTTATGAACTGTTTAAACTATTTCCCAAAGTCTGCCTTCTCAGACTCTAGCCTGTTTGATAAACACTGCACAAAAATTCTGCTGGTTTGCAAAATCTGACTCTTTCGTGTCTGAAGTCCCCTTTCAGACCCTGGGAGGAAGTAACATTGAAGTCTCCAAAGAGCTGCCAGTGACAAATGTCTACTGCATTTCCTGATGGCGGGGAACAAAAGAAAGACTAGAAAGAGAAAACACACATGCTGTTGAATCCTCCTTCCTTCACCTCCTTTGGAGCCAAACGCTGACCTATCAAATTTTTAGACCCCCATCTCCACCCCCTCAGCCATTCCCCCTCTCATATTGTGGTCTGTTCTCCAGAAATAGATCCTTTTTGGTTTTAAACTAGATGGCATTGTAGAGAACAAACTGTATAAACTCCCAGGCCCACAGTTTTCTCACAGCCAGGAAGGGAGTAGGTGAGAGGGTCTGGATTACCCTCCCCCTCACCACCCCGAACCCAACAACCTTCTTTTCAAAAGCAAATTCTTTTAAAAGTATATAGAGAACATAACTCAGCAGTCATCTGGCAACGAGTGGGCTTGGTTATCTTTCAAAATAATAATGACGCCAAACTTTGGAGAAAGAGGAAACTGCTCTCATTGTTCCAAAGACCCCAAGTGATGTAGATAAATATCTCTTAAGGCATAAATACAAAAACTTTTTTTTTTTTTTTAGAACTGGTCCATCTGCCTGTCTAGACTTGTAGGAAGGCATCATAAAACTGTGATTTTCAATGGACCAAATGTTTTCCCAATGCAACCCTATCTGCCCCAGAACTGAAATAAATCCCAGTTTTAGAATGGATTTGGCAAGCCTAGGCTGGTTCTTTTCCCATTCATCTGATGTAGATCTTGATTAACATCAAATTAACAAGGGGTTTAAAGGATTTTTTTGTTTGTGTGTTTTGTTTTTAACAAGGGCAGGGTCTTCTACCTATGTCAGCCAAGGAAATGATTTCTCAACCTCTGCTGAAAAAGGACGTTGGGTGTGAGATGGTGTGACTGTCTGGTAGGAAGGGCATGTTTGCTCCCCTTGGACCTAACATCTTGGTGTTAGAGGGCATTTTGTAGGGTCCTGTTGTCCCCTGCGCAGAGCTCCATGAGTATCATTTGCAGTTTTAGGGTGTTGTCTCAAAAGGGACATAACTTATTATTTTGCACAGAGTATGAGAGCATCTGGGAATTACGAGGGTGTTTATGAGTAACATGCCTGGTAGACACATGAGATCAGCCCTCTTCCCTGTCCTCACCACCACTGACGAGCTGGGGGTGGGTGGAGAGAGGCGAGGTGATGTGGTGTGGCAGCTGTAACCCAGAGTGGGAAGAGTCAACTTGGCCATAGTTAAACCCTGTTTGCCATCTATGTGTGAGATTATTGCAGTGTTTGGTATCCAAGGGCACCTAGCCTGGGCCAAACTTGCCTTCCTGTTTATAAAAGGAAAATGCTTTGGAAACTTATTTAAGAAAGACTCCAAAGTTTCCTTGGGCATGAAGTAAATGTTAAACAACATATTGATGAACTTCTAAAGTATATGAATCAGAAATATATGTGATTAATTTTGCTAGACTGATCCAGGAACTTGAAATATCAAGGAGCAAACTCTTGGACATTTTGGCAAGAGTCATCATTTTGTTTTACTATGATATCTTTCCAGTTCAAAACAGGGCAGATTTTTATATGTGTCTCGGGATTAGTGAAGAGAGCACTCAGTTTTAATATTTTCTGAGAAAACTAGAAAATAAACTACCTCTTTTGACCATCCAGGGTAGTGCATCTTTTGTAAGAAGAAGCAGGCCTGATGCTGGGAGCCCTGAATATAGCTATGGCCTCTGTCACTGATTTAGAGCGGTGGCCTTGAACCCCACTGCCTGTCTGGGTCTCAGTCTTTCTTTCTGTAAGGAGAGACTAATGAGGCTGGACACTTAGTGTTCTCCCCAGGGTCTTATGGAAGTGATGGCACTGTGGGCATGGAGTGGACTTTTATAAGAGCGCTGGGATTTTCTCAGTCTCTGAATGTTATGTGTAAAGTGTAAGCAGGGGTAGTGGAATGTGTGTGTGTGTGTCTGTGTGTTTAAGTGCCTTCAGGAGCTAACGGTGGTCTAAGACAGGGGACCTGGGTCAAGTTTCATTTCTTTCTCTCCAGCAGAAAACTCCTGGGAAGGAGGTAGCCCAGGCTTCTACTAAGACACAGGCAAGTGTTCTTTTCAACCACTATGGTCAACTTTCAACCAGAGAAGCCGTTCTTCCAGACACATGTGATCATTATCCTGTGATGATGTGTCCCCATGAGGAGGTGAAAAGTGGTGCTGATGCTGAAGTGATGTGTGAAAGAATGGCTCAAGACAGGGATGACAAACCACATAACAGCAACAACACCGATTAACCCACAGGGGCTGCCAGGGAGCTATGGAGACGGATTCTGTGGTGAACACAGACTGCCTCCAGAGAGGAGTGTCATCATCAACGTTAAATGTCTGTCACAGGTGTGAGAGGGCAAGTGATGGCCACCTGCTGAGCTGTGTCATTGCCACAGTGGAACAACCAGAGATAACATAATTAGATGGACCTGGCTTCCAATCAGATCCACCCTGGGCAAGTTGTGTGGCTTTGAGCAAATGACTGAACCTCTCTGAGTTCAGCACCTTTCTCTAGAAATGAGGACCCCTTCCTTGTGGGGTTTTTGGGAGGCTTGAACAAGATGATGCATGTTTTCTCTTATTCTTATCATTGTGACTGGCGAAAGGTAGCTAGTGTCAAGTGAGAAACCTTTAGATTAGAGACATGAGGTTTGGGTTTGCATCATCTGTTGTTCATTAATGTGAGGAGACTTTATTAAGAAACCCAAGTCATGGAGGTATTCAATTCAGATCAGCATAATAAAGTGAAGATTATCATTTTCCTAAAACAGGGTCAAAGTCATGTAGGAGGGAGCTGGATTTCTCAGATGGAATGAATGGCCTAATCTTCAGTAGGAAATGACACATCATGATGACAAACGGTGGATGATTTTAGGCCAGGTGGGAGAGATCCAACCCGTCTCTGTGATGGGGCAGACATGAAAGCCGCTCTCTTTCAGCCTGAGCCTCCAGAATTTGTAATATACATGAAAAGAACCAGCCACTGGGCATCCAGGGGAAGGGGGGATGGAGTCCAAAATAGTAAGTGAGGTAGAGCTCTAAAGGTGAAGAAGACGTGGGGAGAGAAAGGGGAGGGTAAGAGTACTGCGGGAGGACCGTGTGCTCACTCGCTTCCTGAGACATGGAGCACCCAAGTCATATCTCCCTGCCCCTCGATGGCTTTGGGACAACATCCTGAATGTTTGAAACTTCGCTAGGGTCCAGAGCATCGTCTGTTCAGAGAAGGTGAGGTGGTGACAGTCAAAGATGGCGGTGAGGCCTGAAACTCTCACGACACTTTTTTTTTTTTTTTGTAATATGTAAAATAGCCCATATGCTTTTTATTTTTTATTTATTTATTTTTCACATCTTTATTAGATTATAATTGCTTTACAATGTTGTGTCAGTTTCTGCTGTACAATGAAGTGAATCAGCTGTATGTATACCTATATCCCCTCCCTCTTGGGCCTCCCTCCCACCCTCCTCATCCCACCCTCTAAGTTGTCACAGAGCACCGTATTGCAACATTGTTAATCAACTATACTCCGATATAAAATAAAAAGTTTAAAAAAAAAAAAAGATGGTGGTGGGGAAACCTACTTCCTGGCCATCCAATGGACTTTGGAAAACACCATCACCGGGAACCATTAAACAGCATAGAGCCTCATTTTGTGTTCACCTACCCAACTGGAGAAAAATACAAAATAGTATGTCTGATCCCCTCTGAGGTCTGGTAGAACAGATTAGGTAGGATAGAGGGAAGACTTGTGTAGATTACATCATCATCATCTCCAGCCCAAGGTGACTTCTCCAGTGGCCAAAGGGACACTCTGAGTTGGAGATCATCTTTCTGGAGTTCCCTTGATATGTAAATTATGTTCATTAGTCTTAGGGACATCTGAATTTCCCATCACCCATTCTATTGTTACTCTCAGATTTGGGCTTCCCCTTAGGTACAGAGTGAGGGCAAGGGCTTTATTGGTTTTCCAGCAGAGGAGTGGGGTCTATCATGGACATCACAGGCTGCAATAAAAGAGTCCTCTACGTACTCCAGACAATGACTGTGGGACTTTAAAGTTTATGTCAACTACATAACTCCCTATGTCCGTTATTCCCAGCCCATTTCTCTGTAGCTATCGGTAAAATCCTAAGATGGAAACAGGTTTGAGGGTGGGTGACGAATGTGGAAGGATGGGAAGGAAGGGGGGGAATCTGGAGGCCTGGCCCATTGCAAAGCTGTCTAGGACAATGGAGAAATCATAAAGTCAGGTCCATGGGTCCTGTGGAAAGAGATTAAGCGGTGTCATCCTGGGGCAGAGAAGCTGGCTGGAGTTTCCTTGTTGGTGGCCCACGGTGAGTCCCTCAAGAATTTGACATCCCTTTCCCAGAACTGCACAGGACACCCTTTATCAAAGTCCTGAGCCCTAATTCACCCCAGCAGTCATACACAGGGATTAGCCAACCTTCTGAGTTTCCACTTTCTATTCCTGTTCTAACTGGCCATTCTCTTTCACTGCTGTTTTGTGAAACAACTTTTAGTTACACAACCGGCTGTACATGCTGCGATTTGAACATATACAGAGAATATCTTTGCAATGCTTTACTCCCACAAGTTTGTGGTTGACAACTATCGTTTCAACTAACATTTTTCCACTTAAAATATTAAGGGGCTTCTCCTCCCTTCCTTTTCTCTTCCTCCTTCTCCTCCTCCTACTTGCCTTTCTCCTTTGATCTATGAGATGGCTGGTTCGATTATCATGCAGTGTGGCATTAATCTTTTTTCTCTTTGCAAATGCATTTTGAGCAAATCCTATGATAGCAATTGAGAGATCACATTTAGAAAAGCTTCCAAAATCTTAAACCCTTCAGTTAATAAATCTCACAAGCCCTGTAATTTATAGATGGGATTAGAACATTCCAACCTCTATTTGGACTCTGTTTTTCTAACTCTTAGGGGTAATGAGATGATGAATGAGTTAATATTTGTTCAAGGATTTGAAGAAAGGCAATGTCTTTAAATGCTTATGTATTTTGACCTCAAATTTCATTCCTACCAAATTCCCTTTAAGTGAGGACAAAGAAAAAGACAATGTGAAGCAATGTAAAACAACGTAAAGCAATTCTCTCTACTCCCCTAACTTGCAGAACTTCATGGAGGAGGATAGGAAGTGCCCACGATGACAATGCTTGTTCAAAAGTGATTCTTGCTGGACCTAAATGAAGGATGCAATCTCCAAATATCTCCTCAGTAACCACTAGCTCTTTCTGGGTAAGTCAACTTCACTCTGACACCCAGAGTCATCCTCATGTCCAGTGGTGTGATCCTTCACAAGAGCTTCTCCCTCCCAAGTTTATACCACTGTGTCAAAGTTTCTGTCTTCTGTCTCTCAGAGCCCAGATAGATGACCAACCAGCTACTCTGCTAAAGTAATTTGATCCAGGGTGTTAATTACTGTTAACACCTCAAAAAAGCTTTTCTAACAGTCATTATAGTAAGAAGAACAAATACAAAAACTAGAACAATGAAACAGTAATAATAGTATCATTCATCAAGTCCTGACCATGGGTGAAGGTGTGTGCAAAGTCTAGACATTATTTAATTAATCCTCAGAACAGTCCTGTGAATAGAGATTATTACTATTGTCATTTTACATATGAGGAGGACAGGCTCAGAGAGGTTCATTAACTTGACCAAAGTCACACAGCTAGTAAGCAACTGAGCTGCGATATATGCTGTAAAGCTCAGGTTTTTTTAGGTTTATACATGATCTTCTCATCCCAAAAACCTTACAGGTCTTGCAAATAGAAGGGAATAAATGACTAAATTGAGTGGAATTATTTTCTATGTGATTTAGGGAAATCTCAATTTTCCAGGGCAAAAAAGGAGTGAATATTATTTGTATTTTAAGTCCTATGGCTGGATTAAGAAGAAGGTAATTCGGTGGCTGAGGAATTTTTCACTCATTCAACTGAGAGTTATCGAATGATCTTTTTATTTTATTTTTTTCCTGTGGCCTTTGAAGTCATATCACATCAAGGTACCTGACCACACTGGCAAATAACAGAAAATCTTAGCAGCATGAACCAAATGATCAAACATTCACTAGGCACACAGACTTAGTGGGCTCAGGCAGAAAGATGGATCCTGTCTTCAAGGAATGCAAAATCTAATGGAAAAAAGAAGGGCCTCAGTGAACTTCCCATGTCTGGTTTCGTTTTCAAGTATGCCCCAGGTCACTATGTGGGGAAACTCTGGAAGTGAACTCTAAGGGGATTTAGGACTCCTTCAAGATAAGTTCAGGAGATGTGAGTTTCTGCTTCTAGGTGAATTTCCCATTTCCCCCTATGTCAAGAAAGTGAGGCAATTCCAAAGGAATGTGGCCCTGTGATACATCCAGCAGGAAACCCACGCAGATGGCTCCTTTTCCTCCTCAAGTGAGAAGATGAAATGGAAAGTTGCAACGGTCATACTGCCAGGCCCAAAGCTGTGCTTTCATAAGCAAAGGCTGATTCTTGAGCTTGACTTGGTGAGAGTCTCATGGTACATGGACACTTCCTGAGGGTCTGTCCATAGCAAGTGCCAACACCACCACCCCCTCCTCAAGGCTACTGTTCATTTCCTCTTGGGCCTCCTTCAGCTCAACTCAAAGAACATTGCTGGGGAAGGCCCTGAGACCCATGAGCTGGAGGAGTGTGGGGAATGCTAAGGTTAAAAAGATAAGATTTGCAATAAATGCTGAAGAAGGTGTGGAGAAAAGAGAACACTTGTACATGGTTGGTAGGCATGTAAACTGGTGCAATAACTACACGAAACAGTATGAAGTTTCCTTAAAAACTGAGAGTGGAGCTACCGTAATACCATACCATATTGCTACCAGTAGCAACCCCACTACTGGGCATACATCTGGAAAAGATGGAAACTCTAATTAGAAAAGATACCTGCACCCCAATGTTCACAGCAGCACTATTTACAATAGCCAAGACATGGAAGCAACCTAAATGTCCATCGACAGATGAATGGATAAAGAAGATGTGGTGCATATATACAATGGAATATTACTCAGCCATAAAAAGAATGAAATAATGCCATTTGCAGCAACATGGATGGACCTAGAGATTATCATACTAAGTGAAGTAAGTCAGACAGAGAAAGACAAATACCATATGATATCACTTATATGTGGAATCTATCAATAAAATATGACACAAATGAACTTACTTATGAAACAGAAATAGACTCATAGACATAGAAAACAAACTTATGCATACCAAAAGGGAAAAGGAGCAGTGGGAGGGATAAATTAGAAATATGGGATTAACAGATACAAACTACTATACATAAAATAGATGAGCAACAAGAATTTACTGTATAACACAGGAAACTATATTCAATATCTTGTAATAACCTATAATGGAAAATAATCTGAATATATATATATATATATAACTGAATCACTTTTCTGTATACCTGAAACTAACACAATATTGTAAACCAACTACATTTCAAATTAAAAAAATAAAATAAAATAGAAAGAAAAGATTTGTCCCCTGTGGTGGTCGTCCATCCCCAGTGATTTCCAGGGAAAGGTCCCCAGAGGATGAAACCCAGAAGACTTGTTGGTTCACGGTTCTTCCTATGTGGTTAGTGGAACCACTTAAAACTTTGCAACAGGGTGGGCTGTGAGTGCTGCCTTAATTCCACTTTGCAGGAGCCTATAGGTTGGTCAGGGACTGGTTACTCTTCACTTCTTGCATCTCTCTTCAGACCAGACACAAAGTGAACTAAAAGAGACATTCATGTTTTCTTTTTTGTTTTTTACTGAAGAGTTGAATAGATACCATGGAGCAATGGAGACCAGGGCTGGGAATTGTGATCTCATCTGATTAACTCATCTCCTTGTATGGCAGTCATGAGGAGGACCTCACAGGGGTTAGAATGCATCCTGTTTCTGACTCTTCCCTCTTCCCAGCCTTCCTCGTGTGGTTCTTCCCCTCCTCCGCCCACTCCTCACCAAGAAAGAAATTATTTTGTTTTATAAAACTTCAGACTTCAGGTTTGGGTCAAAAGCTAGTTGACTCTACCTCAATTTTGGTGACTCCAAAGGGGCTGGTGGATGAGCTGAGATCTTTTGGAGGGCTGAGAGAAAGAGAAAGTTCACTCTTTCCATCACTGAGGTGGAAAATTAGGGCTCATCTAATTTCCTGATGCATTATGTAAGAGCAAGCACACTTGGCCACAGTATTTGTTTCCTTCTGAGTAGAGTACAGGTTCGTTGCAAGTGAGAAAAGCCTTTCCTTCCTTTTACGTTGACTTCAACCTTATTCTTTGTGAAGTAATTTTTCTGGTATTGATTCTCTAATTCTCATCTGGATCCTATCAGCTCACAAGACAAGGAAGAGCACAGTCATCTGAGAACAGTCTTCATAGCTGTTTGAACCCTTGGCACCAGCTTCATCTAGACACTTCACGATGCCTAAATCTTGCCCCATACAAAGTTTGTATGTATGTGGAAAATTCTCTATTCATTCTGCCACTGTTCAGTAGAGTGTTTTAAGTGTCACGTGAGCTACATAGAGGTATGGGTGGATGGAGTGAAGAGAGATTCTAACTCTGCCATTAGGAAAGGTTACTTAGCCGTTGAGGGCAACATTGGAACGGGGCTTTATTGAAGAAGTAGCATTTTATCCAAAAGAGATGAGGTGGTGAGTAGTTGGCAGGAGTGGGAGTACTTAAGACACCAGGAGAGAAAATACCCAGCAACATTCAAAATAACTTACACTTATTAAGAACTTACTATGTACTCGGGGCTGTGGTAAGCAACTTATATATGTAAACTTATTTAACTTTCATGACAATGGTAACACCTTAAGTGCAATTAGGGAGGACATTATGTAATTGGATTGGATGTAGCAGGAGAAGAAGAGGGAGGAATTAAGAAGTGAGGCTAAAAAGATGGCCTGGAGCCGTATCCCAGGAAACCTGGTCCTGTTAAGTAATCAGCACTTTGCTTTTCCTGTAAGAATCCGTAGAGCTTTTGTGTTTGGGTTTTTGTTTTTAACAATGCAGTGACGTGGTAGGTATTGTGCTTGAGGACAATAGTTGTGGTTGCCACGTGAAGGATGGATTGGAGGGGAGAAAAACTAGCACAAAGACCAAATGGAAAGGTTGGAACAGAGAGAACCTGGGGAGAAGGAAAGGAAGGGGAGGGTATGAGAAACATAACACACTGTCTCACTCACATAGTCATTCAATAAGCACTTATTAGGAGACTCCTCTATGGTAGGTGTTGAGGCTCAGTGCAAAGTGTCTGAAAATCAGATTATGAGGACCTGGTGGGGAGTAGGAGTTACAATGAGGAGTTGAAGATGATTTAGTTTTGGGTCCCAGGGTATCCCAAGGAGGTGACATCATCATCCAGGAGTGAAAACACAAGAAAAGGAAGGAATAGGAAAAATATGACTTATGTTTCTTCATTCCACTACAGTTTTTCTGTACACCCCTAAAACGCTATTTTCCATCATGTTCCTCCCCTGACCAAAAAAGGATTCCGTATCGTTTGCTTTCAGGTTGGCCTTCAAGGCTCCGCTCTCTGGCTGCAGTCTCCTTTTCCTATCCTACCAGCTTCTCTGGGCTGTTCAACAAGCACCCTTCATCCCAGCCAGGCCAGTTTATTTATATTCCTCCTGACATTAACTTCAGGCTTTGGTACATAGTGACTCCTCTTCACCTAAAAATTATCCATCCTG